>NW_011889209.1:1067695-1069271 GCF_000151845.1 Pteropus vampyrus | reverse complement strand
GTGTTATTAGTGTATAGAAGTGCAACTAATTTTTATATATTGGTTTTGTATCCTATGACTTTACCAAATTTATTTATTAAGTTTAACAGTGTTTTGGTAGTCTTTAGGGTTTTCTATATATAATATCATGTCATCTGCAAATAGAAACATTTTTACTTCTTTTTGATTTGGATGCTTTTTATTTCTTTATCTTGCCTAACTGCTCTGGCTAGGATATCTTATATGATGAGTAAAAATGGCAACTGTGGGCATCCTCGTCTTCCTGATATTAGAAGAAAAACTTTCAGCTTTTCACTACTATGATGGTAACTGTGGGCTTTTCATATATATCTTTTATTCTGTTGACTTATGTTCCCTCTATACTCACTTTATTAAGAGTGTTTCTTTTTATAAATGGATGTTGAATTTTGTCAAATGCTTTTTCGTATCTATTGAAATGATCATACAATGTTTATCATTTTGTTAATATGGTGTATCAAATTGACTAATTTGCGGATGTTAAACTACCCTTGCTAGGAATAAATCCCACTTTATTATTATTCTTTTAATTTATCGTTGAACTCAATTTGATAATATTTTGTTGAGGATATTTATATAGATGTTTATCAAGGATATTGGCCTGAAATTTCCTTTTCTTGTAGTGTCTTTGTCAGATTTAGTATCATGGTAATTCTTGCCTTAAAAATGAGTTTGGAAGTGTTCTCTTACTTTATATTTTGCAAGAGTTTGAGAAAGATTGGCATTAGTTCTTTTTTAAAGGTTTGGTAGAATTCACAGGTAAAGCCATTTGGTCCTGGACTTTTGTGTGTTGGGAGGTTTTGATTTTCTATTTCTTCATGATTCATTCATGGTAGGTAGTATGTTTCTAGAAATTTATCCATTTCTTCTAGCTTATCCTATATTTCGGCATATAGTTGTTGAGAGCAGTCTCTTATTTTCCTTTGTATATATATATGGTGTTATGGCAACATCTCTTCTTTTTTTATTTTGTTTATGTAAATCCTCTGTATTTTTTTTCTTGGTGAGTCTAGCTAAAGGTTTGTCTGTTTTATTTACCTTTTCAAAAAACTAGCTCTTAGTTTCATTGATTGTTTTTATTGCCCTTTTAGTCTCTTATTTATTTCCACTCTGATCTTTGTTAGTTCCTTACTTATAAATTTGAGTTTAATTTTCTTTCTAGTTCTTTAAGTTGTAAAATTAGGTTGTTTATTTGAAGTCCTTCTTGTTTCTTTTTTAAATAACATTTTACTTTTTCAATTAGAAGTTGATGTACAATATTATATTAGTTTCAGGTGTACAACATAGTGATCAGATGACTTACGAAGTTATCACCATGATACCCATCTGACACCATACATAATTATTATAATATTATTGACTATATTCTCTATGATGTACTGTACATCTATGTGACTTTATATAACTGGCAATTTGCACATATTAATTTCTTCCCCTCCCAAACCCTCTCCCATCTGGCAACCATCAAAATATTCTCTGTATCTATGAGTTTGTTTCTGTTTTCTTTGTTCATTTATTTATTTATTTTTAGATTCCACATATTAATGGAATCATATGG
>NW_011889209.1:1065628-1067405 GCF_000151845.1 Pteropus vampyrus | reverse complement strand
TAAATACCCAGAAGTGGAATTGCTAGATCCTTCTTTATCTCTTGTTACAGCCTTTGTTTTAAAGTCCGATTTGTCTGATATAAGTATTGCTACCCTAGCATTTTTTTTCATTTCCATTTGCATGATATACGTTTTTCCATCCCTTTTCCTTCAGTCTGTTTGTATCTTTTGATTTACAGTGAGTCTCTTGTAGACTGCATATGTATGAGTCTTGTTTTTTTTTTATCCATTCAGCCATTCTATGTCTTTTGATTAGAACATTTAATCCATTTACATTTGAAATAATTATTGATAGGTATGTAGTTATTGCCATTTTATTATTTATATTTATGTTCTACTCCCACCCCCCTTCTTCTTTGTAAAGAATTCCCTTCAACATTTCTTGTAATACTGGTTTAATAGTGCTAAACTCCTTTAGATTTTTCTTGTCTGGGAAGCTCTTTATCTGTCCTTCCATTCTAGATGATAACTTTGCTGAGTAGGGTGGTCTTGGTTGTAGGTCCTTGCTTTTCATCATTTTTTATATTTCTTGCCAATCCCTATTGCCTGAAAAATTTCTGTTGAGAAATCAGCTGACAGTCTTATGGAAGCTCTCTTTTAGACACTGACTGCTTTTCTCTTGCTGCTTTTAAGATCCCCTCTTTGTCTTTAAGCTTTAGCATTTTAATTATTATGTGACATTTTAATTATGGTGTGGGCCTGTTTGGATTCATCTTGTTTAGGACTCTCTCTGTGCTTCCTGGGGTTGCACATCTATTTCTTTCACCAGGTAAGGAAAGTTTTCCATTATTATTTCTTGAAATAGGTTTCCAATTTCTTGCTCTCTTTCTTCTCCTTTTGGAACCCCTATAATGTGAATGTTGGTATGCTTGATGTTATCCCTGAAGCCCTTTAAACTATTCTTATTTTTTTAAATAGTTTTTTCTTTTTGCTGTTCTGCTTGGGTGTTTTTTGCTATCTTATATTCTAAAGTGCTGATTTGATCCTCTGCTTCATCAAGTATACTGTTGATTCCCTGTAATGTATTTTTCATTTCAGTTATTGTATTATTTATTTCTGAATGATTCTTCTTTATGTTTTCTATCTCCATTTGTATGTTTTCTTTTTTTTCCTCATTAAAGCTTTCTACTCTTCCCCCTAAATTCATTGAGCATTATTATAACCAGTCTTTTGAACTGTACATCTAGTAGATTGTTTGTATTCATTTTGTTTAGTTCTTTTTTTAAAGGTTCATTCTGTCCTTTCATCTGGGACATGTTTCTTTGTCTCCTCATTTGGGCTGCCTCCCTGTGTTTGTTTCCATGTATTGAGTAAAGCCGCTATGTTTCCTGGTCTTGGTAGAGTGACCATATGTAGTAAGTGTCCCATGGGGCCCAGTGGAACAGTCTCCCTGAGCCAAGTGCTCCAGATGTGTCCCTTGTGTAGGTTGTGTGTCTTATTGTGGTTGAGCCTTGTTAGCTGTTGGCACATCAATGGAAGAGATTGATCTTCAGGCTGAATGGCAATGAAGGCTGGCCATTACTACAATGGAGGAACTGTTGTTCAAGGGCTGACCCCACAGAGTAGGATTTGCTTTAGCAGGGCTCAGGGGCCTGCTGAGTCTGCCTTTTGGGTGTGTTGTTTGTGGAGGTGGTTGGGTGGTACTCTGGTTTGTTCTGAAGCTGGCCTCTGTGTTTGTTGGTTCTGGGGCCTTTTGGGATGGGCCCAAAGTTAGCCATTGCTTGTGCTCAGGCCAGGGTTACCTGGTATGAGGTAGAAACTGATCTGCAGTTGGTTG
>NW_011889209.1:1065168-1065578 GCF_000151845.1 Pteropus vampyrus | reverse complement strand
TCTGGGGCCTTTTGGGATGGGCCCAAAGTTAGCCATTGCTTGTGCTCAGGCCAGGGTTACCTGGTATGAGGTAGAAACTGATCTGCAGTTGGTTGCCACTTGTGCTGGGCTTGGAGGTGGCTTGGAGAGGCTAAGTTGTGACCTGAGGCTGACTGCCACTAGTGCCAGCTTGGGGGCCACTTAGCAAGAGTGGATTTTGTGAACTTTTGAGAGATTTTAGGAAAGTCTGTAGCATGAGCCAAGACAGGCTGTTTGTATGGAAAAGCCACTGGAAGCAGTGTGGGTGGGCCCACAAGTTAGATGAGCCAGGGTCTCATGGAATTGCCAGGACAGGGAAAACTGTGTTAGCCAGGTTGTTCAAGACTCAGACTTGGCACCCAACTATACCTGCAGATTGGGGATGGGGAGGA
>NW_011889209.1:1044824-1065118 GCF_000151845.1 Pteropus vampyrus | reverse complement strand
ATGGAATTGCCAGGACAGGGAAAACTGTGTTAGCCAGGTTGTTCAAGACTCAGACTTGGCACCCAACTATACCTGCAGATTGGGGATGGGGAGGACTCAATGAGGGAACAATGACTTCTGTCAGCACTTATGTCTGGGAGAAAACTGCTCCTTCAGGCCTTTCCTGACAATTCATTTCCTCCTGGTATATCTCTGATGCTTTTAGAGCTGCTGCTCCAGAGCTGGACCTCAGAGCAAGTGAATCTTCAGTGAGTAAATCTATGCACAGGCCCTTTAAGAGAGACGCCTGGGACTCCAGCAGCCCTTCATCTCACTTAGCCACAATCCATGCTGACTTTCACATCCAGAAGTTATGGGGACTTCTCTTTCCAGCACTTATGCTCTGACCTGGGAAACCCAGTGTGAGGCTGGGACCTCTCACTCTTCAGGGGGAACATCAACAGCCAAGATATTTTTCCATATGTTTAACTACCACATGTGGGTGTGTGACTAGCCTGTTCTGTATCTCCATCCCTCCTACCAGTCTCAATGTGGTTTCTGCTCTGTGTTCTTAGTTATAGGACTTTTGTTTAGTCTTTAGGTGGTTCTCAATGTTTATTGTTTTATATTTTAATTGTAATTTTGATGTTGTCATGGGAGAAGCCAAGCACAGTGTTTACTTACTCTACCATCTTAACTGAATTCTTATTGGCTCGAGTACTTAAGAAAAGTTCCTATGAGAAAGAGTACATGACTCCATTTCAGGCTAACAATATATCCGAATGGCACATTGATGTATGCAGGGATGAATTCTTTTCTTCATCTACACCTCCCCCCACTATCCCCCTTCTCAGCACTCTCAGGCAGACAATTGAAATTACAGGACTGCCCTCAGATGCCTCACAAGTAATCTTCTTCCTGCTTATAGATTTTATCTGTGATTCTTCAATAATTAATTTCTTTCGAGCTTCTGATAATGTTGAATTATGCAAAGTGTACTCCTTTTACCAACTTGTGAACCCCATTCTGTAATTGCAAATAAGAAATTTTTGGTATTAAACTATGGGGTATGCTTTTTACTTGCTATCCTTTCCTGAAATCTTTAACAAAAAGCATCTTCTCTCTGCACTTTTTGAATCCTGATAGACTTTCAATACTTTGGCATTGTTTTCTCCTAATTTATACTTTGAAGTTTCAGATATCTCTTAGATTTATGAAAGATGTTGTTTGTGTTTCAATTTCTCATTTTTCATTTTGATTTTGAGGATTTCCAAAAAAAGAATGTCAAGTGCACCAATAACACAGTACCACTTTAATACCAGAAATCAGTCTTCCTTCTTAAATACAGTTGAAAATAAAGGATCTATATTTATTTAGTACAAGTTCTCCATGAGAAAATAATTAAATTACAAATAAAAAAAGAAAATGGAAATCAGAGAATATAGAGATAATTCAGGAAACAGAATAAAATGTTAAAAATGCTCATTAATATGCACAGAAACATAGATAAGATTATGCATGAAACAAGTGTGAGATAGTAAGAAAAAAGGATGAAACCCAAAAGAACTCTTTAAAATTAAAATCTAATATTTGAAATTAAATATAAGAACTGGATGGCAAAGTTGAGAGAATTTCCTATAAATAGTACAAGCCAGCAAGATATAAAGTATGAGACAACATAAATGTCTTATAAGATCAGTTTAGGAGGCCTGGCACCCGACTAATAAAAATTACAAAAAGAGAGGACAAAGAACTCAGAAAAAAGGAAGTTACAAATAACTGGCCTAAGAAAATTTTCTTTAACTGAAGGATATGTATGTCTAGATTGAAAGTGCCTCTCAAATAGTTAGCACAATGAATCATGAAAGAGATCTACATTGTAAAATTAATATCCTACAGAGAGAAAAACCACAGGCTTACATACCAAGCAACAAAAGTCAGATGTATAGAATTTTAAAATATTGACATTGGATGATAAAAAGCAATGGAACATGCTTTTAAAATTCTGAGGATAAATGAATTTCAACTTAGAATTTTATACTTGATCTAAATATTAAGCAACTGTATTGATAAAATAAAGACATTTTCTGATATTTAAGAACTAAGAATACTTATTTTTTATTCAACTTTTTAATGGAATTTTTTGGAGGATGAAGGAAATGAGAGGTTAAACCAAGGTAGAAGAACATATGGGATCCAGAACACATAACATCCATCTCCAGGGATCAGCTAAGAAAAGTTGCTGGATGCCAGGTCTTCAGGCTTACAGTGTAACCATTTTTGATTACAGAAGAATGCTGGAAGACTCCAGGAATGCAACTGAGAATGCATAGAATGAATGCCTGACATAATCCCTAATAGAAGTCTGGCTATAATTTTCCATTGTAATATACATAGCACAACAACAGTTCTGCTGTGGAGAAGATGTCAACTTTTTAAAAAGAACCTACATTATTCAGCAGCTTTGAAAATGTTAGGCTAGAAGTAGAATGCAGGTATCAGGCTGAAAGAGTATAGCAACCAGCAAATGAGGCCACCGATAATATGAATTTTAAAAGAGATGTCTATGTTTTTAGGCAAGCATTAGTTCAGAAATTGTGGGTAATGGAATTGCTTTGGTATGTTTTCTTCTAGTTTTATGTAGTCTGGCTGACTTCACATCCCAGTTCTAACATATCTTAGCTGAGTGAACTTGGACAGGCTTTCTAAACTCAATTTCTTTCTTTGTAAAATGGGGACTTACTAGGTTGTTACACAGATAAATTAAGTAAAGTATTTCATTCAAATACTCCTCAGCACATATTAAGAGTTTAATAATCATTAGTCACTTTAATATGATAATAACTTTATATAAATAAAAGGTATAATCCATAAAGACATGGTAACATTTATGAATTGTTCTATACCAAATTGTTTAGTAACAAAAATATGCAGAGTAAGAACTGTTAGAAATAAAAATGAAATAAATAGAAATACAATTACAATGGATACTTCAACACAGACGAAGTAGAATAAAGATATAGAGAATAAAGATATAGAGAAAATGAATGATATACATAATAGACAATATAGCTTAGTGGCTGGTAGTTTGCCTCAGACCTGGATTTGTGTTGTGCCTCTGACCTTACCAGCAATGTGACCTTTGAATCTCATTAAGAATTGTAGTCAGGTCCTTGTGTATTCAAAGCTGATTCTTTCAACACCAGCTTCTCATATGATGCGGCTGAAATTATAGATGGTGCTATCCAGATGTATCAGGAGATGCATAAAGCTGGAAGGAGTCTGGAGATCATGAATGTTTAAGAGGAATGGAGGAACCAAAGGTGTAATGGGTGAGGGGGAGTTTGGGATGAGGTAAGCACTGACTTGGGAAAAAGTGAAAAGCATAAATTCTTTAAGGCTCGTCTGTTATATTCAGTTTTTCTGATTTTTTCTTTTTGTTACACTTAGCATTTTATTTGATTTGTTTCTAGAAAAATAAGCCCATTTTGGTTATGGAATACTGGGTCGGCTGGTTTGATAAATGGGGAGATGAACACAATGTTAAAGATGCACAGGGTAAGTATTTTGCAGTGTTTGACTCAAGTAGAGATGGCCTTGAGTCATGGACCCTTCAAACATTCCTCTGCTAGTTAATAAGCTCACTAAACTACATCTATTAATTCATATTATGTACAGGGACTTGGCTAAGCCTGAAGGCGCACTGGTGAATAAAAATTACCTGGTTCCTACCCCCAGGGAGCTTGTAGTTTAATAGAGCTGGTAATAAAGAAGTAAAACAATCAGTATACAGCTCCACATCTGACAAGTGCTTTGAAGCAAACAAAGAGGATGCAGTGATAAAAAAGACAGGGACAGACCTGCAGAGTCGGGGTGAGGTGATTATAAGGGTCTCTGAAAAGGTGACATCCTGAAGAAGGGGATGCATTTGCCAAGTCTTGATCATCTCTGGAAAATGCACAGGCCATTGCTATGGAGTAGTCAACTGCGTGGTAGTAATTATCTGAAGTCTATGTGCAATAATGGTTAGAGAGTGGATTCTGGAGCCAGAGATCAGGATTTCAATCCCAGCTCTGCAGCACTAGCCACATACCCAAGGCAGCTTTCTTTTGCTTCTAAGTCTTAGTGTCTTCATCCAAAAATGGGGATTATCACATAGCCCACCTCATAGGGTTTGTTATGAGGATTAAATATGGCAATCCATGCAAACCACTCTGAACAGTGCCTAGGAGATGTTGTTAATAAAAGTATTTTGCTACTAAGGATATTTTGCTATTGCTGTTTTGAAAACAAGCTCACTTGTACCTGAAGTAAAGAAAACCATTTGAAAATACTGGGTAACTGAGAAAAATCTACTGTGGCCTGAAAAATAGAAAAACAAAACACAAAAAACCAAAAACTTACCACCACCGCCACCACCACCAAACAACAGTTTTCTGATCACCTGTATGTTAGGCACTATGCTATATTTCTTGCATGTATTCTGTCATCAATTAATTCTCTTATTCTATGAAATAGTAGGAATTAGTACCTTCATTTAACAGATTAGGAAAAAGAGGCTCTGAGAGAAAATAGGCTGTATAAGGTCATACAAACTAAAGAGCACTGTCAGTATTGAATCTTACATCTAACTAACTTTTAACCATCCTGCTTCCCATTATGGCCAGTGGAAAGATGATCATACCTGTTAAATCATGATGACCAAATGAGAGTTTCTATGGCTAAAGATGAGAACAGCCACTTGTAGACTATTGGAGAGGTTCTAAACTAGTGTCTCCAGAGATATTACCGTAGAAGAGTAATAATGAGGATGTACTAATTATTGTACAATTTCAAAAAATGTACTAAACATAAGATTCTTAGGCTATTATTTAGTATATGAAGTTTGAAGTCCAATTATGTCCATACTCTGAGAAAAATGGTTTTTAAAAAGGGATCTAGGAAACAAGACATGGTTTCCTAGAGTAGTTCTGGCCAATCCTACCTATGTTCTGGTTAGAATCTTAGCAGAGTTTGGAGGACAAAAGAATTAAGTTGATTGTGGGGTGGGGTAGGGAATCATAAGATTTCACCAGAGACTCAGTCTTCTCTAAATTTTTAATTTGCTCTATTTTCTCATCTTTCTCCTCTACAGATATTGAAAATACTGTGTCTGAATTTATTAAATTTGAGATCTCCTTCAACGTATATATGTTCCATGGTGGAACCAACTTTGGTTTCATAAATGGGGCCACAAATTTTGGGAAGCACAAAAGCATTACCACTAGCTATGGTAAGTGTTTGCTGATATGGTAACCTTCCAGCATAGATGGTGCTGGAGTTTAACCAAGGAGGTTCTGAAAGGATGTTCTGTCATCACTGGGTTCTTGACCTATAATCTATGCTGAGCATTGAGGATTTTCCTATCTATTTTCCTTCCTTCTGTGATATTCATAATGCCCCCAAGAGGCTGGCATTGCAGTAGACAGGGCTGCCTATGACCTAAAGCTCTGCTTCACTCATCATGTACACTGACCCCTTGACTTGAGCCTTCCAAGGGAGACAGATTACAGATGGTGATCGCTATAAGGGCATCAATAGGCACAGCTGGGCAACCCAGATTGAGGAAAGAAGACAGTGTCCATTATAAAGTGAAACAGAGGATGAACTCTGTGTCATGACAGCCTCAGATTCCCAGGAAGGGTTGTGCGGAATGTTTCTAGACTGGCATTAGTCCCTCACACCCTAGCCTGGGGTGGACCCAGCTGGGGGCAGGGAAGATGTGTCTTCTTTTTTTCTCTAGTGGCTCTGGCCCATCGCATGCTGAAAGTGCTATAGAAGATTGCTTGGCCAGTGACAGTGCCCTGGTGTCTTGCAGACTATGATGCTGTGCTGACAGAAGCTGGGGATTACACAGAAAAATATTTCAAGCTTCGAAAACTCTTTGGATCTGTCTTAGGTACTTAGCAACCATTCTAACTTGAGAGCAGGTTGTCCTCATGAAGTGGAAGTGTGAAGAAAGGGAAGGATCCCCAGAGGGCAGAAGCTTAATGAAGTGCTTAAGAGCAAGGGCAACTTAACTTCAAATCCTGATTTTCTCACTTAGAAGCCGTATGGTTTTATGTGAATGTTTTAAAGCCCTTTAAGCCTTATTTTCTTCCCTGAAACATGAAGACAGTGATACTTGTGAAAATTAAGTTACTATTTGTAAAGCTGTTAGTATGATGTATGATGTAATACCCCATATACAATAGCAAAAATCATCCAATTTAATTTTACTTATTTAAATAAAGTTTATTAACTATCTAGTATGTGCTAAGAAGTAGTTAGGCATAAGGCAGAATTCTTGTTCTCTAAGAGCCTTTAGCCTATATAACTAATATTACCCTTTCTGGATCTGTACCTATGAGCTATCTGTGCATGCAAAATGGTTCCAACTTGGTTGTCGACAGGTTTTCATTATTCTTGGTGAAGTATAGCTATGTTCGAGGATAGGACCCATATCTCTTGTTCGCTCTGCAATACGAGAGCTCATGGATAGGGATGAGGAGGCTTTGAGAAGGCAGTACTTATTTCAGATACTTCTTGTCCCATTGCCCATTTTTACTGCAGCATTACCCCTGCCCCACTTACCTGAGCTCACTCCCAAGGCTGTGTATCCTTCTATGAGACCGTCCTTTTACTTGCCACTGTGGGATGTCCTACAGTACTTAAATGAGGTGAGTACTGCCTGGGCACAGGAATGGGGGGTGGGTGGCCATTGAATACATGGGGCAGAATGCCATAAGCCACAGAGTAGAGATTCCTTCGAGGGCTTTTTATTGGAAAACCAATTCTCTGCATTTCTTCCCAATTTAGAACTATGGGGAAAGACCCACAAGCTCTTTCTGGATGGACTGTGAGGGGTTTGAATTTAAAGAATGACTAGGCATGGGGGGAGAAGTAGACTATTAGAGAGTCCTGGTTTCCAGCTCACATGAACCATTTGGTGAATGCTCTTGTGGAGGACTGTATGATTCATATGGCTGCTGAGCTAGGAACTCATGAAACTGAGTTTCCGACTCTTCTTCACCGTCAACTAGGTTGAATCGCTGCACTTGTACAGGTCCCTGTGAGCCCTTTAAAATTAGACTACCTACTCTATTTTGAAGAAAAGGTAGATATTGTTTGAAAAATGTTAACTCTTGAATTCATATTGGTTTTACCTCCACTATCACTGTTTTAGATAAAAAGAAGTGTCTGACATATTACAGATGCTCAATGTTTGCTTAGCACATAATTCTTTACTCGACTTTAGTTATGTTAGAACACAACTTATTTACTCTGTTAATTCTTATGATTACAGTTAATTATTCCCTCTACCATGCCCTCCCCGTCTTCTGAGTTTTCTGGTCAATAGAGATATAAAGCATTAAGAGTATCATCACATAGCACCTATTTTAGTATTTCTCATTCAAAGAACTCTTGGGGACCATTAGAAGGTACAACGAAAAATGACAAGGATCTTAGGAAGAAGGATTCTGACTTCTCATTGCCCTGGCTCCTGTTTCTGCCACATCTCTATCATAGCCAGTCATATCTGATAAACCAATCAATATGGAGAATCTTCCCATAAACAGTGGGAACGGTCAGTCCTATGGATTCATACTGTATGAGACTGTCATCTGTTCTGGAGGTGAGCTCCATGCTGATGTTCAAGATACAGCACAGGTAGGGGTCCGCAGGCTGTCTATGGAGGTAAGCAGAACATTTAGCTTAACTTTGCTGCTTTTGGGGAGGAAAGTTAGTCACTGGTCAATTTTACAGTTTAATAGTACCTACTATTTAAGCACCTATGTGTGAGGCACTGAGAATATTAATTCAAATTAAAGAAACTTGCTTTATGCTTTATCACAACCTAGTTCTATTGGGGCTTTCCTGTCAGCTTAAACATCTGTGAGCACCAAGGCCAGTCCCTTCCTTCATCATGACCTTCTCCCTAAACTAGAGCCTCTCTTCTCCCTTCCTTCCAGTAGGCCTATCTGTCTGACACCGGCTCTTCTTTTGCAGGTGTTTTTGAATGAGACCAGTATAGGAATTCTGGATGATGCTGATCATCAGTACTTGAACATTCCTAAAGTCAGGGTATGTAACTCAAGAGTTTAAATGCTGCCCTAGATCCCAGACTCAAATGCAAACACAGCCTGGTCCTGAGATAGACTGCCTTCTTTCTCTTCCACTGCCCTTTGGTATTGCTCCTCACTGAGGGGCCCAGCAGAAAGTGTTTGTTTAGCTATGTCAGTTATAAACAAAACTGCATCTCTCAGGCCCATATATCATGAGTGGCAGTATACATGTTTTGGTGTGAATGGAATTTCCCCATTAAGCCCTGAGTCAACCATTAGCTGCTAACTGGGTCTCTTTTCAAAGGCACAGCTGAGTCCCTCTGCCTTTCCTAAGGCAGATTAGCTGAACAAAGGGGAAACTGAGTGTGGAATGGGAACATGCAGGGTCTTTAAAGGAGAGGGAGGACTGCTGAGCTCTGGAGGCTCCTTGTCTCCCATTTTCTTGTCTTTCCATCTAGGACTCAGAGAAAAGAAAAGATTCTAGAGTAAAAACCCTGTGTAACCTTTTCATTTCCATAAACTGGTCTACCCCAAACAGGGATGTCAACGCCTAAGGATCCTGGTGGAGAATCAAGGACGAGTTAATTTCTCATGGAAAATCCAAGATCAGCGGAAAGGTAGGCTCTAGGACTGAGAGACAGGCTGTAATCTCTCTTTATGGTTACTTGGACTCTCACACTGGGGCTATGTTGAAGTCAGGAGGAAAAAATGAGCCACTCAGGCAGTGGGAGACTTAGGTTCTAGGACCAAAAATTCAAACTCCTTTCCTTTCTCTTGTCCTGCCTTCTCCATTTCTCCAAGGTAAGAAAGTGGAGCAATTTTGTTGGGTGCTGACTGCTTGTCCTGGAGCAGAGCCCAGTCTTCTTTTGGGAATTTCAGGAAAAGCTCTGATACTAAATGGGGAACTTCTCAGTAGTATGGAAGCATACAACAAGAAACCTTTAGTCATAGCAAGTCAAACAAGTGTTTGCCCTTGTGGCTGAGACCTTATCACAAGGTATATACATTTTTTTTTTTTTTTTTGTCCTAGACACAGAGCAATCTAGTCCCTGACCATATTCTCTTTCCTACCGACCACCTGCAGGATTAACTGGATCTGTTACCATCAATAATACCCCCCTGGAGGGTTACACTATCTATTCTCTGGAAATGAAAATGAGCTTCTTTGAGAGGTATGCTCCTACTTACTCCCAATGGACACTTTGAGGGATCAGGGAACTCAGAGATTTGAAACTCTTCACTGTGCAGATGAAGAGCCCAAGATTCAGGGAAATGAAGTGATTTGCTCAGGATTATAGAGTGCTTTGGAGTCAGGACTAGAACCCTAGGACAAGTCTCTTTTTTTAAGGGTCCTAGTCTGACATGTCCCACTGAAACAGAATCCCAGTACCTGCATGGGGAATCTAGGGTCAATACTGGGACTTATTGCTCTCCTTCAAGGTTTGGCCCTTCTTCCAGGCTCCGCTCTGCCACATGGAGGCCTTTCCGAAGTAGTTATCTGGGCCCTGCCTTCTACATTTGTACCTTGAGGGCTGGCTCTTCTCCCAAGGACACCTTTCTGAGATTACTGGTAAGTGAGCACCCTCTTCAAACTCTGGCGTCCCAACCATCTATTCTTTCTTAAAGAGTTGAAGCAAAGCCATAGAGTTCCTGGCAAGAATATTTCCCTTTTTTCTTTTCTTTTTCTTCCTCACTTCCAACTAAGCCATCCAACATCTCTCAATCTTCCTAACTTATCGTTGTTCAAAAAATCGTACATCACAACACAATAGAAAAATTCAAATAACAACAAGATGTAGAGAGCAAATGGTGGAAATTCTGCATCAAACTCACCCGCATTTAAGTTCCTCTCTACTTCTCAGAACTAAGCATTACCAGTAGTTTGTATGATTTCATATACAACTTTGTCTGAACACACACACACAATTACTTTTTGCACCAATGCAGCCATTCCATAAATTATATTTTGTGAATTGCCTTTTTTACCTCATATATATTTTTATGTATAAACACATAACAGATGTACAAAATGTGAGTGTACAATTCAATAAATTATCACAAAGTGAACATCAGATAATTACCATTGAGAAAAATAAAATATCGTCAACAGTCCTCCCCTTCTCTTTAAA
This sequence comes from Pteropus vampyrus, assembly GCF_000151845.1. Classification (NCBI taxonomy): domain Eukaryota; kingdom Metazoa; phylum Chordata; class Mammalia; order Chiroptera; family Pteropodidae; genus Pteropus; species Pteropus vampyrus. Next base: position 1,054,926 of record NW_011889209.1, on the reverse strand, counting down.
AGGTAACCATTATCTTGACTCCTAACACTCTAATTCATTCTTTCTTCTTTTGACTTCATGTAATTTGAATTACATAGTAGAGTTTGTATAAGACTAGTATTATTTTTTTAAATATTTGGTAGAATCCATTAGTCAAAACCTTTAAGACAACTTTTTATTTGTGGGAAAGTTTGTGTGTGTGTTAAATTCCTTTAAGATTAAAGTACTCTTCAGATTTTCTGTTTTTCTGAAAGTTAGTTTAGATAAAATATATTTTATAAAATTTTTTTCCATTTCATCTTAATTTTCAAAGGTATTGGGCTTAAATTGTTTTTTAATGTCTAGATCATCTATAGTAACATCTTTTTTCTTGCTAAGTATCACCAGAACATTAGTGTTTCAAAGAAAGAATGTTTGACTATGACACTTACTATATTATGTATTTCTTTTGTTTAATTTCTGCTGTTATTTTTATTATTTTGTTTATTTCACTTTTTTATCATAGGAGTTATCTGCTTTCTTTTTATAATCCCTTTAAAAATGTGCTCAGATAACTGATTTTTAATCTGTATTCTTTTTAATATATTGATTTAAGCTATTATTTTCATTTAAGCATGGATTTGGTTGCATCCATAAGTTTTAAAAAAATTATTGAAGATATATTATGGCAACATTTTTGTTATCAATTTCTTGTTTAATTGCACTGTGGCCTGAGAACTTTAAAACATGTTAATACTTGTGTAGTCCAACATAGGATTAAATTTCTAAAGATTCTGATACATACTTGAAAGAATATGTGTATTTTTGCATGTGTTAAATGAATATTCTATACATATTAATTAGTTCAATTTTGTTAATCATCTTGTTTCAAATGTTTTATGTCTTGATTCATAATTTTAATTATTATATTTTTTAGTTCTAGAATTTTTGTTCTATAACTATAGCCTTTTTATTTACAATTTTTAAATTAAATTTATTGGGGTGACATTGGTTAATAAGATTATATGTTTCAGGTGTACAATATTATAATTAATCATCTGCACATTGCATAGGGTGCTCATCACCCAAAGTTTAGTCTCCTCCCTCACCACATTTGACTCTCTTTATCCTCTTCGACCTCCCCCCACCCTTCCCATCTGTTAACCACCATATTGTTGTCTGTGCCAGTGAGTTTGTTGATTTTGGTCATTCACTTGTTCTCTGTTTTAAATCCTACATACAAGCGAAATCATATGATTCTTGTCTTTTTCCATCTGATTTATTTTGCTCAATATGATACTCTCAAGATCCATCCACATTGTCGCAAATGGCAGTATTTCATCTTTTTTTGTGTTGAATAGTATTCCATTGTGTATATGTGCCACATCTTCTTTATCCAATCATTCATCAGAGGACACTTGGGTTGTTTCCATGTCCTACCTATCGTGAATAATGCTGCAGTGAACATAGGGGTACATATCTCTTTACGAACGTTTTAAAATTTATTTGGTAGATACCCAGAAGAAGGATTACTGGGTCATATGGTGGCTCTATTCTTAATTTTTTGAGGAAATGCTATACTGTTTTCCATAGTGGCTGTACCAATTTACCTTCCCACCAGCAGTATATAAGGGTTCCTTTTTCTCCGTATCCTTGCCAAAAGTTGTTATTTCTTGCCTTGCTGGTAACAAACTCTAGTCTTTTTTATAGTTTCCACTTCTCTGTCAAAATTCTGTCTTTTGTCTCTTTAACATACTAATTTTGATATACTATACTTTTATCTCTTTCATATACCAATACTGAACATACTAATTTAGTAGGCATAGTCATTTCAAAGCCTGTGACTTAAAAATCCACTATCTGTATCACCTTCATCTGTTTCTATTGTTCGTTGTTCCTCTTTGTTTTTATTATATTTTCTCCCTCCCCATCTGCTTATTATTTTTTACTGAGTGCCAGACATTATGAAAAATGCTAGAAATAACTCAAGGCCTAAGATGATATCAGAGGATTTACATCTACCTCTGGAGGTGGCTAAGGATATTATACCTTGCTATAATTTACAAAGACTGAAATGGTTTGAATCAAGGCTTCCATCCAATGACTGGACTATTTTTTTCACTCTTCTCCTAGGTGTAGACTCTCAGGTTCCCAGCTCAGAGTGTATATTATTTAATAAGATTCCTGGTTATCCAGTTTTTGTTCCCTTAAACTTATGAGGCTACGAAAAGTTCTGCTAAGCTTCTCAGGCACTTCTTCCTGAATAAGCAGATTCCTCTAGTGGAAAAACTGCCTCAATGTCTACTTGTCTCTCAGTTTTCTTCTCCTAGATCTTGGTCCTGTAATTCTTTATTGTATTGCAAGCAGATTTTTTTTAAAAATGTGTAGCTTTTATAGCTATTGTTAACAGTAGTGTTCATCTCTATTGCCTAGTACTTATTTCTGGAAGAGAAGACCTGTTTTTTTTTTTGTTTGTTTGTTTGTTTTGTTTTTTAAAGTATAGCATTATATATCATAGGGCAGGAACAACAGTAATGTTAGCATTAAGGGGTGGGTTCATGTTTTTCTCTGTCATCCTTAGACCAGGTACTGCAGGGTAAAACTTCTAGAACATATCCCATTGTAAACTCACTTTCACTTTTAGTGCCATAAAGCATCTCAGTCTTGCTGTCACTCCCCAAATACCTTAAGTTTTACCTTGCCAGTGTGAATCTGTTCCCATGTGTCAAGCCTCCATCCCTTTCAGGACTGGAATAATGGATTTGTGTTCATCAATGGACGTAACCTTGGGCGATATTGGTATATTGGACCACAGGAAACACTTTACCTTCCTGGTACCTGGCTTCATCCAGGAGACAATGAGGTGAGCCACCGCCACTTTTGCCTTTATGTCTCATAAATGTTCAGATGTGCCTTCATCCCTAGAATGCAGATTGCAGTGTCTTTCTCGTTCTGTATTGAATAGGCTTACCCTTTCTTAATGTCAGCCTTTCTTTTTTCCTAGATCATCCTGTTTGAGAAAAGGAAAAGTGGTTCATACATCCAAACTAGTATAAACCCAAGCTTTAAGATTGTGTCATAATGTATTTTGAGGATTGTTGGAGTTCATCTACAAGCAGTTTTTCAGGAGAAAGATTTATGTCTAGAATTTCAAATGCAATGTTGTCTGCAGTAGCAAAAATATGAAAATAACCTAAAAAAATCAACAGGAAAGTTGTTATGTATGTTATAGTATATTCATATGATGCCTGTTTTTAGGCTTTAAAAAGTCTTCCAATCTCCAATGACTGATTTACCTAGTTAAATGCTTAATCCTTAGTAGGTTATTATTCTTTAATCAAATGTGCCTTTAGGCAAATATGAATAAAAAATAAGTTTTATTTCTGCTTCTCTTTACTTAGTTGGGTGAAACTGAAGCGTCTCTGGACTAAGAAGAGTAAGAATGACTGTTCTCTCCATACCAGACTAGCAAACTCCTGGGTGTGTGTGTGTGTGTGTGTGTGTGTGTGTGTGTGTGTGTGTTCAGGAGGAAGAATGCAGGGGAGAGTGAAAAATGTCTTCAGGCAGTGCCCTGCAGCCTGGGTTTCTCCAAGGTGTTCTTGTACATAACATCCAATCAGAGAAGGAAGAGATTTGTTTATTTGGTTCTGATGTGTGTGATAGCAAAGCCTGGCATTGAGCACTCTCTGTCTTATTACTCCTCAGCTATCTGGGTATAGTCAAAGCTCATACTGATAGTGGACAGATATTAGTGAGATAAGTCACATATACATGAATAACCCAACCAATTTCTCAAATAACACCATCGGAAACCAGTCACATTCTTATAATCAAATGATAGTACTTGGCCTAAATTCAAACCAATGCACTAAAACAAAATGTTAACACCTCGTTAGAAATAGTGCCTAGGAGCTTTGAGAAATTTAGCTAACAATCTGGTGTCAAATGGGTGGAAGAAAACTTTCTGTTTGGAATGAGGACAAAGGAGTCAGATTATCTCCTCTCCTACTAATCTAAATGGCTGGTTTATGGAAGGAAAATTCTATCCTGTACCTACACAATTCCTACATAAAACTGTATTCTCTGGGGCTCTAGACTGAAACCTATGAAATCTATGAATAAACTAAGTCATGAAAAATGACTAAGAGAAAAAAACAGCAGCAATAATCATGAAGATCACAAGAACGTATATATTTCAGATGCAATATGTACATCATTTCTATGACAACAACTGTGCAACATATCCGTTATGTAGATGGAAAAACAAAAGTTCAAAGAGGTGTTTGAATACATGTCTCCCTGGTTCACATCTCTTCTTTTTTTATTACACTTCAGCTCTATACCTATGTCAGTCTTTTTCAAATCATGAATGCAACCCTACTATCCAGAAGATACACTTCCAGTGTGCTTAGAAAAAATTCTCACAGTTTAGAGTTTTTTAACCCAGAAAAAGTGCCATTCAAGAAAAACAAAACAAAGGAAAACAAAATACAGGCCTTTCAGACTTCCAAAAGCCCAAGAGATTTTATCATCAAAAGATCCACACACTAAAGGGAATTTTGAAGCAGCCTTTCTCAACTGGGTTCCATAAGAGAATAAAACTTACAGAAAATGTTTTCTGGGAGTAGTTTCTTATTGTTTCATTCTAGATGCACATTAGAGAAATTAATCCATTATAGACCATGGATGCCTAAGGGTATTGCAGCTTAAATTTTTCAGGAAACCTAGGTTGAGAAAAGATGTTCTAAGGAATGTGCTGTCAGCAGAAAGAAAATGGCCCTAGAGGGACTGTCTGAGATTCAAGAAAGAGTGTGGAGCAAAGAAAGGATGCTGACAAATATGTGAGTACAAATGAACAAACATTAATTCAATATAAGTAAACTAAGATCTAATTTGAGGGTAAAATCAGTAAAAATTGTAAGACAGGGGAAAATGTCATATAAGGTGAAAAGGATGTGATAGAAAAAAAATGGTCTAAGATTTCTGTAATGCTCAGATGTTAACTTTAGACTGTTGAATATGCATGTTAATAAATGTAGCTTAAGTGTTAAAAGAATAAGTAATGCGGCAACTTTCAAAAAAGGGCTAAATAGAATGAGAAAAAAAACAACAGTAAACAGAGTAGAAGACAAAGAAGTAGAAAAATAAGTATGAATAGAAAGCACCTACGAAGATAGTAGAAAAAACACACAACTGTATTAGCAAACAGTACATTTCATAAATGAACTAAATCCTCTAATTAAAAAGTAAAAGTTGTCAGTCATGATAAAAAACACCTAAATGTGTGTTTCATAAGAGACACACCTTTAACATAAGGTCACAAAATGATCACAAATTAAAAGATAAAAAATACACCATGTAAATTCTTACCAAAGAAAGTTGGAGTTACCATATTAATATCAGGCAAGTATACTGAATGACAAAAGATGTTACTAGATGTAATGAGCATAAAGAAATGAGGACATTTTGGACTTTACAAAATGGATTCCATGGGAGCCATGAGTGTAATGTCAACTTGTGCATAATCGGGATGCCTTTAAGGTGTGACCAGAACACCCAAAACCACAGAATCATCAGCCTGGATACGACTGTCCTAGATAAGTCCTCATATGCATGAGCTGATAAGCATAAGGATCTCATCTTGTAAGGTCCACATAAGCTGAACACCTTAGACAGATGCTGCTCAAGTCTGATATGAGAGCATCATGAATGGGTGGCACTAGAGCTGAAGACTGAAGTGCCTGTGGTAGCCGCTGGCTTGGTAACTACGCACAGCTCTCCAGGCCACCAGTCAACAGAGCTTGTTTTGGAGATGCTAAGGAGTTTTGTCCCTCCGCTCTATCACGTAAGACTCTGTACTTCTCCCTCTCTGTGTATTATGTGTTAACCTGCATGGGCACCTGATTGGTTTATCTGAGAAGGTTCCACTCAGTGAACTTGGCATTGTGGAAAGACATAAATGCATTCAAGGGTTTCACTTCAGCAGCTGCTTTCCTTTCTCATAACAGAGAGGGTTACAAATAGTGATAAAAGATTTAATTCATGAGAAAGATATAATAATTCTAGAGTTGTTAATTCCTAAAACTTTAGCCTCAAAATATGTAAAACAAATATTTTTTGTTCTATACATAGAAAAAGGCAAATAGAAATGCTTTACACTTGAGAAGTTTTTGAATTGAGATATGATTCATATACTATAAAGTTCAAACTTTAAAATTTATAATTCAGTAGTTTTTAGAAGAGTGTATTCACAAGGTTGTATAACCATCACCACCATCTAAATCTAGAATGTTTTTGTTGCTCCAAAAAAAAAAAAAAAAAAACCCATGCTTCCATCCCCCAGCCTCTGGAGACCACTAATCAAGTTCCCATCTCTATAGATACACCTATTCTGAGCATTTCGTGCATGCGGAATCATACGATAGGCGGCCCTTTGTTACTGGCTTCTTTCGCTAGCACATGTATGTAAGACTCATCTATGCTGTAGCATATATCAGTACTTCATTCCTTTTTTTGGTTGAATAATGCATATTTTATTTATCTACTCATCAATTGATGGATGTTTCAGTTATTTTCACTTTTTGGCTATTGTGAATAATTGCTGCTATGAGCATTCATGCACAAGGTTTTGTGCGGACATATCTTTACAATTCTCTTGGGTATATACCTAGGAGTAGTATTGCTGGGACATGGTAATTCCTTGTTTAATTTTTCCAGGAACTGCCAAACTGTTTTCCCAAGTGGCTATATCACTTTACATTCCCACCAACAATGTACGAGGGCTCCAATTTTTCCATGTCTTCACCAATACTTGTTTTTAATCTTTTCTTTTTTATTCTAGCCATCCTAGTGGGTATGAAATGCTATCTCACTGTGGTTTTGATTTGCATTCCACTAAAAATTTGTCCTCTTACTGTAAATAATGTACTGGATTTTAAGACGACAAAAATCATCTCAGAAATCTTTTATGCATTTCTGTGTCACTTTTACAGGATCCTAGTATTCTTCAGTAGGTGTCACGTCAGGATGACTTTTCCTCTCAAGGCACGTCAGCGTGTTCCTTTCTCAGCAAGTTTAAGCAGATATATCGTTTGTTGCTTGCATGTTCTCCTATGTTGCTATTATTCTCTTTGAAGTATGGTATTGTGGCTTTCTATGCTGAAGCTTGAAAACAATTTTTTAAACATGTATTAGCTGCTATTCTATCTTTCTGAATATCTTGCATAAAGTGAGGAGACAAAAGCATTTCAAAACATCTTGTATGTGATGAAATTTATTTTTGAATGAAAAATGCTTGTTTTGTACTGTGCTAAAATTACTTTCTAAATACAAAACTGAAGTTGTGTATGAAACATACATATGTAATTCCTAAATCATTTATGGCCTTAGCCATGTTTGTCTTTTGCCAATGACAATAACATGGCATCTTTGTTTTTTACTTTTTCATTTTCTAAATATGTTTTAGTTTGCTGTGCTAGATTCAGAAATCATGGTAACAAAATAAAGGAGAAACAGTTAAATTCATCATTCATCTATTAGGCTGTTGAACTTTAAGAAACTTCTATTTATTTCTGTATGTCCAAATATTTGATATACAAAATGTGGATATTTCATAACATCACTCACTGGTGCACAGCAAAATATAACTCAGGAAAAAGGTTTTCAGTAGCGTGTTTTGTAGAAAGAACTTTGCACTAGAGAGTCATAACTTGGGCAGATTTTTTAAATACTTCAGCAGTTGAAAAATGACTAAAAATAGTAAGATAGAACATTGTCTTGAGAAAATTTTAATTAGCCTCTATAAACTGCAAGCTATAAGAAATTGTTTTCTTAAAGTATTATTATAAGTCTGTCCTTTTGAAGTTTGGTCAGTGAGGAAAAAATGTGCCTAATTTTTTCAAAATTTTATTATTAGTTTCAAGTATACAGTACATTGGTTAGATATTTACATAGTTTATAACATGATACCCCTAATTGCTCTTTCTCTCCTCTGAAAATGTGCCTAATTTTTGTTTAACACTTTCATCTTTTATTTTTATGTAGTTTATTCTTTATTCTGTCTGGATTGAGCATGATTTATCTTAGATGTAGCTGCACATCATTTGGAGATTTTCCTTATGAAATTTTGAGGTTGACAAAAATTCCCAAAGAAGACCTTTTTTGCGAGACTCATGGCTGAAATGAAATTAAGTATTAAAATTAAATTAGGTTTATAAAAGTTATATTGTTTAATGTTATGAATGGTAAACATCAAACATGATAAAAATTTTAATCTTTATTAATACACCTTAATTATTATTTATATTTTAAAATTTAGATATAAATATATAATATCCATGCATTTTATTTTTTAAAAAATTATCTATTTTATATACATTTGTTTGCTCAAAGATTATATCATATTCTTCTTCAGAAGTTATGAAGCTCTCTTAATATTATTAGCTGTCAATCTATTTCTCTAGGTACTTAGGGTATTTGAAAAATTTTAATAATTGTGTTTGTACATTATATTAATAGTTTTCATAATAATCATTAATTATTGTTTTACTTTACTTAATAAAATCTTAATGTTTTACTTCATATCGCAACTCAAATGTATACCTACATTTGAAAGTGAATATTCAGATATTAACACCAAATTCAAATAAGAAGCCTACTTCTCATTTCTGATAGTATTACACTTTTGTATTTGAAATTAACCTAAGCAATTGCTCTATCACCGAGAATGCAGTGATGCCTTACATGCTCCCATATGCTCATACCAAAAGCTTATCCTTCAGTCTGTCACAAGACCCAATCTACTTCACCTACTCAAGGATGTTGCCCCAGAAATTCTCTAAGGTCCCTCCTACTTCATTAATTTTCACCCTCTCAACCATGATCACTATCGGCACACAAGCATGCTGTAGTTTCTCTCATCTAAAATAAACTGGTCAACTTGCTTCTACTCTTGCCCACTCCTGGTGATTCTTAACACAGCAGCCAGAGTGGACTTTTAAAGCATAATTGATGTCATGTCACAAACCTGCAATGGCTCTCATTTCATTCAGTCAAAGCCTTGCTCTGAAAGGCCCTACATGATCAGGCTCCTGTATTTCTCTGACCTCATCTCCCATAGTTCTCATTCTCCCCTTCTCTTCTCACACTGATCATTTTGCAGTTCCTGAAACACTGTGCCATGCTCCTGCCTGAAGCCATTTGCACCAGAGGTTCTCTTTGCCTGGAGAGCCCTTCCTACAGGCATCAGCATGCCTGGCTAACCCACCTCTTTCAGATCTTTGCTCAGATAACATCTTCTCATTAAGACCTCTTCTCTGTATTCCCCTTCCCATCACACTCTCAGTCTTCCTCTCTTTATCTACTTTCTTTTTGCTATAGAATTTATTACATTGAAACATACTCTACAATTGACCCAATTGCTTGTTAATTTTTGTTGTCTTTCTTCTGCAGCTGGCATATAAGTTTTAAAGGAAAAGAATCTTTGTTTGTTTTGTCTACCAATGTATCCAAGCTCCTAGAATAATGTTTAGCTTAAAATTGTGGTCATTAAACATTTGTTGTTGAATTAGATCTTTGGCTTTTCAATCTTCTGAAGGCTGAGGCTGAAAGACCTATTTTGGGACTACCAAGGCCAACAATGATACTCAGTACACATTCTTTCCCAATGCACACAGGCCCCTTCCAGTTCAGTGACACATTTCCTGGGGTGAGAAGCCTTGACTGCTGACAAGGAGAAAATTCTGAGATGTTCTAAATTAAATTACAGCAGGCCAGATAGTGGAAGAAAGAGACAAGAGTTATCAGTTAACAACCATATGGCAAAACCAACAAAAAACTGCTTACATTCCTGAGTGTATGTTGGAACTTTGAATTAACTTCCAGATGTCTATGTCCATGATGAACTAAAAGAGAATAGCCAGGCAGCACTGCACCCCGGGAGCCTACACTACTTTCTTAACTATGAACTTTCCAATCTGTTGCTAACTGCCAATCCACAGGAGCAGACACTTTTTCCTTAGAGACTCTGCGTCGATCCCTGAAATAATCCTGCTTCCCCTTCTCCTGTACCCTTTATCTACAGCCAATGTAAATTCTTTTAAAACAGCTTAGATCTTTCTTCCCAAATTGTTTCCATAAAAGAGCG
>NW_011889209.1:1017580-1042419 GCF_000151845.1 Pteropus vampyrus | reverse complement strand
TCTCTTCTCACACTGATCATTTTGCAGTTCCTGAAACACTGTGCCATGCTCCTGCCTGAAGCCATTTGCACCAGAGGTTCTCTTTGCCTGGAGAGCCCTTCCTACAGGCATCAGCATGCCTGGCTAACCCACCTCTTTCAGATCTTTGCTCAGATAACATCTTCTCATTAAGACCTCTTCTCTGTATTCCCCTTCCCATCACACTCCCAGTCTTCCTCTCTTTATCTACTTTCTTTTTGCTATAGAATTTATTACATTGAAACATACTCTACAATTGACCCAATTGCTTGTTAATTTTTGTTGTCTTTCTTCTGCAGCTGGCATATAAGTTTTAAAGGAAAAGAATCTTTGTTTGTTTTGTCTACCAATGTATCCAAGCTCCTAGAATAATGTTTAGCTTAAAATTGTGGTCATTAAACATTTGTTGTTGAATTAGATCTTTGGCTTTTCAATCTTCTGAAGGCTGAGGCTGAAAGACCTATTTTGGGACTACCAAGGCCAACAATGATACTCAGTACACATTCTTTCCCAATGCACACAGGCCCCTTCCAGTTCAGTGACACATTTCCTGGGGTGAGAAGCCTTGACTGCTGACAAGGAGAAAATTCTGAGATGTTCTAAATTAAATTACAGCAGGCCAGATAGTGGAAGAAAGAGACAAGAGTTATCAGTTAACAACCATATGGCAAAACCAACAAAAAACTGCTTACATTCCTGAGTGTATGTTGGAACTTTGAATTAACTTCCAGATGTCTATGTCCATGATGAACTAAAAGAGAATAGCCAGGCAGCACTGCACCCCGGGAGCCTACACTACTTTCTTAACTATGAACTTTCCAATCTGTTGCTAACTGCCAATCCACAGGAGCAGACACTTTTTCCTTAGAGACTCTGCGTCGATCCCTGAAATAATCCTGCTTCCCCTTCTCCTGTACCCTTTATCTACAGCCAATGTAAATTCTTTTAAAACAGCTTAGATCTTTCTTCCCAAATTGTTTCCATAAAAGAGCGCATCAACTTCAGGACAGTGGACATGGCTTTCTTTTCTATTTAGCTGTCAACATAAAAAACATCCAAACCTGTAGAGAATTTTTATAAGACTTTATTTGAGTGAAACTGACCACAAATGCTGGGGAGCAAGATCTCAAATACTCTGGAGAATAACAGTTTTGCAGTTTCTTTTATGCACTTGAAATTAAGGCAGGAACAGAAGAAAAAGTACATGGAGGTGGGAGAAAGCAAGGTGGGATTGGATTACAGGATAGTTAAGATTGTGTGCTCTCTTGAATGTGGTTACAGTTTATTTCAAATATGTGTTAACCTAGATGCATAAAAACAATAGACAGAGTTTGCTTAAGTCAAAGATAAACCTTTTACTAAAAAGTTATATGCCTGAGGCATGACAATCCACCATGACCTGCCCAGTTAGGAATTGATGATCAGATCACCCTGTGAGGTTACTTTCCATAGAACCTCTTTTTTGGTCCACATAGCCCCGTTGCCAGTGGTTTAGATTGCATTCCCTGGGACCTGGTCTTTTTCTTGCTAGCAATGGCTTAATAAACCTTTTCTTTTGAAAAAACTTTTGACAATGAAAGTTTTTTGTTTAACATTACCTATCTTAGATCTCTTTTCTTTTTTCTTTTTCCAAGGCCAAATCTCCTTCATAAGACCTTCTACTTTCTTTCTGCCTAGGGCTGAAATTGCACTTATTTATTCCCAGAAATTCTCTCATATTCTTAATTTCTTTGCTCAAGACTCTTGGGCAACTTGACAGCATAACTGGATTTCTGTAACTCTGAGAAAAGGAGCTGGAGAAGGTGGATGGCTGTAAGGAAATGGTAAAGAGGAGGTGGTTATACCATTGTCCAGGGGCCTGAGTGACAGTGCTATCATAGAAGCCACATTTTGCATCTTCTCTTCACGATTTTAAGAGAAATTTTGTCAGTAACATTGCAGTGAACATAGGGGTGCACATATCTTTTTGAGTTAGTGTTTTCATTTTGTTTGGACAAATACTCAGAAGTGGAATTGCTAGGTTGTATGGTATATCTATTTTTATTTTTTTGAGGAATCTCCCTACTGTTTTTCACAGGGACTGCACCAGTCTGCTGTCCTACCCATAGTGCACAAGGATTCCCTTTTGTCCACGTCTTCATCAGTGCAGGTTATTTGTTGACTTTTTGATAATAGCTATTTTGACTGGTGTGAGGTGGTATCTCATTGTGGTTTTGATTTGCATTTCCCTAATTAATGATGTTGAGCACCTTTTCATATATCTTTTGGCATCTGTAGGTCTTCTCTGGAGAAATGTCTTTTTGTGTCCTCTGTCCATTTTTCAATCAGATTGTTTATTTTTTTTTGTTATTGAGTTGTATGAGTTTCTTATATATTTTGAATATAAACTTCTTATTGGATATATCATTTGTGAATATATTCTTCCATTCAGTAGGTTGTCTTTTTGTTTTGTTAATGGTTTCCTTCTCTGTACAGAAGACTGAGTTTGATGTAGTCCCATTTGTTTATTTTTCCTTTTGTTTCCCTTGCTCAAGGGGACATATCCAAAAAGATACTAGTCAGACTGATGTCAAATAGTTTACTTCCTATGTTTTCTTCCAGGAGTTTTATGGTTTTGGGCCTTACATTTAAGTCTTTAACCCATTTTGAGTTTTTTTTTTTTTTTTGGTGTGTCATGTAAGAGAGCAGTCCAGCTTCATTTTTTTTTTTGCATGTATCTGTCCAGATTTCCCAGCACCACTTGTCGAAGAGGCTGTTGTTACTCCACTGTATATATTTACTTCCTTTGTTATAGTTTAGTTGACCATATAAACCAAGAAATGGAAGAAACTTAGTATCCATTGATAGATGAATCGATAAAGACTATGTGAGATGTATATATATTTATATATAATATATAAATATTTGATATATATAATATGTGAGATATATAAAATATGTGAGATATATATGGAATATTATGCAGCAATAGAAAAAGAATAAAATCTTGCCATTTGCAACAACATGGATGGATCTAGAGGGTATTATGCTAAGTGAAATAAGTCAGGCCGGGAAAGACAAATACCGTATTGTTTCACTTATACATGGAATCTAAAAAAGCCAAACCAACCAAATGAAACAAAACAAAAACAGAGTCACAGAAACAGAGACTAAAGGGATGGTTTCTGTTATGTTTGCAGAAGGAGGAATGCACAAGGCCGAAGGGGTTAAGAATGTTTTATTGTAGCAGAGTGACAACTGGTGTCAGCCTCTAATGAGAGGGGACCTGAAACTTATATGGGGCTTGAGGCGGACTTTTCCAGTGGGAATATTTCAGGCAGGTAAATTGGTGGGGAAGGGAGGAGACTCCAGTGATGCAAGATGTGAGCATGTATCGTTGCCATCTGTATCTATGAGTATGTTTCTGTTATTTGTTCATTTATTTTGTTCTTTGGATTCTACATATAAGTGAGATCATATGGTATTTGACTTTCTCTGTCTGACTTATTTCACTTAGCATAATACCCTCTATGTCCATCCATGTTGTTGCAAATGGCAATATTTCATTCTTTTTTTAATGGCTGAGTATTTTTCCATTGTATATATGTACCACCTCTTCTTTGTCTAACCATCTATTGATGGACACTTAGGTTACTTCCATATCTTGGCTATTGTAAATAGCGCCGCAGTGAACATAAGGGTGCATATATCTTTTGAATTAGTGTTTGGTTTTCTTTGGGTAAGTACTCAAAAGTGGAATTGCTGGGTCATAATATAGTTCTATTTTTAATTTTTTTGAGAAACCTCCAAACTGTTTTCCATAGTGGTTGTTCCAACTTGCAATCCCACCAATAGGACTCGAGGGCTCTCTTTTCTTTACATCCTTGCCAACATTTATTGTATTTTGATTTATCTGTGATAGGCATTCTGATGGGGGTGAGGTGATATCTCACTGTGGTTTTAATTTGCCTTTCTCTGATGATTAGTGATGTTGAGCATCTTTTCACACGTCAATTGGCTCTCTGCATGTCCTCTTCTGCCCATTTTTTGATTGGATTTTCGTTTTTTGGTGTTGAGGTGTATGAGTTTTTAAAGTAATTTTTGGATATTAACCCCTTATTGGATATATCATTGGCAAAGATCTTTTCCCATTCAGTAGGTTGTCTTTTCTTTTTATTAATGGTTTTCTTTGCAGGTGCTTTAATACATAAGGATGACATTTACCTGTGTTCAACCAGTGTGCAGGGACTGGGCAGCAGGTGCTCAGTATTTCTGCATTTGTTTTTATATCGCTTTCAGGAAGATAGCTTCTAAAACTTCCAGCACCTCTCTGAGACTAAGTGCAGCAAGGAGGGGGAGAACCCAGAGCCTCCTAGGAGCTAGAAAGTGCCCACCTGCTTGTTTGATCTGGCGGACACACTCGTCCCCTGGCACTCAAGGCCCAAGGCGTGGGGGCGGGGCCATGGACAGCAGCCAATGAGCGTAGGCAGGATAAGCGGGCGGTGGCCTGGTTGCCCAGGCGACCAACGCGCAGCCCCGCCCTCGCGCCCAGTCTCCCCTGGCGCTGGGCTGAATGCTAGCTAAAGTAGGAATTGGGTTTCTGCGCCCTGAGCAAACACGCGCGATGCCCACGTGGAGCGTCCCGCGGAGGCCCTGCCGCGCATTTGGACTCCTGATGCTGGTGATCTTGAGTTTCTTGGTGCTCCGAAGGTGAGAGAGCCCTGCCCGGCACCTGCTTGACTGCAGACACCCCAACTCTCCACACGTACAGTTCTTGGTGCCCCTCTCACCGGAGGGAGGCAGCTCCTGTAGTTCGCGTTACCATGACCCGCGAATCCCGGGCTCCAATGGGAAACAGCCCGCCAGCTTCTTTTTTTTTTGTAGCTCCCCAACACCCCAGCGTTCCTCTTCACTACCAGGCGCTCGGATTTTGTCTTGAGATCCAGGCCTCTGGGTGAAACTAGGCGCTGCCCTCCCAGTCCCCAGGCATCTATACCTTAGGGCTTCCCCACTCCTCTGCGCCAGTGGTTCCGGACTCTGCTTTTCTCATGTATACTCTCAGCCCTGTGGGAAGGTCAGTAGAACTAGCCTTCAGATCCCTCTCAGATGTCCCCCATCACTGCCCTGCCTCTAGTCCTTCTTGACGGGACCCCTTCTGCTAGTCTCCCAGGTCCAGAGGCCAGAGCACCAGTGTTCACAGCTAGACTCAATTCATTCTGCCCAGCTTGGTCATGAGAATGCTGCCCCAAGGGTCCTCCAAGATCCTTTGCCCTGTATTTATTTGCCTCTTTCTAGGATTAATATGTCTTCTCTCTCTACTTTCCCACCATTCACCAGTCCCCAGTTCCCCTTACAAAATGTCTGTGGCAAGGGGTTGCTTTTAGTGATAGAACGCTTTACCCACTGCCAATGTGGGCCTAACCCAGAATTTTTCTGAACTGTGTCTATTTATAGGATTCTACAGCTGTGGTCATATCTTTCAGGTAGTGCCTGGCACTTTCCATATTCAAAACTTCCAGTGTTGCTGGGAAAGCAGAACAGTAGTAACAAATGCTTTGGCATGGAAAGTTAGTGCTGAAGTGGCTGCTGGCTGAGGCATTGGAACTAGAGGCAAGTTCACCACCCTTGAGCTTGATCTTGTCTTCTCTATCTTCCTTCTTACTTTCTCTGACTTCTTCTGGGAGATAAGGAAGTTTTTGATGGAGATTGTATCTGAACTTTTGTTTGCTGCCTCAAGAACACATTCAGAAACTCCATTTGTACTTTTCCAAGACTTAACATGTCTTCTCTGTTTTGTCTCTTTGTTTTGGAGACAGTGAAGATGCCATAATATTGTTTGGGAGAAGGAAATGGTGCTCCTCTCACTCTGGGGTCCAGAAAACAAAAAAGCATTTTGTTTTCCCAGATGTTCCCAAGAATGTTTCCCCCCCATCTTGTCTATAATCTCTAATCCTTTCCTCTCTGAAGACCGGTCTCAGCTCTTGTAAGATGTTCAGCTTTCCTCCTGGTACCAGGCTGATGCAAACCCCAGAAGAATTACTCAAAGCAGAGGTAGCAGGAGCCTCTGACATACAGCAGAGTATCAAGGAACTCACACCCCAGAGAGAAAGACCAGAGATGTTCAATAGCTGTGGTTTGCCCATTACTGGAGGTCAAATATATAGCAGTCCATGCAGGACCCCCAGGATAGGTCATTATGAGGGCTGGTACTGAGGGACGTGAAATGTGCCAGGTAAGTACACCCTAATAGTTCTCAAGAAAAGGTGCAGGAAGGAGGCTGGGTGTGGGAGGATGAGATGTCCGACAGCTGACTGGCTGTGAAGAAGCCTGAACTTCTCACAGGTAAGTTAACTGTGTTCTCACCTGGGTGAAGTGACTGCAGTAGGAATCACTGGGGGCAGGGGTGTGGTTTATGAAATTTCCCAGAAATAGCGATGGAGAATGAATAGCTGAAACTCAAGTCTGTGGAAATAGTTTGACATGCTTAGGACGGTCACTGTTTTTCCTGCTACCCCTTCTTTCTCAGCAGATAAGACAGAGGCCAGAGAAGCTGTGAACCAAGTTCAGGGCCATCTCTTAGAGTCCTTTAGAATATGTTATTTGGGCATCTTTTTGATTCATGGGCATTTTCTGCTTAATTCTTTCTGTCCTATCTGGGCTGAGCATGAAAGATTATCTCTGGAGGCCAGAGAACATTGTCACATCCTCTTCCTGCTTTACTCTAGCTTCGACTGGGTCATTAACTGAGTGGGAGGTGGGGCCTCTCCCAGCTGTTGTTGGGAATGTGGATGTGGTCAGTGGAATATAGGTCACATGGGAACTGGCTACTCAGCTGACTGCTTTGTGGAGCTGAGCTGTCAGGAACAAACCCTTTTTCTGTACCTCAGAAGGCAGGTATTTGGGTGAAGGTAGGGGTCTGCTTGGCTTCGCTTTTTTTTTTCTCACAAATTTTACCTTGGGAGGGTTCATGGCCAACCATAGGTGTTTGATTACATCACATCCAAGAAATAGGACCAAGATAATTCTTTTCAATTTTGTTCTTTTTTATTAATAACAATTTTTTAAAATTTTTATTTATAGTTGGCATACAATATTATATTATTTTTAAGTGTACAACATAGTGATTAGATATCTATACAATTCACAAAGTGATTACCTCAATAAATCTAGTGCCCCTCTAACACTGTTCATAATTATTACAATATTATTGACTATATTCCTTATGCTATACTTCCTATCTCCATGACTATTTTGTAACTACCAATTTGTACTTCTTAATCCCTTCTCTCTTTTTCACCAGTTTCCCAAACCTCCTCCCATCTAGTAACCCTCAAAATGTTCTCTGTATCTATGGGTTTGTTTCTGTTTTTTTATTTTTTATTTTTTATTTTGTTCTTTAGATTCCACATGTAATCATATGGCATTTGTCTTCCTCTATCTGACTTATTCCACTCAGCACACTACTCTCTATGTTCATCATGTAATATCTTTTCCCATCCCATTACTTTTAGTCTGTGTATTTCTTTTAATCTGAAATGCGTCTCTTGCAGGCAGAACATGTAAGGGTGACCAAGATGACTGTTGAGGAAGTTTTCTACCTCTGGTATTTCAGCTTGAACAATGTTTTTTATTTTTATTTTTATTTTTATTTCAGTGTAATTGTCATACAATAAACTGCACATGTTTAACATGTAAAGTTTAAGTTTTAACATATATATCCACCTTCGAAACTACCACCACCATTAAGATAGCAAAAATATCCCTCAGGCCCAGAGCTTTCTTTGTGCCCCTTTGCACCTTTCTCTCCTATACTTCTCTGCTCCCCCATCCACAAGCAAACTGATCTCTTTCTTTCTACCACCATATGCACCATTAGTTTGCATTTTCTAATGTTTTATAGAAATGTAATCCTAACGTGCTCTGCTTTGATTAGGCTTCTTTCAGCATATTACTTTGAGGTTGCTGATGTGTGTATTAATATGAACCATGTCTCTGAGCCAGTTACCTCTCATTCTCTTACCTCCTCCCACTCCAACCAAGAATGTCTGCTTGATAGTATCAAAGTATGGTTCCCACTCATTTTTTTTTTTTAATATAAATGCATCACTGAACAAAATTCACTTAACTTCACATCTCTCATACCTGATATTTTAGCTGGCAAAACTCAGGAGAGAGGAAAGCTACCAGATAGGCAGCCTATATCATACCTCCTCAAGTATAAGTTCATCTCTACACTGACTGTCTCATTCACTACTCTTCGTTGTCATTATCTGGATTCTAGGAGGAGACCCTGTCAAATTGCTCCTTGGTGAAGGTGGATACCTTAGCAATGTGACCAGGTCACTTTCTTTGATCCAGATCATGGCCAGTTCTGTCTTCCAAGGCTATGTGGACAAATTGTGCCTCTTTTCCTGGACTTCTGTGAAGTCATTGATTTTATGAGCTTTGCTTGTTCTAGGACTCCACTGGGCTTGAGGCCTGAGTCATATTCCCTGGAATGTGTGAACTCTTTGAACACTGCCCCTTTCATCTTTTAGTAGTGAAGTTTTCAGCATCTGGGAAGTGTCTCTTTCAGTAGTAGTCAGCTCTCTGCCACAAGTAGGGAAGCACAGTTAGTTGATCAGTGGCTCAGTCAGGGAGAGGTGGGGTGTCTGAGCCACCCTGTTCCGGGAAGACAGAGTTGGCTCTTCGAGTCTTACAGTGCAATGCTAGCCAGTGACTGAAGGGGACCAGAGTGTCTTCGAGCAAGAGCATGGATACTTCCTCTGTACTCCTACACTCAGCAAGAAAGCTAGGTTGTTCCTTTCAAGAACAAATGTGCTTTTCTTGCAAAGTTGATTTTGTGAGTAGGTAATATATGAAAAGGATGAATTATTCGAATAATACACAGGGGAAAATAAAATCCTACTCCTGGCCCTTAGGCATCCTCGCTCTCCTACCAGCAATGATTACTGATAATGGTTTCTCTTAGGGGAATTCTGTACCTATACAAGAAGACAGCTGTATATGTGACCCCATTTGTCCATTTGGCACGTAATTTATTTAAATAGCCACCTATCAATGGGTATTGATTGTTGGCCATCTTTTAGCTGCTGCAAGCAAAATTTCAGTGAATATCTGTTGGATATAGTTCTGTATGTAGAATTGCTGACTGTATGAGATGTTCATTTTAAATCTTGATAGACATTTAAAATAAGTATATAAAAATAAGTTAAAATAAGTAAGTAAAATAGCACATTCTATTTCTGTTGGATCAGCACGAAAGAGGTTCTGAGCTCTGTTGTCTGGGAGGGAAATTCTGTCTAATCTGTGTATAGATTCTTTGTGTCTTGTAAGAACTAGCCCCTTTCTCATATATCTATGTAGATAAGTCCTATTTAAATTTTTAAAAACATATTTATGTTGTCTCTTAATTCATGAAATCATTTAATTCTGATTCCATCTGCATCTCTAAGATCAGAGTATTGTTATCAGGAGAGCGCTTGGGGTTATCTAACAGACTTTCACCCCTCTCTAGGTTGAGATACAACACCTTTTCTATTTATGAGGCCATCAATGGAAATTTTTCCCAAAGTGAAAACACAGTGTCACATAACATTAGGACATTTTTCCTTGTTGTTAAGTGGACAATTATTAACAAGGAGTTTGCATTTTTTTACAATTGGGTCTCAAGGTTTTGATTTAGTAAACATTGTTCACATACAAACTTCCTATAGTGTTTAGAAAATGTTGTCCTCTGAACATTCAGCATGTCCCTGGGTCATGACGGCAGCCACTTGGCCTGACTTGCTGGAGCCTGAGTGCTGGGCCAGTTCCTGGCTTACCTAGAAATCTTTTCAGAGGTAAGGACAGAGGTGTTAAGATCCTAGTAGTGCCACAGATCTGTAAAATTCTGCACAATGACCTTCCATCAGGTTTTGGAATGGAAGGCCCAGGTGCTCTGGAAATATTTAATGCTTCTCCCAGCAAAGCGGGAGCCCAAAGCATTGGGCCCAAGCCAAGGAGCACATCCAGGAAGCTGGGCCAGACACAGAAACAGAGTTCTTTTCCTTTGGGGCTGAAAGATTGATCCAAGAGGCACTCTTCTGGAGTAGAAGCATGGAGGGCACTGGCCTGGGCCAAAGTGTGGAAAGGCCCTCAAACTCTCGTGCTGATGGAAGAGTATACAGGGCTGTAGACTGGTAAGACTGAAATATCCTCAAATGGACTTCAGGGCAATGGGATGTCCAAAGAAACTGGGCCTCCTTGGAGCCTATAACCACATTAGAGTCTTGAGAGTGATAAATAAAAATTTGTATTTCAGACCCAAATGAGGAATTTTTTATGTGTGATGATGTCTTTTGGGCAGTTTAACATATCTATTATCTCATGGTCTCTGGCATAACCACTTGGATGAACAAAGAGGTGAGTGTTTGCTTGGTCAGCATCTTTAATATGATGCTCTGGACCCTGATACAGCTGGACCATTACTTAGGGTGGCCTTAGAAGGGTCACAGTGCACCTGGAAATAGCATTTGTAAATTATCATCTCAGATTAGCAAGTACATACACATTATGTAAGGTGTCAAAGTAACTGACCCTTGGGACCGGCATGGGCTTAGGTTCTGGGAACTGAAGGACTGTTTCTGCAGATTCTTACCTCATATACCCAGCTTGCCCATACTCTCGGCCAGCTTAAATTTGTGTAAGCATTGCCTAGTTTCTGCTGGAAGCCAACATATTCCAGAAGTTGATGCTGTCTCTGCCATGTCATGTTGCGTGGATACTGGCCTGTCTGAGTCTGGTTACACTGTGTGTGGTATGACAGAAAACTGAAGGAAATGACTGTGATCCCAAGTGTGGCTTCTCAGTCCCACCGTGACCCCTGTTACTGATCAATATTTGCAGGATTTATAGGTGACACAGGGATGCTATCTGGCATGGCAAAAGACATTTCAGATTTGTCCTGATTAGTATACCTCGTTCAAGGAGATCATTTCTACTCAGCTGCTCTGGAAGAGCCTCCCTGAAAGCTGAGAATCAATTCACAGGCCCATTCCACATGAAAGAGGTCGTAAGCTTGTTATCTGCTCATCTGCCCTTTTCCATTCATACACATCTCCCCTCACTTTTGACCATGTCCAGTGATGTCCAGCCTGTGTGGAGTCTGCCCTGCACCCTTTGTCCTTGTGATTCACTACAATGATAAGTATGAAGTGTTAGTAGGCTTCATGCCTTTATTCCTCCTCCCTCACCAGTCACCACCTGGTGACAATTCCTCACCATAGGGAACTCAAGACCCAAGTCCTCTGCTTAATGTTTCCATTACAACCTGTTTTGTCTGTAGCTTGTACAGCCTATAACACTTGCCAAAAGGGATGGTAGTGATAGGACTGTAGAGGTTTCGTTATATTTTATGAGGCCCTGTCAGAAATCCTGACATGCGTACCTTCTTCCAGGAACTTCACAGCAGACTGTGAACAGAGCAGAGTAAATCTGAGGACAGGTCCCTTCAGTGATTAGTTAATTATCCTACTATGAAGCAAAGATACAAAGGCAACAGAAATTTCAGAAGAAAGTGTTAACATAAGCTCCAGCTAGAAAGAAGGCAGATGCTCCTGGTGTCATCAATAAAAGTTTCACTACCAATGACAGTACTGCTCTCTAGGAAAGCAAAAGTAACAAGGGCTTCCTCAGGATTTGCTGAGCTCCTTGGTAATAACCAAATTGACTGGAAAGTCTCCCTGACCTGATTTAACCATATAGTTTATAGTCCCTTTATTTTATTATTACTGAGCTAATTACTCTGGAAATGATGGAGGTTATTATTAGTATTATGATCACTTGTACTAATGATCATTCCCAGTATTAAAACCCATTTGATTGGTGCTTTGTTTATGAAGCTCTAATGTGTATCATCTCATTTTCTCACAGTGAACTCCTTGGAGCAACTCAACATTTATCCTCATTTTCTCAGTGAATTCATCCCTTTTAAAAATGTATTAAAAACTCATCTAGTAAACTACCAGAAAATTTTCAGAAAGGAAACAGTTGAATTTTCCAGAATTTCGAATTCGGTAATAGCTAGCTTTTGTTTGCAGTGTTAACTTCATGTTGCTTAATAAGTACTGTGAAGAAATATTTTTTTAAAAATCTAGACAGTGATAGGATATAAAGACACTAGCAAAGAGAAGCTCTATCCAGAAAGAAACTATATTTATAAATATAGTATATATATATCTTATTTGATATCTCAAATAAGATTCATGCTTCTCAAACTTTAACCTTGGGGTCTGGTTAAAATGTAGATTGTCAGTAGGTTTCCAGTAAGGCCTGAGTTTCTGCATATCTAACGAGTTCCAAATGAAGGTCCTCTGCAGGTGCAGACCACACCTGGACACGTAAACCTAGCTGGAGATTTCCTGGTGATTATTTATCCACTAGGGGAAAGATAAAAGAGTATATATTACCAGCAGGGACTATGTTGGAGTGAGGGAGTCACAGATGGTTGCCTCCAACCCAGCTCATATTTTTGTACTTAGTAAGTGGGGAGAGGGAAGCTCTCATAGCATTTGCGGAGACACAGTCATAAACAGAAGTTAGGATCAGTGATGAGAGATTGGTGAAGAACTGGAGATTGTTCTTTTGAAGTTCTGGTTGGTGAATAAGGCTACCAGCAGAGTGATTGCTAACTTGTATTCTCATTGTTTTTAAAAACATCGTGGGGGTGGGGAGAGAGAGTTTGTGTGTATTTTCACCACCAGACTGTCAAGAAAGAACTAACCCATTCATTTCTTCCTTATTCTAGCTGGGGCGAGCCCAGGCAGTAGGGTACCTGAGGGGAGAGTGTGGTTGGTGGTGGTTGTGGTTGAGGGTGTTCAGGTGAGCTTGGAGAGTATGTGTAGTCTGCTGAGCACATGAAGCATAAAGGCAGAATGCGTTCTTTGGAGCAATATGGTCAAAACCAAAGGAGACAACCTATCCCATGTGTGAGGTGATAGCCAGAATAGTCAGGAACTTGCAGCCAAAGGAAGGAGCCAGGTGGGAAGAAGAGCCGGAACAAGGGCACGACTAGAAGGAGGCCCAGACAGTGGCCAAGGGGGTGGGGGCTGAGGCCTCCTTTCAGTATCTAGTATCTTATCCTCTATGGCAGGATAAAGAATCAGATAGTAAATGTTTGCCGCTTTGCAGACTACAGTCTCTAATATAAGAACTTCACTTTGCCCCAAAGCTGCCGTAGACAATATGTAAATGAATGGATGTGGTGGGTATCAATAAAGCTATTTATGCATATTGAAATATGAAGTTCATATACTTTTTTTGTGTCTCAAAATATCCTTCTTTTGATTTTTTAACCACTTAAAAATGTGAGAACCATTCTTAGCTTGCAGGTGGCATGAAGACAGGAGGCAGGGTGGATTTGGTCTACAGCTGGAGTTTGCGGACCTCTGGCTAAGGGGCTGGGTTGGTCTGACGGGATCCCAATGGACAGATCCTTCATTGTAAAACTTTAGAAATTGTAATAATATGGCTTGGCACAAAGTCTAGCACATAAAATATAATTAGTTGCTAAATTAAATGGGAAAGAATGGAAAGATTGGGATTATTCCATATTAGGGACATACCTGCCCCTCTCCCCTAAGGCTATTCTATCTAATATGCAAAGCATGCTGAAATAAATGTATTTCCATTAGTGACAAGACTCTTTTATAGCATATCACAGAGTATTTCATTTATACCATGCTCTCACAGCAGCATTTGTGAGCAGGTAGGACAGGCATTAGCCCTGTTTTACAGGGGAAACAAACTCATGCCCGCAGAGCCAGTATTACTAACCCAAGGTGACAGTGCTCCTAAAGGTAGGGCCAGGACCCACGTCCAGATCTTTCTCCTGCACAAACTGGTTTTGTTTTCACTTTCCAAAAGGTGGTCCCCCTTCCGAAGGTGGTCCTTTGCAAGAATTGTGTTCTGAAATACCATTTATAAGTCTCTTGGAACATCGAACTTTTTCCTTTAGACGAAGAAAAAAGTGATTGTGTCCCTAGCTTATCCACAAATGACCATTTTAACTATAATGTAGCAGAACTGTAGTCCTGAAGCTGCAGCATGAGTTTTGAGTCCTGGGGGCTGTGAGGAATAAAGAGTAAGTAAAACTAATTCTCTTGGCCCACGAGTGGCCCTAGACAAAATTCCCAAGTGGTCAGCGATGTCTGTGGCATCCTCTGCCCTCATGGCATCCTCCTTTCCTGTCTCTGGTCATCCAGGGCCCCCAAACTTGACCCAGTTCCTCCTGTAATGCCATCATAGGCCAGTGGCTCCTGTTAGGATCATTGGAGGAGCTCTTAAAAAGCACCAATACCTGTGCTCCACCTGCAGAGATTGGTCAGGGGGTGGTGCCTAGGCATTGATTAGTTTAAAAAGTTTCCCATGTGATTCAATTATGCTGCCACCTTTGAGAATCACTGTGGCTAAACCCGAACCTTCCCTTTGTTGTAGCTGACTTCAGTCACATGTTAGGAAGTCTGCTGATAAAGTGATTTTATATGGTTCTGGTGTCCTCCATATCTGCATCCATTTGATTCCTAAGCCTGGATACCTTGAACTGGTCAATATATTTGTCTTCCCATCTCCATGATCACAGTTGCCCAATGCCAGACTATTTGTTTCTAATCTAGAGCAGTACTTCTCACTCTGTCTGTGATGAAGAATCACTTTTCTTTTTTTTAAACAAATTTCTAATCTGTTACTTTATAAAACAATAAAAACAAATTACTAGGAAAAGGAAATGGAAATATGTACAAAATATATTCCCCAGCTTTTATGATTAGCTTCAACAGACATAAAATTACTCTCATTGCTATGAAAATATCTCAATTTCTGTGCTGATCTCGGGTGGACTAGCAGCGAACAGTTTTTGGTGAGCCAGCCCAGGCCTGGGCTGCTGAGGACTATTGGGCTAGAGTAGATGATTGGCTTGCCATTCCATGAATACAGATCTCATTTTTTTCTGATTTTGCCCTAAGTTGTCACTGCATTCTTATATGCCCTGCCTTCAAGACCCAGTGAGAATGTTGTCTTCTGTATGAAGTCTTATGACTCCACCTGGATGATTTGGATGATTTCTTTGTTCACCAGTTACCTATATATTTCAGCTACTGTCTTCTGCCATTGTTGGCCTGAAATATCTACTCTGAGGAGCCCAGTGCACAATGAGAATGTGGGGCCCTTGTTCAATTATTAAGAATTTTAGGATGAAGACTGCTGTCTTCATCCTAAAATTCTTAATAATTGAACAAGGGTGTCTGAAATCATATGCAGGGCCTTTTTTTTTTTTTTTTGAATTAAATTTTTAAAGGTGTACAATGTGTTACTTTGATACATTTGTATATTGTGACATGATTGCCATTGTGGTGATATTTATTACATTACATAATTATAGTAAATGATGTTGTCTACATTCATTATACTCTGCATTAGAATTGGATGACTTATTTACTACTCATTGCAAGGGGGCCTTCTGAATGTGGGGCCTTGTGCCACTGCATGGGTCACATGCCCATGAAGTTGGCCCTGGCCATATCTTTGTGCATGCCTTACAACAGCACTCATGATACTGAATTGTAATTATTTGAGTGTGCAGGGAGATGGAGAAGATTCTATATCAGAATTCTTTATAGGCGCCATAACATGTATGATTTGGAGGAACTTGAGTAGAATGGGAGTGAGCTGCCTAGTGGCATGAGCAAGTTGCCATTGATTGTCACTAAATGCCGTTACAAATGGTGGTCCCATTAATAGCAAGGCTCTGGCTGCTTTACAGTGTAGGATATACAAGTTTATGTTTAGCGCCGAAGCACTTGGCATTATAGGTTGAGGAGAAGCTGGCTGCTATGTAGGTAAAGGACCCAGCAGGGAGACAGTGCTGGTGGCAGAGAGGGGAGAGAGCAGGACGGTACTGGTCCACGGCCTATTAGGAACCAGGCTGCACAGCAGGAGATGAGCGATGATAGTAATCCAGCATAAAATAATCTTTTGATAAAAATTGGGTAACATCTATGATGTTACTTGATTTGTATCACGCTCTACTAGGTTTATTTAGCAGTGTGTACATAAGTAGGAAACACTAACTAAGGAGCCTAATCAGGGTGTTTGGGCTCCCGATGCAATTTACAGATGTTGAATTAGGTAAAAAGTAACAAGCGAGGATGACTGGATCATCCCTACAACCCCTTGGACTATTTTAACCATGATGCCAATATTTTCTTCTATAAAAGATTTGGCACATGTAAAGGGAGAGATGTTATTAGTTGTTCAATCATGGACTTCATTCTACTCACTTTAAGGAGTAGATAATTTAGAGAATAGATGATTTCAACTTTCAGGATTAGCTATCATATCCAATGGCAAGTGAATTTTTCAGTTGTTCAGGTCAAAAATCTTGGAGGCATTCTTGACTCTTCTCTCACAATAATTTATCTTCTTTCAAAATCCAATTTATAATCGAATTACTTCACATTACTTCCGCTACTACCAGTGAAGTCCAAGCCAGCAAAATCTCTTGCTTAGATTATTGCAGTATCTTCTAAACTGTCCCACATCTCGACCCTTGCCCTTCCCTCTGCTGTCTTTTTCCAACACAGCAGCCAGAGTAATCCTTTTAACCAGGGACCCTCAACCCCCAGGCCACAGACTGGTACCAATCCGTGGCCTGTTAAGAGCAGCTGGCCAGTGAGCAAAGCTTCATCTGTATTTGCAGCTGCTCCCCAGCTAGCATCACCGCCTCAGCTCCACTTCAGGTCGTCAGGCATTAGATTCTTATAGGAGCACCAGTCCCTGGTGCCATAAAGATTGGCGACTGCTGAATAGGGTGTGTGAGGTGCATGTGCCCGGTCCCTCCATGACATCCACTTTAGTCCCCATGACTGGCAAAGCTTTGTGAAGGGGCTGCCCCTTTGAAGGGCACAGAAAATTGTTAAATCCAGAATCAACAAAAGTGCTCTCAGCCCACTTTTGATTCACGCATGTCTGTTTCTTCTAAGAAACGACAGTCCCCAGTCAGGGTGTATCAGTACTGACTGAATGGATCAAGCTGGGCCTTTACTGGGATGCATGTCCGAGTACTACCATTTTAGCCAGTGTTACAAAATGAATGGAAAGACCAGAAGCAGTTTAGGGAGTCTTGCAATGCAGACGAACCCTGCTGGACAAGATGCCCTCTAGTTTCTGGAACTGTAACAAGTGGGTGCAGAAACGACACCAACTAAAATTTCCTTTTGCACCAGACTCATTCCCACTGTTGTTTTCTGTCTCCAAGTTTCCTAAATTTCCTGGCTGGAAACTGTGGCTCCTCCAGCTTCTCTTGCTGGCTTTCTTAAGGCCTTCAGGAGACTAGAGCACTGAATCACAGGGACCAATTTAAGAGGGCTCCCCTTGGCCAACCCAAGACATGTCAAGAGGTGCTTTCCCAGGGACTAAAACTTTCCAAAGCCTCCCCAGGTGGGGCTCTCTCTGTCACGTGGGGTGATCATGGCCAACACGACACAATCTTTAGATAATAATTAAGACTCGGAAATTTGGTCAATGAACAGATGCTGTTTCTAACCCAGATACCTCTTTCCAGATATCTGCACCTCGAGCCAGGCAGCTGTGACCATGAGGTGGTTCAGAGGTACTATTTAAAGTAGTTGCTGCTTTGATGTTTAGTCAAATGGCCTAGGAGAGCTGGTCATCGTAGGAACCTGTGTGCTGCCCCTGCTCCCAGGTCCCCCTGAGTCCCAGGCACCAGAAGGCAGCTTCTCAGCCCACTGACAACGCCCTTCCCATGCGGTGTGTGCCCTCCTTGTCCTCTCTCCTGTTCGCACACAGCGTCTGCACTGAATGTTGTGTTTGTCTCCTTCCCAACGGCCCCTCAGCTCGCTCTTCCCTTGCAGCAGGGCCAGATGAGTCAGTGTTGCTGAAGAAAGGCTTGGCTATGTCAGAGGCGGGCAGCCTTTTCTAAAACACCCTGGAAGCGGGCCCTCCTTAGAAAGAAATGCCGAGGGCCTGCGAAGGAGGAGAGGAATTCCGCCCGTCTCTTCCCGTGCGGCTGCTCACTGCTGAAGGCGAGCTTCGAGGCTTCCCGGCTGTCTTTGCTTTTTGTAGGTTGGACTGGCGCGGTCTGGTCTCTCCTTGGCTAAGACACCGGCAGTCGGGGCTGCACACCAAAGGCCAGAACTTTATGCTGGAGGACTCCACCTTTTGGATCCTTGGGGGCTCCGTGCACTATTTCCGTGTACCCAGGGCATACTGGAGGGACCGCTTGCTGAAGATGAAAGCCTGCGGCTTGAACACCCTCACAACGTGAGTGTTGCTCTATCCCCCGCCACCAAGCCTTGTTTCCCCTGTGGTGCTCCTCGAGTCTGCATCTGGGCTTCGGCGTGGGCGCCCAGCTCGCGGGTCCCCAGCATGCCGCAATGAGTGAGCCCTGGTAGCTCCTAAATCTGAGCAGCCTCTGACAGGAAAGACAGTTTCCGTTCTCCCTGATACCTGCCTCGCTCTCTCTTAGTGGGGCTAGGGATGGGAAATGAATATAAGGTCTGGGGACCAGGAAGAGCAATGGTGTACAAAGGAAGAGAGTGGAGAAGGGGACTGTAGATGTAGGAAAGGACGGAATTATCATTAAGTAGTTTTTTTTAACAAGAGCTCCATCCCCAATTTATACAGCAAATGAGTTTGGTCTTCTTCAAAATAGCTACCTTGAAAACTGTCTGTCAACACTGTTTTCAGCACTGTTTTTTTAGAATTATCATCAGAATGCTGTGGTTTTCTTTCTAGCACCTCGCACAGTGATGGGCACATGATAGGCACTTAATAAAGTGTTGAATGTGTAAATCGGTTAAAAAAATAGGCTCCGTCATGGAAAAGTCTTGATCTTTTCGTGGATTTATTTTTCAAAACTGCCAACAGATATTTGGGTCCAAATCTAGGAAATCAAGAGGGTTATTAGGCTGTATTATTCTATTTGTAGGCAAAAATGGGATTACAAATCAAAGACATGAATTTTCTTGTGTGGCTTCTGAACTGGTTTTGAAAACAGTTTCTAAAAAGAGTTACAGGAATATTCTGAGCTGTGACAGCATAGATGAAACAAACGGGTGTAGTTTTCCAGAAAGACTCCTTCAAAGGATCCATTTATTTGCATATGTAAGTTCTGACCTGGGGGGTACATTCACTGGGTATAGGAATCTGAAGTTTGTAGAAATACTGTAAGACAACTGTTTTGCCTTATAAAAGCAGGATAACCTGTATTTTGCTTAAACACGGAACTCGAGTCTAAACTGGTAGCAAGCAAACCTCTCCTACCACTCCACCCACGCACATTCTTTGCAGTTGGGGAGGGCTCTACTAGAAGCCAGAGGTGAGTGGGGGTCCAGGAGAGGAGCAGCTGTCATTAAGACAATGCACCTAGGAATTATATATTCAACCATCATAAGGGTTTTAGGGATAAAGAAGGTAATCTGGTAGGTGAAGTGGAATAAATGAGAAGGTCGTGACTTTAATTATCTTTCCTATTACAGCTATGTTCCCTGGAACCTCCATGAGCCACAAAGAGGCGCATTTGACTTTTCTGGGAACCTGGACTTGGAGTACGTGCTGTTGATGCTTCTGCGACCTGGCTGGGGCTGGGGAGGCAGGAAGGGGACTGCCTGAGGTTGATTAGGGAGCATAGTGGCATCTCAGCAATGCTTGGAAAATGAGAGGGAGATGGGGGTTTTGGAGCCTTGTTCTCAGGACACTATGACAGGCTCTGCATCCGGGAACCAGACGCTCTCCAGCCATGAACCTGTTACTCCCAGATGTCCGGGCCTGCCTCCTCCTAGCCCAGGCCCCCAGAGGTGCCTGATCCCGAGTGTCAGCCCTGCTCTGCAGTAGGTCCAGCCACCCAGGCTGGGACAGAGGTTGCCCTTTGAGGGTAGCAAGGCCATTGGGGTCAGGCACACTGTTAGGACCCTGTCCCCTTCCTCCTCATGACCCCAGTAGGGCTGTGTAGACAGTCTTAGCCTGGGAGCCGGTGAGAACCCAGCTCCCAGGGCCTCTGGCCTATGACCTGGTGTAGGATTCCCTGCTTTGCTGGGGGTGGGGGCTCGGCCTCCCCTTTACTCACTCCAGTTTCTGGTTGAGAGAGGAAGACAGGCGAGTAGAGGGCCAGGCAGCTCTGCCACCCAGCAATACGTGCTTGGCTCATCCCCACCCTTTGCTCGGAATGTCCTGAGAGCTGCTGACATTGACCTCCCTAGGGCCTTTGTCCTGATGGCTGCAGAGATTGGGCTGTGGGTGATTCTGCGTCCAGGTCCCTACATCTGCAGTGAGATCGACCTCGGGGGCTTGCCCAGGTGAGCGGGGCTGTGAGGGGCACCAGCCACAACCTGAGTTGTCCTGTACGCTTATACAAATCACAAATGTAAGTTTAATTTTGCTCTTAATGTATATTTTTCCATTCTGAAGTTCCTTTTCAGAATAAGTAGCACCCAAAGGAGTCATTTTAAATGATGTCACAATTATTGTCCTTGTCAAAGTCCATGTGGTTTTTATGTGGCAAGCAGCAGCAGCAGCAGCAGGACTAGCTATCCCCAGGCCATTCACTTCATCAGGGCTCTGCTGTGAGTTGGACTCTCAGTCAGGTCATTTATATGCTCTAAACTTCATTTTCTTGTCTACAGAATTGGAAAAATCAAACCTGCCTGTCTGTTTCTTGGGGATGTACCAGAATTTATTTTTTTTTAAAGTCCAAGTGTTTTGATAAAGTATAAGAGCAACAAATTATTATTTTTGTTTTATTTTTTACCTTCTAATCTCAGGCCCTGATGAATTATCTTAGGATGAATAGTCTCCATGAGGTCAGTGCTCTGCTGTGTGGTTAGAGTAGAAATCTGGACGAGGAATCTGGACAAGAATCACATTTATTCTTTATTCTCAGCATTATTGCCATTAATTTCCAAAAAATCATTTTCTTGTTAATAGGCATAAGCTCTCCCAACCTCGCTATGTTTCAGATGGTGGGATCCACCCTACCCCTACCCTTTGTCACCCCAAGGGGAAGGAAGGCTGATCCTGTTTGCTGTGCTGTTTCCTTTGGGAACAGCTGCTCCCTGCAGTGCAACCACCATCCTCGGCCTTGTTTTCTTTCTTATTTCCAGCTCAACCCAGCCCTGCCCCGGGGACACAGGCAGGCTCTGTCTCCGTCTCCTCCACTACCCAGGATCACTTCTTCGTTGCTGTGCCATTCGGCTTGGCAAGAATGCCCTCAACAAGGCTGTGAACACGGCCAGAGTGGCCTCCCCCACACCTGGGGATTAGAAATCTGTGTGTCTGCGATGTCCTTGGGCTTAGCCAGAGCCGGCACAGGAGGAGGACAGGATTTAAGTCTTAGGTCAGAAGCAGCAGGGAGCTTCAGCACTCAGCTCTCGCTGTACAGCTCCTGTGCCTTTGGGCCCTGGTTGCACATGGGGTGGCTGAGTGGGGACCACTAGAGAACAGGCAGAATCCCAATGGGAATGAGAAACTAGACCTGTTCTATGTGAGATGGAACATGGAGGTGTCAGTGTAGAGGATACTCCTCTCTCCCCATTCATTTTTACGTAACATAAGTTGATAATTTTCTGACACTGTTTAGGCCCTCTAAATTACAATGAATGAGCATCAGAGCCTTTCATAAGAAAAGGTAAGTGTTTACTCAGAATTTCAAGTTAGATGAAAAAATTCCTTGACTACAGCTCTGGAATTAATGCTCCCTGTTCATCTGGGGAATGTGATCACAGCAGACAGGTTGTAGGAAGAATTAATCTTCTTGCTCACCTGCTCCTCCTGTGAGCTGAGCTCTGAATAGCTGATGCAAATGATGCAAATGAGTCGACCAGGTCAGCACAGGGGAGCAGCTGGACCAGAGCAGCCAGAAGCAGGATTAGCCTCTCATAGCCTCCATTTCAGGCTTATTTTTCGGGGTGACACTGGAAGGTGTGTCTGTGTCCTTCTCCAGTCCCAGTGATGCCTAATGCCTTTGGCTTCACCCTTTGTAATGAGATTGTGGAGTAAATGCTTGAAAATTGGGTCTTGCGTCCAATGAAAAGCTTTTCTCACTCTGACTGGCAGCCAGACCTATAGCCATTAGGCTGGACGTAAATTTGCACTAGGGCTGGTATCTTCTGGTAGGGAAGCAATGCTAAATGCAGGACTGGAGCTGGGCTGTATGTGCTCCTGAATCAGTTGGAATAATCTACCTTCCTGGCTGAATGAGGCTGGCATGGGATGGGAATGGTCTCCGGACTCATTCTTGAGCCTTTTGATGCTGCTTCCTTTTCACTCCACCATCCCCTCGCCCAGAGCAAACCCACAGTGGAATTAATTACCACCGCTCCCCTTTTTTATTCAAGCTGGTTACTCCGAGACTCTGGCATGAGGCTGAGAACAACTTACAAGGGCTTCACCGAAGCAGTGGACCTTTATTTTGACCACCTGATGTCCAGGGTGGTGCCCCTGCAGGTAAAAGCAAGCAGACTCTGCTTTGATCTTCACCTCTCTTCCAAAAGGTAGGAAATAGTCCTAGGTTAGCTATCAGAACAAGGGACTCACAGTTCCTTTCAACACAGGAAGACAGTTTTTTCCACTGCCTGAGGCCTGTGATTGGAGAGGCTGGCAGTGGTTGTCCTTCTAAAGATCTGTCTACTCAGTGTTATCTTAGGTGGCACAGTGCTGAAAGGATAGACAGGTGTAAGGGCTTACACGGCTCCATACAGTGCCAGAGCTGCAACGCTGGATGCCTTGATAACTGAAAATCCCTATAGCGTCCCAATATCGCAGTGGCTCAGTTCTACATATAGAGGAGCATATATGGAGAGGCCCTTGCCTGGAATACAGCAGGACTTTTTGTAATTATAAAAATACAATGGGTAACTTTTCTGGGTACATCCTTCTCCTACCAAAAAGGTGCTGCATGGTACACATTTATTATTGAAAACATATGCGTTAACATGATTTTTGAGGAGAAAGTCTCTTAACATTACAGGTAATAATTGGAAGCAGTAAAAAATCAGGACTGTGAATGACCCAATTGCTTATGTGAAAACAATGACACTGATTAATACATCGACAAATTAATATATCAATAAAAAGTTAGTACATCAGTAAAAATTGCTCGAGTCTATGGTTTTGAATAAACAGCAAACAGATCAAAGGAACTGTTTGATCATTTGTAGGGTAGACAGAACAGAGGAACACAGTTAAATCTGAATTTTAGATAAACAAGGAATATATTGCATGGGGGTATATTTACATTAAAAATATTAATTGTTTATATAAAAAATTATTAACTATAAATTCAAGTATAACTGGGTGTCTTATTTTTTTATTTACTAAATCTGGCAGTCCCAATCGTGAAAGAAGCTAGGAAATTATAAGCCCAGATTTTTGCAAGGAAAGTGGGATTACAGAGATGAGTCAGCAGGTTTGGTGGTGGGGGAAGTAGAGAAAGTCATGCCAATAATATGGCTCAGAAGCATTATCAAAAAGGGAAGTGCCATACCAAAACTATTACAATTTTTTTTTTCTGGATATAACATAATTATTTTATTTTTTATTGTGGTAAAATATACATAACAAAATTTATTGTTTTAATGATTTTTAACTGTACAGTTCAGTGGCATTAAGTACCATTCACATTGTGCAAACTTCACCACTGTCCAACTCCAGAAAATTTTCATCTTCCCAAACTGAAACTCTTTCTCCCTTAAACACTAACTTCCTATGTCCCTTCTCCGTAGCCACTGGCAACCACCACTTACTTTCTGTCTCTATGAATTTGACTACTCTAGGGACCTCATATAAGAGTTTGTGAAGGATTGGTGTAAATCTCTTTACTAGTTATAGATCGATTCAGGTTTTTTATTTCTTCATAATTCAGTCTTGGCATGTTGTATATTTCTAGAATTTGTCTATTTCTCTCTTATAATCCTTTTTATGCTTATAAAATTAGTATCAACATATTTTGTTTCTGATTTTTAGTTATTTGAATCTTTTCTCTTTTTAGTTAATCTAATTAAAGGTTGATCTTTTCAAAGAACCAACTCTTGGTTTTGTCGATTTTTCTCTTGTTTTTCTATTCTCTGTTTTAATCTCTGATCTTTATTATTTCCTTCCTTCTGCTACCTTTGAGTTTAGTTTATCTCTCTTTAAGGTGAAAAGTTAGGTTTTTGACTTGAGACCTTCCTTCTTTTTTAATGTGTTTGCAGTTATAAATTTTCTTCTAACTACTGCTTTCTATGCATCTGATAAGTTTGTTATGTTGTGTTTTCATTTTCATTTGTCTCAAGATATTTTCTAATTTCCCATGAGCCACTGGTTGTTTAAGAGGGTGTTGTTTAATTTCTACATATTTGTGAATCTTCCTGTTTTCTTTCTGCTCTTGGCTTCTAGTTTTATTCTATTGTAATTGGAAAAGATACTTTGTGTGATTTTAGTCTTTTAAAATTTATTAAAACTTGTATTGTGGCCCAATACATGGCCTATCCTGGAGAATATCCCATATG
Source organism: Pteropus vampyrus (assembly GCF_000151845.1). Classification (NCBI taxonomy): domain Eukaryota; kingdom Metazoa; phylum Chordata; class Mammalia; order Chiroptera; family Pteropodidae; genus Pteropus; species Pteropus vampyrus. The sequence continues at coordinate 1,017,883 of NW_011889209.1, read as the reverse complement.
CCCTTGAGAAAAATGTGTTTGTGCTGTTGCCAGGTAGAGTGCTCTAAAATATTCGTTAGGTCTAATTGGTCTATAGTGTTATTTGAGTCTTGCATGTCCTTATTGAACTGTTGTCTGGTTGTCCTATCTATTATTGAAAATGGGGTGTTGAAGTCTCCTACTCTTATTATAGAGCTGTCTTTTTCCTCTTCAGTTCTGTTAGTATTTGCTTCATATATTTTGGAGCTCTGATGTTTGGTGCATATATGTTTATAATTATTATATCTTTTAAATTGACCCTTTAATCATTTATATATATATACA
>NW_011889209.1:978421-1017530 GCF_000151845.1 Pteropus vampyrus | reverse complement strand
GTAGAAATATAATATCGTATAATACCTTTTGTTGTCTCTTCTAACAGTTTTGGACTTAAAGTGTCCCTGCTCCCTTTTGGTTGCTATTTACACAGAATGTCTTTTTCCATCCTTTCGTGTTCAACCAATGTGTGTGTCCTTAGATCTAAAGTGAATGTCTTGTAGATAGCATATAGTTGTATATTGTTTTTTATTCATTCTGCAAATATATATCTTTTAGTTGAGGAATTTAATATATTTACATTTAAAGTAATTACTGGTAGGGAAACACTTTTGCCATTTTGTTATTTGTTTTTCTATATGTCTTATAGTTTTTTTTCTCTTTTATCACTTCCATTAATGTCTTTCTTTCTTTGTATTTAGTTTATTTCTTATAGTGACAAGTTTTGATTCCCTTTTCATTTCCAATTGTGTATTTTCTATAGATATTTTAATTGTGGTTACCATGGGTATTATATATACTGTCCTAAAGTTATGACATTCTGTCTTATTTTGATACCAATTTAACCTCAGTCACATACAAAAACTCTACTCCTTTACAGCACTGCCTCCCTTTATGTTATTGACGTCACAAATTACATGCATATATATTGTGTATCGATGCATATAGATTCGTAATCATTTTTTTGCATTGTCTTTTAAATTCTGTAAAAATAAGAAGTGGAATTATACACTAAAATTAAAATAATATTGGTTTTTACATTTTTTTCATGTATTTACTTTTACCAGAGGACTTTATATTTTCATATGGTTCAAGTTACTGTCTAGCATCTTTTCATTCAACTTGAGGGACTCCATGTAGCATTTATTTTAAGATAAGTCTACTGGTAATGAAATCCCTGAGCTTTTGTCTGAGAATATCTCAGTTTCTTCCTCATTTTTGAAGGATGATTTTGCTGCATATAGTATTCTCAGTTGATTGTTTTTTTCCTTTGAGCATGTTGAATATATCATCCCACTGCCTCTGTATTGCAAGGTTTCTGCTGAGATATCCGCTGATAGTTTTATTGGGGAATCCTTTGTACATGTCAAGTTGCTTTTCTCTTGCTCCTTTTGAGAATCTCTTTGACTTTGGCTTTGGCAATTTGACTGTAATATGTCTTGATGTGAGTCTCTTGGCTAATGCTACTTGGATTTTATTGAAGCTTTTTGGATTTTTATATTCATGTTTCCTCAAGTTTGGGAGGTTTTCAGCCATTATTTCTTCAAGTAATCTCTCTACCCTTTTCTTTCTTCTCCTTTTGGAAGTAGATAATGAGTATATTTATTTGCTTACTTAAGTTGCATGAGTCCCTTAGTCTTCGTTCATGTTTCTTCATTCTTTTTTTTGTTTCACTCCTCAGACTCAATAATTTAAAATGACCCGTCTTCAAGTTTGCCTATTCTTTTTTATGCCTATTTGAATCTTCTGTTGAACTCCTATGGTGAATTTTTCTATTTAGATATTATATTTTTCAGTTTCATAAATTCTGTTTTTTTTATAGTTTCTATCACATTATTAATATTCTCATTTTGTTCATATCTACTTTTCCTAACTTCTTTGTTCATGATTTTTCTTTAGCTCTCTGAGCATATTTATGACAATTGTTTTATAATCATTGCCTAGTAGGTCCAGAGTGTGTGTTTCTTTAGAGGTGGTGGTGGGTCACAACATGTGAAAACTTCAGGGGGATTACAGACCCATGGATAACTGAGGACAAGGTATTACAGGCAGAGGAATATGATAGAACATCTAAAGCCACAAGAAGAGTCTGGGATGAGACTCTGGGAAACTGAGACATGTAAAAGCAGTCAATGGCAGTTAAAAAAAATGCACACACACAGTCCAGACAGGACACATGCCCAGAATATATCTGAGATCTTATGCCTTCACCCTGGGCTGATCTCAAGACTCGGGAGCCTGCTAGATAATGACTGTGTTCCTCTCAAGTCTGCAAAGACTGGGAAAGGATTGTTTTTTCAGATGCCCAATTTTCAACCACCACCACCACCACCACCACCACCACCACCACCACCACCACCACCAACAACAACAACAACAACAGTACAAGGCATACAAGAAAGAGGGAAACATGGCTCATTCAGAGGAACGAAATAAATTTCTAGAAATAGTTTCTAAAGAAACACACACACACCTGAGGTTCAATTTTTTTTTTTTAATGCCAACAGCCCCTGGTATTCCTAGGTGGTCTCAAAGATAGGCCCTGAGGTTCAAAGTTTGAGAACACTTCCTGTCTAAGCTCTAAGTCTGATGAGACAGAAACTAGTCTTATTATTAGCCCACAGATAGCCCAGAACATTGTAAACAAGTTTCATTTTGCTTCTTCTGTTTTGAGGGAGGGAACTGGTATTTGGGATGTTTTTTTTCTGACTGTGCCACACTATGCCAGGGAGGGAGCAGGGCAAGGGCAAGCAAAACACCATGAAATTTCCTACCATTTTGAATGTATTGTTTTCTTGATTGGGGGCTTACATGTTTGTTTAAATATTTGACTAGCTTCCAGAGCTCCTATAAAGTTGTTTTAGTCAGTGCATATTTGTCCATAGGGAAATATGGGCCTGGAGCTTCCCACTCTGTTTTATTGACATTATTCTCAATTATATACCAAACCTTTTGAGACTTTTGCTTTCAAATGGGATGTTTTGCTAGTAATTGGTGATAAATATGGGGGAAATTAGATAATACAGTTCTCACTACAAACTCAGATTCTGATTGTTTCTCTTTTCGCAAGTACAAGTATGGAGGACCCATCATTGCTGTGCAGGTGGAGAATGAGTATGGTTCCTATAACAAAGACCCTGCCTATATGCCTTATATCAAGAAAGTAAGTATTAGCTTGATTTATTTCTTCATATTCCTTCCTCTGGAATGTATTATGGGTTATGGTGTCACATGTGGGTCTAATACTTTTCTCATACTAATACCACATCTATCAATACTATTTATTAATTAGTGAATTCTTTCTTCATACTTTTATTTCAACAAGGTTGTCACTTATTTGTCCTGTGTTGATTGAGTTTAATTTAGGGTGGTAGTACATACATGGTGTTGCAGGGGCTGAGAATAAAGAAATTGACTTAATTAAGCGGTGATGGTTAGAGAAGTCTTCTTAGACTTCTTAGACTTCTCCTGCGGCTTTTGTTGTCCTGCAAATTAGGGCCCCTCTGCTCCTTCCTCACCAGCAGCTGGGATCAGACATTAGTTTTATTCATCTACTGGGTTATCCCTCTGCCTCTAATTTTCAAAAGAATTGGGTTGAAATAAGCAGTCTTATAATATCTGCAGGGAAATGATAGGCAAATCATACTTGCTGGCATTTCTGATCCCAAATTGCCCACAGTCCCAGAGCAGAACCTTTAAAGGTGGACAGACTCTGGGTTGAGGTCTATACTTTCTCATTGGCTCTGTGCCCGTAACATTTTATCCAACCCCTCTGAGGCTCTGTGTCTGTACAGTTCAGATACTAACTGTGAAGACTGACGAGGACAGTCTATGTAAAGTATCAGAAGGCCTGGATGACTGTAAATGTACCATAGCATTAGCAGTTGTTCTGAGTGGGAAAATGGTTATTGCCTCTCAGCACAGTCTGTTTCTTCCACTTCTTCATTATTTGATTTACAACATTCAAGGAGCACTTCCTGTTCTACTGGGCATGCACAGCATACCATGGGCATGTGACTGCGGCATGGTTGGTTGGTGACCAGATCCCATCCTGCCCAGTGTAGGGAAGGGATAACTTCCAGCTTATGGGAGCTTTGTTGAACATAGGATGCACAGAATATTTCTTCAGAGAAATAAATGCTTCATTTGAATCCCCCACGCTTTCTCTTTTGGCTGCCTCACTCCCAGCTGTGCAACAGAGCAGAAGCTCTGAGGACTGATACAATTTGACTACTCTTATTTCTCCCCACAGGCCTTGGAGGACCGAGGAATTGTGGAGCTGCTCTTAACTTCAGATAACAAGGATGGCCTGAGCAAGGGGTTTGTCCATGGAGGTACCTACATGGAGGCCATGTGTGGGGGTTGGGGGCATTGATGGAAGTACCTGGATGGGAGTCATGCAGAGTGGGGGACAGCACCCTGGCTTGGATGTGCATGCTCCCCCCAATGGCCTGAGTCACAAGCAGAGCTGTCCAGATGCCTGTCCTCCCTTTTGCATGGCACTAGGCCCTGAATCTCTGGGCTGCAGAAGATTGGAGCCTCCACGTCAGAGACGGACTTGCTATAGACAGCTCTGTAGCTGGTCTCTCATTTCTGCTGTCCACTCACACTGGCAGTGCTCTGCAGGTTGCAAGACGCAGGGAACGTGAGTTGGGCATCTGAGGTCTCTTAATGTCTCCAAGGAGGGCTGAGCTGATGAAACATTGGGCAGACTGTGAGGATGGCTTACTCCAGTTCTGCCAGAATTATAGAGATGACTGACCCTCTCTGGGGTCCATGTAGCCCCTGCAGTGACAGAGAGTTGGCCTGGCAATGAATGTACAGTCAATAACTATGGCAGCTCTTCGTCCACCAGCATCGTGTTTCTCCTCTGCCTCTCTGTTAGTGTAGATGCACGTGCCAGGTTTCTGTTTCAGGCCAGCCACTTCACACCGAGCTCTTCTCCTGTCATCTACTCAAGGGCTTGCTCAGCAACTCCCCCTTCCACCCTGTATCATGAAATTTTCTCTCTTGGGTCATTCCCACCTGTATATAAACATAATATTTCTCTCTTCTAAAAAAATATTTTTTGACTCATTTCTCTGCTCCCCTTTCAATAAATCTGCCCATGTCTATACTCACTACTCCCCTCTCTTTCCTCTCTCTCTCCTAAACCATGGCGATCATGTCAGTCCACTGACATTGTTCTTTTCAAAGTCCCAGTGATCTCCATGTTATAAATATAAGTTGTTATTCCTTGTTGCTTCTGACCTGTCTGATTTTATTTTTCAGCAAACATCAATCTCTTTTCCTTGAAACTTTTTCCTTGCTTGGCAGCCAGGACACCATTTTCCAGTTTTTCTCCAGCCTCTTGGGCAGCTCTTTCTTGGTGTTTTGTGCTGGTCACTTCTCTTTCCCTGAGCTCTAATGTTCAAACTCTTTACGACTCACTCCTTGGAATTCATTCTCCTTCTGACGGCTTTAAATAGGATCTGTGTATTGATGAGTCCAAGATGCCTATCTATCAGGAACTTTTCCTGAACTCCTGCCTTACCTCTGCCTCCTGGGCACGCCCCTGGGAAGGCCACCAGTCTCAGTGGAACCATTGGGGAACTGAACTGGTCTGTTTCCCTCCTAGAACCTGCCCCATGTTTAGTCTTCCTTTCCTCAGTAAACTGCAACCCCATCTTCCCCCAATTGCACAAGCCCTAGACCTTGTACTCCCTCTCAACTTCTTTCCTTCCCTATGCTTGACACACATCAGCAAATCATTTTTATCTTCAGCTTTATCTTCAAAATTTATCCGGAATCCAAACCACCTCAACTATTACCATCACTGCTCATTTGCATTATTGAAACAGTCTGGAACTAATCTCCTTTTTTTTTCCACTGTTGATCCCTCAAAACTTTTTCTCAGCATCCATCGCATGCTTTGAAATGTCATTTGGATCATCTCACCCTCGACCTGAACTCCAGGTATGCTCTGTCTCGTGCAGAGTGAAGCGCAAGTCCTGAGAAGGACCCCGTAGGGCCTCCCACACTGCCTCTGTGACCCAGCCAGTCATCGCCTGCTTGCCCCTGGCCCACCCTGCTCCACCCTCATGGCTTCTTGCTGTTCCTCGAACATGCTTAATGCCCCCAGCCTTCTGCTAGGTCTGCGGGGAGCGGCTGTTCCATTTCCTCCTGACTTTTCTCTGAGGTCATCTCACAGTGAGTCTTCCTTTAAGCATCCATTTGAAATTGCAACTCTTCCTGGAGCTCTGCCTTCTAACATTCAGGGTAGTTTGTTTTATTTACCTTTCTCACTGCAGCAGTAAGCTCCCTGGGGCTTGGGTCCTGTCTGTCTTGTTCATCTGTGCTCCTGTGCCTGGACACTCTTTGTGCATGAAGGAATGGCTGGCGGATGAAGGGCCCTCCTGTCCACTGCCAGTCCTTCTTGCGGGCTCCTACAACCATGCTGACCTCTGCCGCATCCCACACAACACTTTATTGTTCCTTCTGTATTGCCCTTCACTGGCTTGAATGCTTGAAGAGAGGGACTTGCATCTCTAGGCCAGTGCCTGGTGTGCAGCTGGCACTCAGGGAGTGACTGTTGAATGAATGAGTGGAGAAGGCTCTGGTCTATAAGCTGGATGGATTCTTCAAGCACCCAGACACTAAGTGTCTCCTGATGAGGACCAGCAGCCATTCCTGTCATTGCCACACGATGGCGCTGTCCACCCGTGAGTGTTTCCAATGCCTCCTGCTCTCAGGCATCTGGTCTGGAGCAGGAAGGCAAGACCCCTGGAGGCTGGTGCAGGTTTTCAGCGCGCTGGCATTCTGCAGAGGAAAGCCTTGAGTGGATTCTCAGAGACTCTATGTCCCCTCCACCCCCCAGAATGATTTTCTTTCCGTCAATTAAAAATGTAATTAAAATAACACATTTTAAAAGTTCTATGAAAGTTCTAAAAGTCAAATCATAGAAACACTTATCAAGAAATACTGTGTAGCTTCCCTCCTCTCACTCCATAGAGATGACCATTTTGAACTCTAACCTTTCTTCAGGCATTTCCTTCAAAATTCCAAATAATATACATATAGAACTCTGTATTTATTGATTTAAAAGGCTACCTACTGACCTGTTGTTCTGGTTGAGGATCTAGTTCTCTGCACCACCTCTGCCCTCCAGGTCTTTCCAGGTGGTGTAGCCACTTCCCGCTTCTGAGTGACATCGATAGTCAGTGCATGCTTGACCGACAGTGATGTCCTCAGACAGGCCTCGCACTGCCTCCAATAGCCTGCGCAGCATTTGTGAATTGGCTCGCTTTCCGTGTGCTTCATTGTCACTTTCTGTGTATTATCCCATTTGTTTTTCTTTTATTTTCAATCTCTCTTTTCTTTCCACCCTTCCCACTTTCTCTTTTAAACAAACACTTTACCAGAGATCTTCCACACTCCTATCACCAGCGTTTTTCAAAGGACTGTGCCTGTCAGACTCTCTTCAAGTCTGATTGCGCTGTAGGCAGCCTCTGCATAGCTTACCTGAGGCTGGCCTCTGTGTCTCCTGTTGAACTCGTTTCCTGGAACTTCGAAGGCATCGCTCCATTATCTTCCAACATCCACTGTTGCTGCTGAAACACAAGCACATTCTCGTTCCAGACCCTTTTATGTGTTCTTTTTATTTTTTCCTTCTCTTATTTCTAGAAATTTTTAGAATTTTCCTTTTATCCTTGATATTCTAGTATTTCATAGTGCTGTTCTTTGGTGTGAGACTTCCTCCTTTTCATGACACTTCTGGGGTTTTTTTGCACTGGAACAGTTATGGTTATCAATGGTGGGACATTCAGTTGTTGCATATGCTCCCTCCTCTTTCTTCTGATCTTTGGTCATTCCTGTTATTTGTGGATTGGACTCTCAGAGTGATTCTAAGTTGCTTATCTTTTTAATTTTTTCTCTCTTTGCCCTTTAGTTCTGCTTTCTGGGTGACTTCCTCAACTCTTACCTTCTAGTTCTTTTTTTTCTTGAGTATATATTTTTTCGCATAGCATACTTTTGAAATGGATACTATCTTCTCTCTCTCTCTGAGGATATTTTACTTTTTTTTTTTTTTTAACATTTATCTGTTCTGCTTAGTCTTCCATATGAAGAGTTTCACTCAATCGCCTGGCTCTTGACTGAGCCATTTAAGGAAGAGGCACTAGCAGGCCACTTGGGAACTAAGTGCTAGGAGAGGCTGGTGACAGGTGTGCTGCTCTGTGGGGTGACGGGGCTGTAGTCGGCTGTTTCAATGAGGGAAGCCCAAATGTCGGTGTTTGGAGATACTGTCTTTAATCCAATCAAATGTTTCCAGAGAAGGATCCTGTGGTTTATTGCTATAGGTTCTGGGAGCTGGCGGGGGGAATGGGAGGGGGGAATGTTCAGATTGTCCTTATTCTCCCTGTTAGTCTCTCACCCACATTTTGCTATGCCTGATCCCTCAAAACCTGGAGATGTCAGCTTTCCCAGAGAGTATGGTCCCCCGAGGGGATGGCCACTGGCAAGAAGGAGGTTTGATAAACGTGTGAGGTTTGATGAATGTGAGGTATCCTACCCTGCACAGTGCCTCCGATGTGAGGCAGGGACCGGTCATAACTTCTTCCATTTTCCTGGGCCATTTACCAACCCACTGCCCATTTTCACTCTCCCAATATTTTATTAAAACCATCTCTGTTATTTGTCCTCTCCAGTTCTTGTTTCTTATGGCCTTCTACCTTTTCATTTCTTTATTTTTATTTTTGTGGTTTCTCAGGAAGGATAGGAATAGATGCTATGTTCAATTAGCCATGCTAATCTCGTTGATGTCTGAGATTTCTACCCGGTCAGTTTCAGGCAGGCCTACTGTCTTCAAAGAGTTTCCACTTTAGATGAGAAGGAGTCTGGATGTCGAGTCTTACTCAGGGGGTTTCTGGAGGACAGTGACATCACAGGATAGCGGATTGGTGTCAGATGGGTCTGGGCTTGTAGTCTTGCTCTGCCGCTTAGCTGTTGTGTACCTTTGAGGCAAGTTAACCTCTGGAGCTTCAGCTCTTGCTTGTTTTTAATCACTGGTAAGCAGGAGCTGTGTCTGACAAGAGAGTGTCAGGGTGGCCAGCTGGACAGGCCGGCTCCATCTCTGTCATGTCTTTCCAGGCTCATTAGAACTAAAGCCATGGCCAGTGTGTGTCAGGCCCACTGCCCGGCAGACAGCAGCAGTGAAGGAGCCTCAGAGCCGAGTTCTGCAGCTGGGGTGGGCCAGGGATCCCGACGATAGGCCACACATAGCACATCTTTTTCAGGCATACCTTTCATTAATGCACAGCCATTTAAATATCATTTTAAATAAAAAATAATGAATACATTATGGCATAGAATAGAAAATTAGCCCTCGTAAAAGAAATAAAAGGAGAATCTTCATTTAGTTCATTACCCTGTACTAGATGCTTGAGGTACAAAGTAAAGATCAGACTCTAGGCTCCTACAAAATAATAATTAACTGAAATGCACACTCTGGTTGTAAAAATTACATTAATCAAGAACAGATGCTTAGTGACTGTACTGTAAGGTCTGTGCTGAGTGGTGGAATTACCAAGATGAACAAGATAAATCTGACATCAGAGGAACTAAACTCTAATTGGAGGTGGGAAACAATGTCAAGATTAGTTAATTTATTTTACTGGTGAATTAAGAAAGGTCTGGGGTAATTCAGAAAGTCTTTCTGGCTTTAAGACAATACCTGTTTCTCCTTTCTCCTTTCCATTCACAGTGCTGGCCACCATCAACTTACAGTCGCAAGAGGAGCTGCATTTACTAACCACCTTTCTCTTAAGTGTTCAGGTAAGTATGGCCCAGGGGAAGCTGCCTGACTTGCTGATCCCGAGGATAGGAATTCCTAGAGTTAAGCCGAGCCTCTTTGTCAGGAAGTCAGCTGTTCCTTGGAGTGCCTGTAACTGTGTTCAGGGTTCCCACATGGGAACCTTTCTGCTCAGAGCCCTCCTTCCACACTGTGAATCCCAACCCTATGCACTGTGTTGCTATGCCCCTGGCAAAGGGGATAGTATAGGAATTGCTCTGAGACGTTGTTGTGTGGGCACACAAATGTGCTTTCGCCTCTGAAGAAGGGGGTTCCTTTTTGAAGCTCTAAGCTTGGTACGCTCATAGTGGCCTCTGGACTAGAATTTTGTGGATTCACTTAGCCCCTGACTGTTCAATTTGGGCCCTAAGGACTAAGAAGAGAAACACTTCCCTGTCCTTTACTGTATGCATCTGACCTTAACCTGTAAGGCCCTTCTGGACCTAGAAAGATTATTGTCACCACCAAGACAGGAAGCCTGGTTCCTTCCAGGTCAGGAGAAAGAAGTTTCTGGATGTATCTCAATATCCATCAGATGGGTGGGAATTTACAGTTAAATCCTATTCTGATTGATTTCTTTTGAGTTTATGTGTCTCTACTGAGTAGATGTGATCTGGCCAAGGCAGCTGTGGCCCATTCACAGACTTGAGAGGCCCAATCTCTCACCTTGTGCTACTGAAGGGTGTGAGTGTCCCAAACTGCCACTGCCACTGGATGTACACATGATCCCTTGGACTAGAGTGGAGCTGTTGGAGTGTTTGTGTCCCCAGTGAATACACACCTGTAGAGATGCTGGTTTTGTTCTGTATCCCAGCTGTGTTTCTTAGAGCAGAGGTAGTGACCTAAGGCACAGCCATATGAAATCACTATGGCAGTTTGAAGTCATGTAGGATGAAGGCCACCCGTGTATGTGATATAACTACTACTGGAGTTTAGAGGGACAAGCAGAATGGTTAGGGATGGTGCCCAGGATGAGATGAGACCTGACCCCAGGCAGACTTAGCTAGGCAGATCAGGGGAGAGACAAAGGATACAGGTTCAGCCCCTTTCTCCTTTCCTTTCTTCCTCCAATACTGAGCGCCTGTTCTCTGCCTGAAGTGGTGCTGGGTCTCATTACTCTGCAGTGACTAAGACAGCAGGGTCTCTGCCTTCAGGGAGCTGTAACCTGCTTGGGAAGAAATGCGTTAAATAAACAATTGCCCAGTAACTAAGTAGGATTGTACTTGAGAGCTGTCCAGGAGCAGTACAGGAAGCTGTGAGCTGCCCCTCTGCCCGCTCGGTGTGTGCCCTCTCTGTGCTTCTTTCCTCTTCTGTCAAGCAGGGATAATAATACCTACTCATAGGGTTGTTTGAGGGTCACATGAAGTAATGTTTGCAAAACACGCAGGACAGCAGTGCTTCATGTTGGCTCCTGCATAGTCATTCTTGGAGAAGTGACCACATCTGTGTGCCCCAGGCCTGGTCATCCTATTGACAGAATGGCACTGTTAAAGGCCTTTCTGTCTTCAGTTCAGTGCTGTCCATTTTCCTCGAAGAAGGGGTCATGGATGCTTCCTTATTTATACCAAAGGCTCCTTTGAGTGGTCCAACAGTACAACTCTGCTTCTCTGAGCTGGGTCCTTTATGTCCATGTCAGTGATGAAGATAATGAAGGTGAATGTTTCTCAAGTCTTTCCTAAGTGTCAGGTACTGCATACTGAGGGTATTATGTGCACTATCTCATTTAATTTTCCCAGTACCCATGTGAACTACTGTTATTACCATTTTACAGTTAAGGAGACAGATTTATAGAACAGATAAAGTACCCAGTAGTGAGTGGCGGGTTAGGGCGTGCAGCACAGTCTGAGTGCACAGCTCCAGCTTAAGCCACATTGCATGGTGCGGTGACCCACACCCCCCTTCCTTGGCCCATCGCCCTCAGTCAGGAAGCCCCTCCCAGCTCTGGAGACTACTCGCATGTGGGACTTGGAATCTACTCCTCCGTTTCTAGTGACTATACTAAACATGGCATAGTGTATCCCCTTCTTGCTGTAAAGAAAGCCAACCCACTAGTCTTGCCCCTACAATGTTGTACTACTTTGACCTTTCCCCTGGTGTGGTTAGTACCTCTATTCAAAAGCTTATAAATCTGCCCCATCACCTTGGATTAGATTTTGTTGCTCTGCATTCGGTTGCCGCTAAATGTAAGGCTGTCACTAACAGAGAAGGCACTTGATGAATGAAGAGGGCTCTTGTGTGGAACCTGAAATACCAGCATATCAGTCCTCACTCCACCCCACCTCCAATGTATTCTGATGCTTCTGCAAACACGATAGAGTAAAGCACGGTCCCAGGAACAATGTCTGAATCCCTGGGACAATCCTATGCCAAAGGCAGTATTCTGAAGTAATATTCAAGACTTATTGAATGTCCCAGCCAAGCTATGAAGCCAGACACCATGAATGGCTGCACTATAACTCCCTGTTCTTTTGGTCAAGTTTTGTAAACTTCTATTGAAATTAAGCTGGACCTTGAAGAGGGGCCCACCCTGAAGCTCTCTGACTCTTCCAGCTAGAAGGAAGCAGCAGCAGAGGAGTCTGCATCCATAGTGTGTCTCTAAGTATAAGCTATCCTGTTGAACAAGCTCCTTTCCTGGGAGAGAAGGCAAAGCTTGGACTGATCTAGAAAGCAAATCAATGTAGGAAGAGACTCCCAAAGCAGATACTGAATTCTAATGAAGACTTACTTTGAACAGATCCCTGTGTTTTCTCACCAGCACCATATGTAACAGTAAAACCACATTAGGGCAGCAGGGTCTCCTCCATCACCTTTGGGAGCTCTTTCTACTCTCCACCTGCAGCGTGGAAGCCACATGTGGAGGCTAAGCGAGTACAGATGCATTTGTCCTCATTTGTGCTCTGCTTTCAATGGCCTCTCAGGCCAGGGGTGTGAAGCCAGGCAAGAGTTGGCAGGATAGAGGGGCTGGCATACTCCTCAGGAAGGGATGCCCTCTATCTGTCTCTTTTGACCAGCTAACTTCTCATTTCATGGTGTCCAGGGGGTTCAGCCCAAGATGGTGATGGAGTACTGGACAGGGTGGTTTGACTCCTGGGGAGGCCCACATAATATCCTGGATTCTTCTGGTGAGTGCTTTGCAGTATCTACCTCCAGCATGGGTATTGACCTAAGAAGTAGGAATAAGTTCCAGATAACCTGCTAAGTGAGGTAAATGAGCTGTTGGGGAACAAAGCTTCTGGGGTTATTTGCATGTAATAGTCAGCTTTCTATATTCCAGAATCATTTGTCTTGATATTTAAAGTGAATGGTAGGACTTTTAACATTGCTTTATTAAGTTTTTGTAAGAAGATAAGTAATGAATGCCTATTGCAAACATCTAGCAAATATAGAAAATGTATAAAGAAGAAATTAAAAATTTCAGAGTCCAGAGAAAACATTGTGATGTCCACTGTCCAGGCAGTTCTCTGTCTGCAGTCTTGTGTGCACCTGTAGATAGAGAGATGGACAAATGCTGTCATATCTGCTCTTTGTCACCCACTTGTGCCAGTGAATGACACAGTGGACAGCTGTCTATACTATTAGATGTGGAGTTCATCACCGTTTTAAAGAATTCAAAGAAGCCCATTGTATTGGTGACTAAATTACAATTTATTCCCCCAGTTTCTTATTGATGAACACTTAAGTTGTTTTCAGTGGTTTTCGTTAATCGACTACTATTTTAGTGAGCATTCATTGAACATCCGGTTTTGCATACTTGGCATATTTTTTCACTGTGATAAGTTCCTAGCAATAGAATTGCTACACAAATGAAATTTTGATATATAGTTACTAAGCTGCTTTTTGGAAAGATTGTAGCAATTCTTAACTCTATATTATTAAATGAGAATTCTTATTTTCCATAGATTCATCAATACTGAGCATTAAAATAATTTTCAATATTTGCCAGTCTGATAGGTCATTGTTATTTCACAGTTCTTTGACCAATACTGATATATATATATATTTATATTTATTAACCATTTATATTTCTCCTTTTATACTGTCTTTTCATGTCATTGATTCATTCTCTAATAATGGTAAGATGGGAGGTATTCAGCACTATTTATCTAATTATGATTTCTGTCCTTTTGTGTCTTACTGAGTGGAAGTAACAGCTGAGAAGCATGTTGGGTAGAGGCAGAAGGCTACCTTGGGCTGCAGATTGTCCAAATCGTAGTCAACAAAGACTTGTCTATGACTTAAAAAAATAACTGGAAGGCCCAGGCTCTGGAGCCATGATTCTGGCCACTTCTCTTTGTCCTTCTGTGGTTGGGGTTTTAGTGAAAGCTGAAGGACAGAGCCATGGAGTTGAATTTGAAGAGAGGTTGGGAAAGGTGAGAGTGATAAAGGGACTTATGGCTTCTTTCAAACTCTAATTCGTTCTGCATATTTCCTTTCTTCCCTTCCTTCTGTAGAGGTTTTAAAAACAGTGTCTGCCATCATTGATGCTGGCTCTTCCATCAATCTCTACATGTTCCATGGAGGCACCAACTTTGGCTTCATTGGTGGAGCTTCTTCTTTGAACAGTTATCTCCCTGTGGTCACCAGCTATGGCAAGTATTCCCCAATATTGATCTTCCCTGGAACACCCCAGCGTCTTTGTGTCTGGGCTTTTTATGGAGAGTCCTTTAGGGACAACTCTGGCACCTTTAATGTATTTGGCTCTAGAGTGCTCAGGGAAGGTGGAGGTTAGGTCTGGGTAGTCACTTTTACACTTCCAGAGCAGCTGGAGCCCGAAGTCAGCTGACATGCCTGTGAGCCTTTGGAAGTCAGCTGGAGGAAGTGAGAGAGGCACTACCAGGTGAGGGAGGTCCTTAGATGAGGGTGGCCTCTTCCCCCTACTCAGGCCCCTGAGATAGTGTGACCCTTGCCCTCCTTTAGACTGAGAGTCCCCAGAAGGCAGGAAAGATGCCTGGAAATTTAGGGTCATGCTGTGGTCATGGGTAGTTTTGGCGGCATTTTATAGTGTTTAGTATTTACATTATTTTGAGTGACAGTCCATACCCAGTGTTTTGCCTCCCAAATTGCTGGGATGAGGACCATGCTACCTGACCCTAGCTTCTTCCTTCTCTTTTTGCTGCCACAGACACTGTCCTAGGACATGAGTGACCAGTGACAGTGCCCTGGTGTCTTGCAGACTATGATGCAGTGCTGACAGAGGCTGGGGATTATACAGCTAAGTTCATCAAGCTCCGAGAACTCTTTGGCTCCATTTCAGGTACCCGGCAAACAGCAGACTCTAGCACCAACTTGGGTCCTTGCTTTTGCTCTGAGATCCCTTAAGGAGTTACTTCCTCAGTACCCTGTCTCACTCCCAGTTGCTCTGTTTGTAAGAATTCCCTAAGACAAGGACAGGCAGGTTTGAGAGACTAACTGCTTTCATTATGGTTTGTGTCTTGCTAGGTTTTTATAGGTGTCAATACACCTCTTTATAAGTGTTAACACTCCTCAGGATATGAGAAAGCTCCCTTCTTCCTCCTGGTATTGCCTTCCCATCAGGGTCTAGAAGTGTCTGAGGATGGGCCTGATTCCCTGTTGGCAGGATCGAGGAGCACGTTGGGCTGTGGGCAAGAGCCAGTGGTTGGGGGCTGAAAGAGACAGCCAGTTTTTGGCCCTTTTGGGATGTGGCCTTGTTGTCTGTTGCAGGTGGTCCTCTTCTTCCCCCACCTGACCTTCTTCCCAAGACTGCATATGAGTCAGTGAGGCCAGTCCTCTACCTGTCACTGTGGGATGCCCTCCAGTACATGGAGGAGGTGAGTGCTGTCATCAGGAGAGCAGGGCCAGGGAGCCCCTGCAACAGCTGGCATGGAAGAAGGGAAAACCAACTCTTGATATCCTTGAGGTCCACTTTCCAACTTTAGAACTGAGTAAAAAGAACCATCTCATGCCAGAGTAAGAAATGGGAAGGAACAAAAAGAACTTTAAGAAAAACTAGGCAACACAATGGGGACCTCCTTTCTGCAGAAGAGGGTGCAGCCTCCTGTAACTGATGCAGAGGGATGCTATGATGTAAAGTGGTGATGGATTAAAAAGCTAAAAGGCCACTAGATCACAGGGCTTTATTTTGTTATTGTTACATCTCCCTCCTTTGCATCCCCCACCCCTGCTACCCTGGAGAGCCATGAGAAGTCAAAATGGAAAAAAAAAAATGTTAGAGGCCTCTGCCCCACCCCTTGTCCCTAGTACTCTAGCCCCCAGGTGGGGTCTTTCTGCTACTCAACACCCTCCCAGGAGGCTCACAATGAGGTTGCTGCCCTTTTACTCTTCTGCCTAGCCCTGTGCCTCCCTGCGTTTTCTCTGTATAGCCAACCAATTCTGAAAAGCCCATCAATATGGAGAACCTGCCAATAAACAATGGAAATGGCCAGTCCTTTGGGTACACTCTGTACGAGACCACCATTGACTCATCTGGCGTCCTCAGTGGTCTTGTGCGTGACCGGGGACAGGTAGGATCGTCCCCTCTTAATTCCTATGACCTTGTAGTGATCCAGCCTTATAATATACCCCTGCCTCTCCCTCCCCCTAGTGCTTACGTATCTGGCTGTTAC
Source organism: Pteropus vampyrus (assembly GCF_000151845.1). Lineage (NCBI taxonomy): Eukaryota > Metazoa > Chordata > Mammalia > Chiroptera > Pteropodidae > Pteropus > Pteropus vampyrus. Next base: position 1,001,458 of record NW_011889209.1, on the reverse strand, counting down.
CTGTGTCTGGAGATGGCCCTTTACCATCAGCCATGCAGTCCTTTTCAGCCACAATCGTGGGCTCTCATTTCTCCTCTATGCCTGCCTAACCCCCTCCTCAGCACATATACACACGATGTAACCTCTTTTTTTGCTTAGTAGAGATATCTCTTACATTGCCCTTCTGTCAGCCCATGGATGCTTTCTGTCTGTTTACCTGGCAGGTATTTGTGAACACAGTATCTATAGGATTCTTGGACCATAAAAGAAAGAAGATCATTATCCCCTTGATCCAGGTTTGTTTCCTGGGGAGCTGGGGGGTGGCTAGCACTAGCTATCTTCTGAACAGGTTTCTTGGGAGTCAAAGAGGAAGACCAGGAAGGCAGAAAGCTCCTGAACTAGAGCCGTACATGGAGAGTGGGGCAGAACATTGCTTTCTGATCAGCAGGGATGCGTTCACTTGCATCCTCAGAGCTTAGGGAAGAACTGGGCTTTCAGAGAGAAACCCCAAGGTGGAGTTGTGACTTATGGCTGGGTGATCAGGTGGTCTTCATCAACCACTGTGTTCTTGGCAGGGTTACACCATGCTGAGGATCTTGGTGGAGAATTGCGGGCGAGTCAACTACGGGAATAATATCGATGACCAGCGCAAAGGTGGGTCATAGCACATGCTGAGAGGAAAGCCGCTGATGCTCAGCATATGCCTGACTGTCCTTTCTCTATCCCAGCTCCTCAGCAGGCTTTGAAGCTGCCTGCAGTGAGGTGGGTCGTGGAGGCACTTTGGAGGGAGGTGGGACATGGAGAACCATTGGAAGGAGGTGGAAATGGGTCTGAAAGGCCTACCTACGTTCTATCCTCTTCCTTGTTAGCATTTCCTGTGTGTATTGTCCACATGCCCATGGGCTGCACACAGCAAACACTGGGCCCGCCTCTCCACATCTCCCTGGGCTGCAGTCGGCTTTAGCAGGACCCTGTCTGCGAGGTGGATGGGGGCCCATAAGGGGCAAGCAAGAGGAGTTGCAGATATCCAAAAGGAGGCATAAGATCCCTGCCTCCTGAAACTTTTTTTTCTTTATTTACTTTGGAAACCCATTAATGATCTCTTTTGTGGTGGGAAGGACAAGGCAGGACACTCAGTAAATGAGATCCTCTTGCTGGCATGCCCCTCTGGGAATAGTTCACCAATTCATTTGATTTTTTTCCTGGCTTTCTATACTTTCTCTGCTTAAATTTACCTCTCCTTTCTTATCTATCTATTAAAATGTGGGTGGTTTCATGTATGTTATGAAATAAGAACTCAGACAAAATAAATCCTACTGTGGTGAGGGAGACTGGTGACCTCCCAGCTCTCTCACTGGTATTTGCCTTTGTTATTAAGAAACTTGCACATCCCTTCTGGCCTGCTGGGGAAGCCGTGTAGTGTAGACATTGGGGGCCTCTTGGATCCTGGGGATTGGCCCTCTCCAGAAGGGCCTCAGAATAACTTCTATCACTGTCCAAACTAACCTTCCCTTTTCTCCAAACAATCCCCCAGCATTCCTCCCTGGAGCTCAACTTCTTCCCCCAAGGAACTCCCTCTCCAGGCTGGTCTTCATTCTTTTGTGGGTTGGGACTACCAGGCTGATCCTTTCCTAGTCTTTGCCTCCCCAGGCCCCTTGGCCCTGGACTATCACTATGGAGTTCCCATCCTCTGGAACAGTTCAGTGTTTATAAGTCACAGACGTCCTCTCCAGAAATATGTGTGTCCCCTCATACACCTAGGCCAGCAATTTCAGAGAGTTTGCAGGCCCCATGAAGCCTGTTCTCATCCCCCAGCCTATCCAGAATCCTGTTCTAGCAACTCAGCAGCTCCATAGTCGAGAGGGGCTATTCCGGTACCAACAGAGCTGACTCTTTCCCCAAGGCACCAATTAATCTCTATTCAAGTGTGTGCAGTTCCTCAGACTTGGACATCCAAGTCAGAATGTCATCTGTTCACAATTTAAATACTTAAAAAATATATGTTTAAGCCTAGGTCATGTAGAAGATATTAGGTCTGTTATTAGGTCTGTTTAGTCTGGGACCTCACCAAAACTAACCTTGAAGTTAGGCTAGAACTGCTGTGACTTCTGGGTCATCTTTCTTTTTGGCCTCATTTTTATTGTACTGGGATTTTCAGAACCCAAAAGGGAGCTTCCCCTTCAGAGAAACTGTTCTTGCCCTTGACATTCTCGACTCTGTCATTTCCCTTGATATATTCTTCCATGCAAATCCTGGGGCCTGGCAAATATTGGTATTACTCATTCTCACCCACTTTGGGATTTATAGGGAAGATTTGTGCCATGTGATGAACCCCTTGGGGAGCATAAACTTCAGAAGAAATCTTCATTTGAATTTTCCAGAACCTTTCCGTGTATGTGCCCAGCCACAGCCAGGTCAACTGTCCCCTGCCTTTGGCCTTACTTGATTTTCTTGCTCCCTTCTCACAGGTTTAATTGGAAATATCTATCTGAATAATTCTCCCCTGAAAAACTTCAGAATCTACAGCCTGGATATGAAAAAGAGCTTCCTTCAGAGGTGGGTCCCTGCTGAGGGCAGTGTGTGAACTTCTAGTTAACTTGCAGGGAGAGCCAGGGAGGCCCTGAGAGCTGCTCTGGCCTTCCCCTCCTCCCACTCATGGGCGACCAGATCAGAGCCCAGAGCAACTTGCCCAGGTAGGGGCAGTGCCAGCACTGGAGACTAGGGAATATCCACGATACCACCCTGCTGCCATTCCTGTGCCCCAGCTGCCAGATGGGGAATGTGGGGTGCCTTTGCAATTAGCTGCAGGACGGGGCCCAGATTTGAGCAGGAGCCCTCCTTTCTTTCTTGTCTTCCATTCTGCCCATAGGTTCGGTGCCAACATGTGGAGCCCTGTCCCTGAAACACCTGCGTTCCCTGCTTTCTTCTTGGGTGCCTTGTCCATTGCCCTTTCCCCTTTGGACACCTTTATGAAGCTGGAGGTTTGTAGCCCCTCTTTGCCCAGGTTCTCATCCCCACTCAGAGTGCTCTGAGACTTGCTCCCCACAAGGCTTTCCTGAACATTACTGGAGCCCTCTCTACCACCTGTGCCTAGAGGGTCCCTATCTTTGCATTGCCCTCTTCGAAAGGGTGCCAAAGGGGCTCCCCAGGGTGGAGAGAGTGGGCTCAAAGCAGAAGAACCACTTGGTGGTACTTCTTGGTCCAGGTCTGAGCTTGGGTGCCCTGCCCGAGAAGTCAGAGCTATTGGGAATGGAAGACAGAACACCCTATCTAGTAACTTTGTGGCTGTCAAGATATCCATTCACACTGGTCTCCTGGAAGCTCAGAGAAGAATGCATGGCATGTATCTAACAGTGTCTCTGCCTTCCCATGGGACTTCACATTTGCTGGCTTTGCTGGGTGACTAACACTTTCCTTGCTCTGTTGAAGGGCTGGGAGAAGGGAGTTGTATTCATCAATGGCCAAAACCTTGGACGCTACTGGAACATTGGACCCCAGGAGACCCTCTACCTTCCAGGTGCCTGGTTGGACCAAGGCATCAACCAGGTGGGAGCATATGCAGCCCCTTCCCTTTTCCCTGGGAGTCCCTTCTCATTCCTGCCCTCCCTGTTACCACAGTATTTCTCGGGGAGGGGGGGGCGGGGGGAGGGGCGCTATCATAGTCTTTTAAGGCTGGTTAGGGTGGGAGAGGGGCAGAAGTTTTGGCTAGCCCCTTCTGAGTTTCTCCTTGGTGCCGATGAATTGTGGGTCCCTGTTTCTTCCAGCCCGGTTCCCAACCCCTTCCGTCATCTGGCTCCAAGACAAACCTCTGCTACTGTCATACCCCAGCCCTTTTCTCCCCCAGGTCATTGTTTTCGAGGAGAAGATGGCAGGCCCTATGATACAGTTCACTGAAACACCCCACCTTGGCAGGAATCGGTACATTAACTGAGTGGTGCTGCCCAGTGCCTCCTGGTGGTGGGAAGCAGGAGAGCAACCCCTTCCTCACAGCTGACTGGAGACAGTGTGCTGTCCCTCACTCTCTCCCATCTAGAGAGTGAGTTTCCTTAAGTAGCAACCTCAGGGAGCCAAGGGCTCCTTCTCTGCCCACTGCTTCAGTTCAAGACCTTAAACCTGAAATAGCTGAAGAAGAGAGGTGGGATGGCGAGGGAAGGACCCCGCTACTTACCTGTGTGGCTTCTTGACTGGGCTCTGTTGGTGGTGTCTTCCTACTCCCTGCTCTTCTGGGAGAGGACAGAGGGACATCTGTCTGAGGTGAGACTGTCTAGTCAGGTCTCTGTGTGGTGATGCCCGGGTCTCAGGAGAGGTCCTGACTAGCGGGGCACAGCCGTGGCACACAGGTGCACTCCTACGAATCTCTCACCTGGCCCAGCTACGCCCTCTGGCCGCTTCTCCTTTCTGGAACAGTGGCTTTGTCACTGTTTGCAGAGGCCAGTGAAGAGGAGGTATCTCACCTGAGTCGACTTTGTTCTTTCTTCACAACCCTCCCAAAGCCTTCTCTGGGATTCTGGAAGAAACTTCACTTTATCCCCCTTTTCATGCCCACTCTAATTGCATCCAACAGGATGACAAACGAAGCTTAAGAGGAACAGAAATATTCAACTATTTATTTTCCTGAGTTAGAGAGTCTTTCTAATTTTACTCAGTGAGAAGAGAAGGGACTGTAGCTCCTAGCAGAAAACGCATCCCTATCAGAGGGTGCAGGAGGAGAAGGGTGCAGAAGGCCTAGCTCCGGTGGTGTAGGCGGGTTGCCTCTCAGGAATGTTGGGTGGCCACGGGCCCGCAAGCCTGGCACATTCTTTGCCTCCAGCTCGATATCCCTCCCTCAACCTCCTGTGACCAGGCAGCAGGGAGGAGAGGCAGTTGTCTGTCTAAATTTGAAGCCCCTGGCCTGGGGATTGAGTCCAGTGGTTTGGCTCGGGTTCACTGTCCTGAATTGCAATAAAGCAATAGAGTGGAATCAAACCCTCTTTGGTGATATTTCTTCAATCCCATCTGTGCCATTGTTAGCCAGAGGCAAAAGCAGTGTGCAGTCAGGCACACATTTAGCCCAGCTGGCACATGGTATCCAGATGCAGACTCCTTACCACCTCCCTCCTGACCTCCATCCTCCTCTCTGAAATGTCACTGTGGACTGGAAGTGCCCTTGGAAAGGAAAAGTCCAATACAAATCTACCTGGTGCTGATGGGTAGGGGGTGAGAGTCTGTTGAACAGCCAAGAGCTCTCATGTGAGTTAGCTACAGTTGGTGAGGTTTTTTTTCCCCACAAACAACATCTGAATTCTACTGCCACAAACTAATTATCTTCAATAATAGTTAAAGTCAAATAGCAGACACCTTCCCAGGACAGTGGCTACACCAGGAGCCATTAAGAAAACTCTGGGAAATAGATTGCCACAAGGCTCCCAGCAGCCCCACTGGCTTGCATCCTGGAAGGGATTCCCCACTGGGAGCAGTTGTGGTGTGTAGCCTCTGGGTCCAAGAGCTGAGCTTGGTCAAGTGCAGATAGTCACACGGGGCTGGGTCCGAGGATCCCACTGGGGGCAGAGAAATGGGGCTTAATAAATATCGCGGACAATGGCTAGGAGGCTATACAAGGCGAAGTCCCCATCCTTGGCTGAACTCAGCAGCTATTCCTGAACTGCTTTGGAACAGAAAGCATGGAGGGAGATAAGACGTGGATGAGACCAAGAATACTTGGAGGCATGGCCAGCGTTGGGGAGCAGTGTTGCTGCTCCTCACTTTATACCAGAGCGTGCTTCTGTAAAGCTGAGTGTAAGTTGGCTTCTGATGGAAAATGTTACAGGGAACTGAAATTTAAAGGGATCTTACAATGAATCCTTTTGCAAAGTGAATCTCTTAAGCAAATCTGTCCATGGATACATTGGACTATTTCTTAGGTGAGGGCCTCCTGCACCAACTTACTGTTCTTAACTTTCTTATCTGCCAAATAGCCCTGCAGCTTCTCTCCATCAAAGCCACTTGGTAGAGACTATATTCCAGAGCTTCTTCATGGTTTATCCAGATCTTCTCAACTGGATGGCCTCATCTCAGTCTTTTGAAATCTCCTTCTCATCACCTCTAAATGCAGGTGGGCTTCAGGCCCACTCCCTAGACTTCTTCCCTCTGTTCACACTTATTGCAGTGGCCTCATCCACCTGGGACTCGTAGATACCTGTACTCTCCAATGTTCATCTTTACCTGAGCTCCAGGTGTACTGGCCGCCATCCACTCACCTTCTCTCCCGCATGTGTCTAAAAGGCATGTGACCCGAAACTCTAGTTACTCCCTTATCATCCCTTATGCACTCTGTTCCATATCAGGAAATGACAATTCTATTGTGTGTCTCAGATGACTTCTGGCTCCTCTCTTTCATATCCAATATCCGGTTCATCAGCAGATGCTCTTGGCTGCCCCTCTTAAACACATTCAGAACCCAACCACTTCTCTCTGCCCCAAAGCTTGCACTTTCATCCAAATCACCATCACCTCGTGCCTGGATCATTGCAGGAACCGCCTCTCCTGGCCTGTCCTCGCCCTCTGTGTTTACTGTTGGCACAGAAAGTGGAGGGAGTTTTTTAAAGGCCAGTTAGATCATGTTGGTCTTCTGCTCCGAACCCTCTGATGGCTTCCTTTTCACTCAGAGAAGCCAAAAGCTTTACCCTAGTTCCCAGGGCCAAGCGACATACTCCGTGCCTCCCCCTCCCATGTCCATCCCATCTCCCACCACTGATCCTCTCCCACCTTCCCCAGTCAGCTGCAGTCACACTGGCCTTTTTGCTGGAGAGAAAGTTCTCTTTTCTGGAGCACCTTGACCCATGTCTGCATGCTGTGGTCCTGCTCAGATGTCATCTTATTAGGGAGGCCCTTCTGACCATCCTGGTAGGGGTCAGGTCCTCTCCACAGCTATACTCATCAGCCTCATTTTTGTCCTTAGACCAGATCACATCTAAAATACTATAGATTTGTTTGTTGTCCATCGATGTTCTCTTGTGAGAGGGCAAGCTCCATGAAGACAAGTGGTTTGGTTTTTCACTGCTCTGTGCTGCTCCTAGAATGATGCCTGTTCATATTAGGCGCCTGACGTAAATTTTTCTTGGATGGTTAAAGCAATAAAAGAGAATAAAATAAAGCAGGGCTGAGGATTAGGACTGTTAAAAACCATATTTGACTTTTAATTTTGAAAACAAATTAAATACAATTAAATTAAAACAGAACAGATGGTGCAGCTGCATGGACTCCACCTTCCCCCTAGTCCCTGGGACTCCTAGCCCCCAGCCTCACTCCTCTATGGTGGGGAGCAGGGAACGGACTGAGTTTGGAAAACAAATTGTAATCATGGACCCAATTCTGATTTATAACAAACTCATTCCCAACAAAGATGAAAGCTGCAGTTCACCAGGGTTATAATTATAAATAAATACACATGCAGCTAAAAGGATATTGGGTGAAAACAACTTAAGTAGTATCCTTTGAGGGAGGGAGGGAGAGAAGGGGGGAGAGAGAGAGAGAGAGAGAGAGAGAGAGAGAGAGAGCGAGAGAGAGAAAGGAGAGAAGGAGAGAGAGAGAATATGAGAAAACACCCCATTTTGTTGTTCATTATCGATTTCCTGAAAACGAGCCCAGCCAAGCTGACCTGAGCATCAGGGCTGGCTTTGGTGAGGAGGCAGGGGAATGCCTGGGTCTGAATTCACTCATTTGATGGTTGCTCTGTGCTCACCTCCTCCTGTCTCTCCCAAGCCATGCCACTTGATTCTGAGGGGTTGATTTCCAAAGCAACCAACGAAAATATAAGAGGTTGGGGGATGTCCTGCAAGGTGGTTCGAGGCTCTCAGGGATCTGATCCCATCGGTTGGGTTTATGACTACTATGGGAAGTTCAATCCATTTCAAAGTAGGCAGCCAATACTGTTTTTTGAATGTTAGGTCACCAGACTGAGTCCTACCCCCAACCCACCCAGGAGTGGGTTCTCAGTGGTCCTCAGACCAGTCCTGTGAGTTTAAATGGGGTTGGGATTGTTAGCAGTTAAAAAATAAACACCTCTTCAGTAGGCTCAGGCCTTTCTTTTTCTTCCACTTGGGAGGAAAATTGTGCTTCCAACTTTCAGGAGTGATACCACCACCAGAGGGCCCTGTCCCCAGTCAGAAAGCCAGGGACCGGACACGCTGTCCTCCTGGTGGAGGGGAGCAGCACCATGCACTGTTCTTTCTCTGGGGAGGTAAGGGCACAGCTGGACCTGAGGCGGGCTCACCCTGCATGCTCCCCACTCAGGGAGAAGGGTGATATCCTTTCCCATTTTGTGTTTAAAATAGAATGATTTCCAAAGTAGCGTGTGCTCAGATCTCCTTTTCCCTCAATGTCCAAATGATCTCTCCCCTTTTCCCACAAATCCCTTTGCTAATGCAAAGTCCCCCCATCCCCAAACCAGGGGCAGGAAGGAGTCTCAGAATTGCCCCAGCCTCCCTCTTTCCGCCTGGCTTGTCCCTGGCTCACTCAAGCCACTGAGGTCTGTGGTTCTCAAGAGCTTCAGGAAGAGGGCTCCTGCCCTCCCCGTCCCGGCCCAGGCAAGGGTCCCTGGAGCCCAGTGGGCAGTGGGGCAGCAGTGTGGGGACACTGGTGGTCTTAGTCCAGGTCAGTCCATGACCTGTGCTGGCTCGAGGGCTCATCTGTTTCTCTGTGCTGCAAGGAGCAGGCTTGAGGAAGGGGCTCTGCTCCTACCACAGCCTGAGGTACTGGAGGAGCCTATTGGCAGGCCCAGGCTCCCTTCATGCAGGGCTGGTTGCCTACTGGGATCAAAGACAGACTTATAATCTGGAAACAGGAACTAGAGGAAAACCACAGAGTACTTGGGAGCAACTCTCTGAGGAGGGGAGGGGTGCTCCTGATGCCTGGGCAGAGGCTGCTTTCTGGTCTTCAGAATTCTCTGGCTGGCTGGCCTGTGTGGCTGTGCTGGGCCACAGGAGTGGGTAGCTGAAGAGGGCCACCCTCTACTTGACTGCCGTGTCTTTTCACCTCCCTCCCAGTTCAGCATCACTCTGGGGTTTGGGTGCCCACGATTCTGCTCCTGCAGGCCTGTCAGTGTAGGAAGCTCTGGGGAGGCGTGCTGGGTCACTGGCACACTGGGCCTTGGCTAGCAGTTGGGCCCTGGTCACGCTGGATGGAAGAGAACAACAGGTCTGGGATTTCTGTGCTTTAGGTTCTCCGTCCTTTGTCCCGGCATCAGGCTGGGATCTCTCTGAAGCCCCAGAATATAAAGGAAGATGATGGCCATTCCTTAGGAGTTTGCCTTGGAGAGACCATCAGCCATGGGGAGAGGATGGAAGGCCAGGAACAGGGTCTGAGAGGGAGGCTCCTGTGAAGGGGAGAGGAGCAATGTGTGAGGTAGGTGAGGGAGTGGCCAGGCTGGCCGAGCTGCTCAACTCAGCCCCCAATGGGTTACCTAGGAGCTGCATGGAGCCCAACCCCCAGGGTCCTCTGTGGACCCCTTATTGAGAGATGAGGTTCCTCCATGGACCTGGTGAGGGCAAGAGATAAGGAATATGGCTCTGTACTGATGCTTCTCAGAGGCACTGGCCCAGCTGATTTGTTAAGTTCAGGGATTAAAACAGGCAGACTTGCATCCTGGGGTCCCCCGTGGGCAGGGAACTTGCAAAGTTGAAAAAGAAGCTGACGCTAAATTCTGGGGCCAGAGTTCAGATATGTCCCACTATTTGAGCTCCCACCTCTGTGATGAGATCATAGAAATGCCCAGAAAAATTCCTGGTTTTGCCACTTGGCACAATTCACTTCACTTAGCTTTTCGGACCATCATTTCTTTAAATAGATCCTGTGGTCCATTTCAACAGAGGGTTTCAAAGACTCAAATAACAACAGCAACACTTATATAAGACTTATGTGTCAGAGATTGTTCTTGGTGCCCCAACAACCCATTTTACAGATGAAAAAACTGAGGCTTCGAGAAAGAAAGGTCAAACTATGAAAAGTGGCAGGCTAAGAGCTGATCCAGGCTCTAGAGGCCATGCTTTCACCCCTGCACTATGCCATTACTTCTAAGAGACAATATGGACATGCTAGATGAGGCGGAAGCAGTGAGCGAGGTAGAAGCAGTGAATGAGAGGTCTTTGTTACAGTGACATAACTGAAGAGGAATCCACAGGGCAAGACAGTCCAGTGAGAAAGTCTACATTAGCAGTGCCTTGCAATGGGACAGGCGTCATGGCCTGATAATAGTAGCAATGATAGGAAGTTGTCATCAGGCGGTGTCTGGAAGTGGGCAGGGGGCTTCCAAGGAACTGGTGGCAGGAGGACCCAGCCGTGTGGGGAAGTTGGCTCCTGTTAATTTCCAGACAGTGCAATGAGAAGGGGACTGCAGCTATGCCTCTTACACTATTGCTAGCATTTCCCTGTCCAACTACAATTAAAGACCAAAAGGAAAAGTCTCGGAGGATTTATTCTGTGCCAAACTTGGTGTGCCCCTGCCCAGTGCACTGCCGCCTTTATCCCCACTGTACCTGTATCCTAGGGCTCAGATCTCCACAGTGGGGTCAGTGAAGCCTTTTTTCCCCTCGTTCACCAGCACTGGCTTCTCTGTCCGTGTGTGCCAGACCAGGATCTGTGTGTCGAGAGAGAGACATGAAACAACATGGCGCAGGCCCCCTGACCTCACCCTGCCATCTCCCTGCTCCCACCCACACTCTGCAAGTATTTCTCCTGCCCACTCCCATTCTGCCATTGTTTCATCAAGATTTTCTCTATTGTTCTTTATTTCCACCTACCCCCTCACTGTTGCTGTTTGTACGTATGATGCATTCAAAATAGTTGTTGGAAACGGAAAGTCTACAGCTATAGAAAACAAATAAATCTTAAGATTTCCTCTTGCTCCTCATCCTCCCTTGCGTTTCTTAATGGGTCTCTCTAGAGAGGGAGAAAGTTGTTCAAGAGTCTTTAGCTCAGCCAAGTGATAGCCCAGGCCCTAGCCAGAGAAGTTCAAACTAAGAGCAGTATAGGTGCATGTACATGGGCATGCATGCATGTATGATGTGCATGTATGTGCACACATATATGTGTGTTTGGCAGGGATGTCGTGGAGCCCAGCTATTCTGAATGAGGGGAGGACCCAATTTTTGGCTCTGCCTCAGTGATCTCTACTCTCTCCATTTCCCTGCCTGACTTTAGTGCGCTGGCCTGACAGGTGATAAACTGCCTTCCCAGAAGGGTGTTCTAGTAGGGCATGTTCTAGGCTGGTTCTTTGCAAGGTTGTTTTGAGGCCTTTATTTCCTGCTCCTTGATCTGTAGAGGAGGGATTTGCATGGACTTGGAAACGCCTGCAATACAGCTATCAGTTTTGCTGTGGGCCTTACCTTGGTGCAGTTGGCTGCCTTGGGCTCCAGGTCGTTGAGGGTGACAAGTTCTCGGAGGAGGCTGCTTTCCTGATAGCCTCCCTTCACGCCACGCAGCTTGAAGTAGGCCTGGCTTCGCTGAAGAATGAGCCGCAGGTTGACTGCAAATCCAGCCATGTCTATTGCAAACGGTCGGTGGGGGTCAAATACTGTCTTCCAGCCGATCACCTTCCCTGCCCCATTGACCCGTGGGGCTTCGTACCGAAGGCCGCCAACGAAGGCGACGGGCCACACGGACACCCTCCTCGTGCTGCGCATCTGAAAGGGGGACCCAGATTTAGGATGCCTGAGACTGCTGATAGGGAGTGATGCCCGTCTGTATGGAGGGTGACACTGTCAGTTAACTCTTTTCACACAGGCCATCTGAAACCATGCCAGGGGACCCTGTCTCCAGATGTATCCCCATGGTGGGCATCTGCAGAGGAACCTGGCCTCTCAAATCAGCTGATCTTCTCTTCTATACATGCCCTGCTGCCACTTTCTCCCTTGCTGCAAAACTTCTCAGTCTTCCCAATTTAGGGTCTGACACAACCCACCAACTCCCCCAGACTCACAAACTCCAAGGACACTGAAACTGGTCCACACCCCACTCAGAGGATGCCTGGACTGTATTCTAGGAACTCCAACACCACTTTCTTTCCTTTAACCAGAGGGGCTGCTGAGGTCTGCAGCCAAATTTTCCTTCCCTTTCCTGATTCCCTGAAGTCTGCATTGACCAGCCTGGTGCTTTGTCCTGTGACAATTTCCCTCTGTGTCCCTACCCAAAGGGCTCCTCTGCAGGAATATCTCTATTTCCCACAGCAGAGCCCCCCGTTTCCTCCCAGCCCTTTTTCTCTGCCTTTCGGCCGGTCCACACCTCCTCAAAGAGTTCCAGACTGTAGGTGTTGTCATCATCAGCGAAGTATACCACACCAGGCTGGCTGGAGTTGCGGGGGAAGGTCTCACGCAACCAGCGCAGGGCCAGGTTGCGTTGCATGGTGCCCCGCGGGATTCGTGGGTCACGGGCGTCGCCGCGCAGCTTATAATTGCGGGGCGTCTCCACGTGCAGATGTGTGTAGTTGAGGCCAGTGTCTCGCAGCAGGCGCGCGGTCAGAGGTGTGCGGCGTGGAGCGTCCTCTACCACCAGCCAGTGCAGGTTGGGCACATGCAGCAGCGTGTTGGCCAGGCGCGTCAGCTCGGCCTTCTGCACCGGACGGCTGTAGGTGGGCGTCACCACGTGGATGGTGGGCAGCGTGTCGGACCACGGCGGGGGCCGCGTGTACACGTACTCTGTGCGCACCACCTCCACGATGTCGCGGTCGGACATGCAGTACTCCCTGGGGTCTGTGCCCAGTGGTGCGCCGCGCCGGGGGTCACTGCCGTCATCTGTGGGTTGGGAGACAGGCGGTGTGGGGAGGCGAGCGCTGCTGGCTCTGGCCTCAGTTACTGGGTACGATGCGCCCTCCCTGCCAATACAAACGTGCCCTCCGCTCCTCCACGGGAATGTCATCAGATCCCTGTCTGGGGCTCTGTCTTTTAGAGCTAATGGTAATAACCGCATCCTTGGAATCTGGCATTTTTCTTGTTCTCACTCAGCAGTGGACACACAGACATGACCTCTGCCTATTTCTGCATTTGACAGCTCTGTAGCTATTTGAGTGCAGCACGCTAGATTCCAAGACTGCATCCTCAGTTCCTAAATGTGCTGGGTTTTATATGACAAAGTGGCCAACCCTCACCACCCTAGTTCTGCTGTGGTTCTTGAAAGGCAACTCCTTTCTTGATGGTTTCTTCTATCTGGTTTGTTTTTTCCTTACTTTTTATTGTGCCCTCCTCGTCTGGCCAGAGCTGACCTCGCCACCCTACACAGGGTTGGGGTTCAGAGCATCGTGGCACTGCCACCCTGTGGTGTAGATGCTGCAGTGCCCAAGAGCAGGGTTAACTGCTTTCATGGCCACAGCACACTGGACCCCAAAGAGTGAGGTTCACTCACCTTGATTTTCTACAAAACCTCTAGTCAAGGCCTCTCCTCTCCTTACCTCCTGACCTTATGTAATCTATCTTTTGAATCCTGGTGCAGAATTTAATACTTAACTACTACATTTTATTCCAGGGTTTTGACCATAGTTGTGAAAATAATTTTGAATCCTGGGCCTGATTTTAGATGTTTCTATATTTTGGCACACACAAAAGGAAAGGGTGGAGAACTGCTTTAGCTCTGCTGCTGGTTTGATGTCAATCTCCTAATCTGCACTTTCTGGAAACACTCATTTGACCATCGGGGAGACTAACTGTACCACTGACCCTAAACTGTCTTAGCATCCAGCTAACGTTTACCTGTATCTCCACAAGGACACCATGAGGGACATTGTGTGAAAACTTGCAGAGGCCTGACCCCTGGTAAACACTCCCAGGCAGGGGGAACCCAGTCCTTCCAGAAGGCAGCCTGGTCCAGCTAGGGCAGCTCTCAGTATCAAGCTTTTCCTTACATCCTGGACTTTTTCTCTTTTAGTGAAGCTAGAAGTCCTATCAAGAGGAGAAATCAGGGCCATTGGTAGTCATGTTCTTAATGAGCCCCTTTTCTCCAAGTTATGTCTTTCTGTTTGAACTACTTACCGTGTGTCCCTCACTGCTCTCACACTATCTCAGCAGGAGGTGATAATGGTCAGAGGACAGACCTAGGAATGAATGTGCATGCCTGGGCTGAGACCCTGCCCAGTTGTCACTTACTAACTACATGCCCTTGAGCAGATTACTTAGCTTCTGGTCCCTCGGTTTTAGTAACTGTAAAATGGAGCTGATAATAGCACCTACTTTATTGAGTGACTATTAAAGAGTCAATACATGTGAAGGGGTCAGAATGCTGCTAGGCAGTCACTGTCATATTTTCATGTAGAGAAGGAGGATAGCAGCCAGCCCTGCTTCCTCATGGCTTCATGCGGCTATGGGGAGGATGCAAAGAGCAATCACATGAATGAGTTGAAGTGCCGTTTTGGGGAGGATTCTGTGGATCAGCCTCTCTGTCACCTCCCTTCCTCCCTGCTGCTACCATTAGCATGTGCTTTTGTGAGGTTTGATATTGGGCTCTGGGAGGAGACACAGATGAACGCAGAAGACTCGCCCCAGCTCTTGGGAGTTTGCACAGGCTAGTGGCACAAAAAGACACACAGTGCAAGCTAGAAGCCCACTTCCCAGGCTGTGGATATGATGCCACAGGTGTGTGAGTACAAGGGCAGAAGACTAGCACAGATGTAGTTGATCAAAGGTGACTTTTTGGAGGAGTTTTGGGTCAAACTGTGAAAAGAGAACAAGTTTGAGGAAAGAGTGATGAGTGATGAGGAAAGGATGAGTGATCGGGATTCTGACCAAGAGATATTAGGATTAATTTATCCTGTGGTCAGTAAAGTTTTGGAAAGCCAAGCCTTGGGAAGGAGATTTGTGCCTTTCCCCCACCTTTATGCCACTCAAATTCTCTTAAACAGGTGGATCTGCAAAAGTCCTCCATGCATGAGACTTGGCCACAGCCTGAGCTCAGCCCTTCCCACCGGCTTCAGGGCTTCTGCAACCTTTGAGTCATAAAGAGCTCCTGGGGACCTTTAACTTTATTTCGCTGCAGCTTTCATTCAAATCCTCTTGGCATGCTCTGGGGAGACAGAATGCCAATTCCTCATCCTCAGGCAGTAAAATCAGTGCTTAGCAAAAACAGTGTGACATCTCCGACCCCAGAGCTCTGCCAAGAATGGAAGCCACATGATATCATGTCATTTCATATATGGTAGTTTTAACCCCTCTGGGATGATGCAATTATAGGATAACAACAATTCTAAAGTGACAAGCACCAAAGAAAGATGTTGGAGTTAGGAGGAGAGGATAACTAACTGTCAGGAGGAGAGGCAACAGGCAGTGGGAAGTTAGCAATCTTCAGCTTGGCCCTTCCTCATGGAAGCTTCGGGTACTGCTGGGGCTGAGCAGGATCCGATATCTGTGTAGAGTAGCCTGGCTTTGGACTGTGATTCTTAGCTACTGCCTGCATCCCAATCACTTGCGGTTATGGCTACATGTGCATTCCCAGGCTTTACCCTGAGCCCATCATCTCTCTTGCTGGGATGGGCCTGGGTGCCTTTGTGCTTTATCATGCTCCCCACGTCATACTGTGCATAATTTCAGAGGGAGAACTGCTGCCCTAGAGTATTGAGTCTGTGCGTGCATAGAGTGCAGAGGGGAGAAGAGTGTGGGTAAAGACTAAGGCATGAAGGGCAGGCCTGACGTGGGGCACATGGAAGGTTTTGGGGTGTAAATCTCAGTGTAAGAGGGAAAGGCAGGCTGGTGGAGGTGGAAGCTTGGAGTTCAGAGCCAGGAGAAATCGGTTCTAACTCCAGTTCTCCCACAAGTGCTTCGCGGGGCTTTTCCTCTGGCTAGGCCTATTTCCACAAGGTAGGACTGGATCAGGGCTGCCTAACCAGGAAGTGGGGTGAACAATATACTCTCCCTGAGAGGTTTTAAAACAAAATACAGTCCAGGAATCCTCTCCATCCTTCCCCCACACCTCTGGTGAGTGCTCCCAGTTCTTGCATGTCCTGGATTAGAGGCAGAGTTGTGCATGTGTCTCTGTGCATGTGTGTGTGGTAGCATCCATCAGATTCCCAAAGGGACCAAGACCCCCAAAAGGGTCAGGTCATTGGCCTGGATCATCCTTATGGCTCCTCCCAGCTGCCTGGTAAATGAAAATAAGAACTCCATCAGCAATGGCTATGCTCACTCTTATTACTGAAGCCTGGCTGGGGCCAGGGGCCAGGGGTGGGGGCTCACCCTTGTGTGAAGTGAGCAGAGGTGCGATGGTGCTCTGGTGCCACACGGTGACAAGCAGTGTCCAGGGCAGCACTATCAGGACGATCGCAAGGATGTCCCGTCTTTTCGGCATCTCCAAGGCTGGCTGGGCCCACAGTTCCTCGTTACCTGAGCAGCAGCAAGGTCAGGAGAGGGACGGCACCAGGAGTGGTGGCAGCAGACAGTGACAAGCACAGGGAAAAAAAGAACAGAAATGGGCTGGACAGGCCAGGCACAAGGACAGCAGAGAAGCCGAATGTTGGCTAGCAGGTCTTACCAGTACTCACAACCCACCCATTGTGGAAGCAGGTTTGCAGAGTCCAGCCCGACTGGAGTCTGAGAAGGGGTGGCTGTTCAGGGGAGCAGTCAGGAACCCTGCGAAGTACACACCTGCAAGAGAGAGCAGAAGAGGATGGCCAGAGACCTGGGCAGGGGACAGACATCCAGAAGGGACAGGCCTGGATCCAGACACACGGCATTGAGGTTTTTAAAATGGAGCCCCGACTGCCATCTCCCTGAGGACCACTTCTGCCTGTCTGCCTGGGTGACGTGAACCTTTGCCCCCACAGAAATGGGGGTGAGGCACTGATATACCCTGTGCACTCAGCAGGGTACAGAGGTTAAGGGCACAGACTTCAGGCATACTTCCCTTGGTTTAAACACCAACTCTGCCAACCAACAATCCATAATGCCTTTGCCAAGTTACAGCAACACTCTGCCTTTAGTTTTTCCATCTATGAAATGGGTACAATCAGTACTTACTTTATTAGGTGAATCAGAGAATTAAACAAGTCAGTCCCCATAAGCCCCCATAAAGCACTCAGGATAGCATCTGATGTACACATACTAAATGCTTAAAACATGTTAACTACTGTGCTGTCCACATATTTTGGCTCAGAATTTTTTTTTCATAGCCTAGATAAAAGGGTCAACCTTGGGGTGAGTCTTTTGAGGACAAATAAGAGATGTCTTGGGGACAGGCTCTGGGAGGAAATGCTGCAAGTTCTCTCTCTTTGTCAATGTCAACAGGAGATTCTTGTGAAACACGCTCTTGTGCAGGACAGAGCACTGGGTGCTGGAGCTGTATATCAGCGAGGAGAAGAGGTGATTTCGGTGGGGGCGACTGCATCCTGAGGAGACAGTACTCAAAATGGTAGCAGTATGGGACCCAGGAGAGGTACCCCCTTGTGAGGAGGGTGAGCCTGCTCAAATTGTCTCAGTTCTGCAGAGGGTCCACAGGTAGCATCCTCCTTGAGGCCTTGTTCTCTCATGTGACAAGGAGAGTAGGCACAGAGCCCTATGACCACCATGGAAATGGTCACATCCTCTTCTCCTTCTCCCTTCTACTTCTGTGCTGAGTACCATGTATGATGCAGATGCCAGCACTGGGCAGCGAAGCCCTCAGAGGACAGCTGTCTGTTCCAGCCCCAGGTAGCGTGTGCTTTCTATCTCTGGCAGAGCCGAGAGCTATGGATGAAGGTTATTTTTGTCCCTCCACATTTGGAAACGTGTGTTTTCCTCTCCTGGTTGGGTCTTCTTTTCAAATAGTTCTGACATTTTGTGAAAGAAACAGGTATTGTCTTCCAGAAAAGAACACTATGGTCTCCTGGGTTGGCGAACATGCCCCCTGCCACCCTACCATCAAAGGCTTACTCTGCCTCTAGTCTCCTGGTAGGCAAATGTAGACAGGCTGCCCCTCATTCTTCAGGGGAATGGAAGGCCCACTGGTATTAAAAGTCACAGGCAAAGACCAACAGTGGCAGGAATAATCCTGGGGCATGTGTGCTGTGTCTCCTACGAACTGTTCTCCCACAGTAGGTGTCAGAGCTCAGTGTCCCACACGAGGATGTCTGTCTAGGACTCCTGTACTGAGTGAGATGAAGTATGGTGACTTCAGGTCATACCCTTAGCTCCAGCCCCATCCCCACTGACAGGACTGCAAAAGGCTGATCAAGGGCTTGGTTTGGCTGGCCGATTTTAGGCCACATTTGATGGAAGACAGGTGAGCTTTTAGAAGGCCTGGCTGAGATATTTACTTTGGGTTCTCAATGTAGATTTTTTCAAACGTACTTCATTTTGGGGAGTATTCTAGGTCCTGGATAGATAAAGCAATAGCAAGTCAAGCTATGTGTGCCAACTTGGTGTGCAAGTCCAGCCTCGGTCATGCAGTCGCTTAGCTGCCTTCACTGATTTTCTTCTGGGTTGCCTCTTTATTCCATATCTTTTACCTCTGGCACTTGCTCAACCTCCTGCATGTCTTCTGGGCTGTTGTTAGTAATAACAGCTGTTAGGTAGCACTTGTGGTGTCCAAAGACAACACTCAACAGTTCATGTTCAATATCACGACAATCCTGGGGGATACATGCTGTCCTTATTGCTATTTCACGTAGAATTCATTGAGGCTAGTGAGGATCAGTGGCTTGTTTGAAGTCACAGCCAGGACATGGTGGAGCCAGACATAAGTTCAGGCCCTGTGATCCTGTGCTGTTGTCAGGTGCATGGAGAAGAAGGTTCCAGGCCCCAGAGCTCCTGAAACTGGTCAGGTATGAGGTGAGCACAGGGAAACACAGAGGCCCAAGACTAAAGCCACCCTCCTCTATGAAAGCAGCCTCTACTGCCGTCCCAACACCTCCCTGGAGGCCAGAGCAGAAAGAGGGACAGGAAGGGAAAGGGAAAAAGATAGGGACAAGGCTGCAAGGTGGCCATGGAGAGATAGCTCTGTCTCCTTTTTTTTTTGTCAAAACATCTATGAAAGGAAAGAGAGGGAGAATGAGGGAGAAAAGCTCTAAAAATAAACTTAGCAATAAACCCAGTTGTGCATTAATTACTCTGGAAGCCATTACGGCTTGAAAATCCCATAACTTTAATGGAGGCTATTATAAGCATAGTAGCAAAATCGTGGAGCTAATTACCAGGCAGTTATTAAGCAGAACAGGGACAGCCTCCAGCCTTAGTGAAAGCCAGCTGGCCAGCAGGGGGCAGGTTTGTGGGATATACAGCCTGGGCCTAGAGGCAGCTGGGGCTGGCCTAGGGTAGGGGGTTTGGGTGCAGGTGGCTCTGGTGGAGGGCCTGGGACAGAGGAGAAGCCGCACCTACCCAAATCCCAGATCTGAAGTCCAAGTCTGAGATGAGGCTGCAAGGATGTTTGCCCCACCATAGCCTGCTTCTTCTGCCTGGGCCTTGGAAGGACAGCAGCTTGTCTGTGGTTACAGGCTGCCTCCACCATAGACCCTGGAATTTCCTTGGGCTTTTTGTGGGAGCAGGCAGAAGAATCAATGTCAAGATGGAGAGGGAGCTTGGCCATAGCCAAAAGCCAGGGGAGGGGCAGGGGCAAGGGCAGGATGAGATGTTCGAGTAGGTTGGGTGGAGGCAGCCAGGTATGGCTGACAGCAAACTGTGCAGGGAGGAATGAGTCAGGGGACCCAAGGTCGGCTTTGGTCACTCATGTCTGTGACCTGCCTCAACCATCTTTTGCCTTCCAGCAGGTGCAGATGTCAGGAGGTACTTCCACCCCTCTGGGTGCTCTCAGAAGCCTCCACTGGACATAGAGGAAGGCTACACTGTGGGTAGAGTGGGTGTGGCCAAGCGCAGGATGGTCATTTGGCAGCAGGAGCAGAGCGCTGGGAGGCAGTGGGAGGGAAGTCGAAAGCAGTGGCCTGAACCGTGTTCTGGTCAGCTCTCCACTGGGGACTGGGGTTCCACTGCTTGCCCTACTTGGCCTATACCTTCATCTTTAAAATACAGAGGGTGAATTGGGAAAGTTCAAATGAATTTTCAGTTCTGCCTTTTTAGTAACAGAGCTCTGTAAAGATGAAGAAGTGTCCAATGTGAGAGAAATGGGGCTCAGGTGGGAAATTCAAGGCCAAAATCAAGGTGAGAGGCTGAAATGACAGCTTTACATGGAACTGGTCATGATTTGAGAGCCAATTACCCAGGGAGACTGGCCACATCTGGAAAGACCTATTAATAGGAATTTGTCTAAGGGCTTAGGGTGTCATGAGTTGTGAAAACTAGAAAATATCTGGACCCAGGTGGGAGAGCACCAATGTGCCTATAGCTGGGACAGAGCCAGTCAGGCTGTCAGGAGAGGCTGGGCCTGGGGAGGCAGGGCTTGGTATGAAGTTGGCTTCAAGGCTCGATGATTCCAAATGCATGGAAAGGCCTTCTTGTGAGCCTGCAGGTGTTCAAATGGACGCCTCATCAGTGCCCTGAGCTCTTGAAGAGGGGGCTTAATTTATTCCATTTAACAAATAGTAATTCAGCATCCATAGTAGGCAGGCATTCTGTTAGATTCTACAGGCACTGCGGCAGCCTGGAAGATGAGGCAGGGCTTCCTTCTAAGCACTTCCCGGCCAGGAGAGAAGGAGGGACTTAACATAGCTCAAGCTGATGTGCAATGAGGACAATTGTTGCAAAGATTTTGTGTGTGGTGTGTGTGTGTGTGTGTGTGGTGTGTGTGGTGTGTGTGTGTGTGTGTGTGTGTGTGTGTGTGTAATGGAGGTCAGTTAGACACAAGCTCAGAGACCAGCTAAGCCACTTGTCTCTGCAGGATGATACAAGCTGTGTTACCTAAGATCGGAAACAGTATTTAGTTGGTTAGCCAAAGGATTTTGTTAAAGTGAGAATCTGTCAAAAGTATACATACGTACCATGCATGTTTCAACTTAGGTAACATTTAGAGAGCCAATCGTTCAGTAGATGATGTTTCCGTACCACTGCACAATATAAGGTCATTTTCCCCAAATCCAAACCACTCATCACCACTCATTGCAGCACTCCCACTTTCTCCATGCAGGAGCGCGGCCTTTTCTTGGGCTGATAGTCAGCTGGCGGAGTTCTGCTTGCTTGGTGTTTCTGGCATCATGCTGGCCGTATTACACTGCCTGTGACCTCCCGTTGATGTCTTTAAAGTGATCTATGACCGGAAGGACATTGGGTGTGCAGACCCAGTGCAGTATCCTTTAGATTTTTATGACTTTTTCCACCAATCTTTGCCTAATTTGGAGAATTATTTTTTCCCCAGACTCATCTTATGAAGTCTTTTGAGAACATTCAACTTAGTTTTCATAGAAACAACACATTTCTTTCTTTCCAGCTCATGTTTCATGGTTTATATAATATTCCGCAGTGAGGATCACAAGCATGATCTCTGTAAACAAGCTGGAAACGAACATTATGGACCCTCAGACTCTAGGCCAGCATGTGGCTCAATCAGTGTGAGTGACTAGAGGGGAGGGCCAGCATTACACTTGCATGGGCACCCGTTAGAGTGCTTGATGAATGGAATGGACAATGGTCAATGTGTTAGTCAATAAGAGATCAAGGAGAGGTACATAAGATACCTTCTGCTGTGCATGTGAAGGAAAAAGCTGGCCTCCAACATCTGGGAGCCTGAGCCCCCTTGGGGCCAATGAGATAGATACTGAAATTTCCTTCAGGGCCTGACCAGTGGGCCAGAGGAGCATAACTAGCTCCACTGGCCCACTGGTCAGGCCCTGAAGGAGTGGGGTTGGGGGGTCTGGGGAAGGTATCAGCTCTCTGGGCATAGGAGCAGAGATGTGGCAAGAGGAGGCAGAAGGAGGGAAAATTTTAAAAGAAGATAGTGGGAGGGATGCTAGTCAAGACTATAGTTTTATCCTCCAGCTCCAGGCAGTCCCCCCATCAAAAGGAGGTACAGATTTGTCCACAGAAACCTCTAAATGGATCAAGGGATTAGTATTGATTCTGCTGCCTCTGTTCAAGAAAAGCCCAGTGCCAGAGCTAATCAGCTCCTGGTCTAGTCAATCCATATTTCATTAACCCAGCCCTATCCTCCTGTACTCTGGCCACCTCACCCGCCCCCACTCCTAACCTGGCCCTAGCTCCCAGTCACCAGCTCCTGCTGGGGCTACAGGGCATGGGCATTGGCCTCTTACCACTCACCATCCCCTGGGCCTGTCGCTCCTCTTCCTCCTCCCCTGCCCCTATCACTTGGAGGGGAAGGGAGAGGAGGAGATGGGGGGTCTTATAGCTCATTCCTCAAAGAAGTGAAGTGAGGTCCTTGTGGGATGCTTGGGTGTAATCTCAAGCTTTCCCAGTAATAGCCCTATACTAGGCCAATAGGATTCGTTCTTTCATAAAGCCCTTACTTTGCTCTTCACAACAGTCCTGTGAGGCAGGCAGGGAGATTTCATTCTCTTTTCACAAATGAGGAAACTGAGGCTTAGAATGGCTGTTGATCAGCCCAAGGTCCTGGAGTCAACTGCTGCCAGAGCCACTCAAGCTCAGGCCTTTGGATTCTTAATTGGTGCCCCCTTAGCATGCTGCCTGCTTGGCTGCAGACCCAGCCCTGTTTCTGGGCTCCAGGGACACCCGCAGGGCCAGACCTCCCTGAGCTTGCTGGGGCCTGACTCTGCCTGCCAACCAGGGCTCAGGCAGAGTGCCCCAGGAAAGATCCCCACCCTGCTTTCATGGTGCAGCACCAAGGAGGAGATGAAGGCCAAGGCCCTTGGGAGGTTTGTGTCCTGACTCCAGGCCTGGACACTGCTAGCTCTCACTCTTGGGGTATTTTTGATAGGAAGGGTGGCAGCTGTGTGGATTCCAGATCTCACACTATCTTGTTCCCTTCCAATATGGAAGATCAAGCCAAAGGCTTGGGCAGAAGTAAATTTTAGTTCAGTTCAGACTTGGCATAAAGCATATTTTCTTGTTTTGGTTTTCTTCCAGCCCAACAGTATCAGGAAAAATGCAATTCATTGTTTGTTTTAGGTAGTTCCTTTCTTCCTTTCTTTCTTTCTTTCTTTCTTTCTTTCTTTCTTTCTTTCTTTCTTTCTTTCTTTCTTTCTTTCTTTCTTTCTTTCTTTCTTTCTTTCTT
>NW_011889209.1:965149-978146 GCF_000151845.1 Pteropus vampyrus | reverse complement strand
CTTCCTTCCTTCCTTCCTTCCTTCCTTCCTTCCTTCCTTCCTTCCTTCCTTCCTTCCTTCCTTTTTTTCTTTCTTCTTCAGATATAGCCTTTGGATTAGATTTAGATTCTGATTAGGTAAAAAAGGAAAATTGGAGTTTGGTTTCATGTGGTATTGTACAAGTGAAAGCCCATTCTGGTTCATTGCAGGAATTTGAACAGAATAAGATATTGGCCCTGGTGGATTTTACTGAAGTTCCCTGAGTCAAGTAGCTCACGGTCTTTAGGCAGAAGGTCCAAGTCTCAATGTAGGAGGCCCTTCAAGTGAAAATCAGGTGTTTCATTTTGTGGGGACATTATGTTGCTGCTCTCTGCTGGGGCTTGAGCACACAGATGGCTCAGCTTCTTAAGAGTGGGGACAGGGGGAGGGTGCAGCAACCAGGAAAACAGCTAGCTGGAGGATACAGACCTGATGGAGAACTGTGAACAATTGGACAATGGTCAGCAGGTCTGTGGAAGCACCCTCAATGCGAGCCACCACCTGGTGTGTCATGAGGGGTGACTGCGCAGGACTGAATGAGAGAAGGCATTCAGCCTGAATGTGCTTATTATCCACAGGACAGTGGACAGTCTCAATCTGGCTGACAGGGAGCAGCATATGGCCACTCAGTCCTTCTCTAAATGATGGGGGAATGCAGTGACGATCAAGAGTAGCTTTGGAATTTTGGGGACTGGGGAGCTGTCCCTGCAGAGAACTCTGCATCCCAGCTGGCGTTCCATTTGGGCTGGGTCTGGGGAGAGGTTTGGTCTTGGAAATTGTTACCTCCCTACATCCTTTGCCCTCCTCTCTTGCTATGTTTCCATCCTTGCCCCAGGCCCATTCTGGTGGCCATGCCGGCTTTTTGAAAAGAATGTCATTGTTCCCAAGACAAGTGCATTAGTTTTCTACTGATGTCTAACAAGTTATCACATACTTAGCAGCTTAAAAAGACATGCATCTATTATCTTCAGTTTCTGTGGATCAGGAGCACAAGCACGGCTTAGCAGGGACCTCTGCAAAGTATCAGTTGGCCTGCATGCTCCTCTGGAGGGCTGACCGGAAAAGAATCTGCTTCTATGATCACTCGGGTTGTTGGTGGAGTCCACTGCCTGGTGGTCATAGGACTGAAGGCAACATTTCTTGCTGGCTGTTGGCTGGGGGATGCCTTCCACTCTTAGAGGCTGCTGGAAGTTCCTTGCCACATGGGTTTTTCCAACATGGCCACTTACTTTATTAAGCCAGCAAGGAGAGAATCTAGAGAAAGTCTGCTAACAAGATGGACTCCTATGTAACATAATGTAATCATGGGAGAGATTGCACTTCTGTCAAGTTCTATTGATTACAGGCCAGTTACAGGTGCCATTCACACTGAATGGGATGCCTTCATACAAAGGCATGGACAGCAGGAGTCAGGTGCTGCGGGGGACACCTTAGAGTCTGTCTATCACAAAAAAGATGCCAGGTCATCTTGACCCTCAGCTCTTGTCTTGCCCCAATAGCTTCTGAGGGTGATGACAAAACCTAATCACAGTCATAAGCCTTCTGTTATTTTCCTTCCACCTTCTTTTGCTCTCCTTTGTCTTGAAGAGTAGCACATAGAGATATTCTGGGCCCTGAGTCAGACAGCCCTGGGCAATGTAATAGGGCCTCTCTTCCTGTGCTGTGTGACTTGGGCAAGGTGACCTCTCTGAGCTTTGGTTTTCTCATCTGTAAAATGAGAATAAAAATAGTGCTTTCCCCATTAGGTTTTTAGAGTGATTAGAAAAAAAATCAATATAAACTATCTGGTCCAAGATTGGTGCCAATAAATAGAAGCTATTGTAATTATCAACCTGGAAAGGGCCTGAAATGAGTCTACTTGCTTCCCTCTAAGTTTCTCCAGCTGAACTTCTGGCTGCTGGAAGGCAGGATGGAAGCTGCAGACCCAGAAAGTCTCATTTCACCCCAAAAAGAAGAGGCAGTGAGGAAGAGTTGTTGAGAAGGGGCACCTCCCTGTCTCAAGGGCTAACGTTGGCTTTATGCGGTATGAGCCTCTTTGATTTCTCTTGGGCTCTGTTTCTCCACATCTAGTGTGGAGTTGTTACGCTTTCTTTATTGTTTGGCATATTCCATCATGACCTTAAATTAATCATGACTAAGATCCAAACATCATCTTTCTTCCTAGAGCAGCTCCCACTGGGCTTCTTTCTGGCATCTGTCTTGGCAACCAACATGAAATCCCAGGACTGTCCTCAATTCCTCCTCCTTCTTATATCAGCTGGGCCTTAGCTCCTTTGGCCTTGGGGAGACCGCCTCCAATGCTGGTCTAGGTCATACCTTTGCTTTTATAGCCCCCAATCGTGATTTTTCTTGAGTCCACACCACTGCCTGAGCTACCTTACTGACTTGCTCATGCTCAAAACCTTCTGCATCTCCCCCTGACTGCAACTTACTTCACTCAGCATTCAAGGCTTTGTGCCATGGCCCTACTCCACTGCTCTAACTGCATCCCCTCCTGTTTCCTATCTACCTTCCATCCATGATAGTCTCTGACCTCTGCAGTCCAGCACAGTGCCGCATTCTCTCTCTGCAGTGCTTGTGAGAGCTAGAAGCAGGCCAACCTGCTCAGTCTGTTCAGATTGTAATTCCCCATTCCCACCCAGAGCCAGGGTCTGGGCCAGCTTTAGGGAAAGAAGATGTAGTTTAGAGTCAAGATGCCAAAAGAGAAAGCCAGGCCTGGCCCTCACAAGCTAGCATCCCCTTTAATTCCTTTCAGCTACAACCTTGATTCTACAACTTGGCCTCTGATCTTTGCTGCTTCTCTTTGACAAACCTTTGCCATCACCCAGCATGGGTGTGTGTGTGTGTGTACCTGGGCCTGCTGGCTGTCACAGGTCTTTGCCTTGGGGAAGTCTGAGTATCAGTTTGGTGTTTGTGCCCTTCTGCCTTTTTCCTCACCACTCTTTCATTGTTATCTGATTTGGGAAGATGTCAGCCTTCCATTGGTGAATGAGGTACCCTCAGTTTTACTCAGGACAGTGGCTGGGACTGAAGCTTCTTTTCTGACAACTCATTGAGGCTGCCCCAGTAAACTACAGAGCCTCTTTCTGAGAGTTCTCACAGGCCAGACCTCCCTGAGCTTATTTAGCTCATTTTTTTTCATTCACATGCACATGCATATGTGGGCTCATGGCCAGCACTCCACCTGAATAAGCATGTGTGTGTTCTCGGGCACAGGTATGCACGCCCTTGGCTGGGTTTGGTTATTACTTCTGAACTCTGTTGGAGAAACTTGTGATTGGGTCTCTGTTTAAATAGGAGATTATTTCACATGCCCTTGGCATTCAATGGCCTCAGATCCTAGAACACACAAGTAGAAAGGCCAATTCACTTTCTCTGCTATGCTGAGGAGACAGCCTCCCCCACAAAAACTACTGATAACACGATGATTTACACAGTAGTGATTAGTGACTTCCCACGTGATTTCACATGGGTTATCTCATTTAATCACTATACCTTGTAATTCCAAAGCTTTATTCTTGTTTTATGGATGAAGAAACTGAGACATGAGGGGACTGAGTGTTCCAGGTGTCTCTGGTCCAATGAGACAGTGGCCTGGTCACACCCCTGCCTGAAGCCTGCTCCTCATCCCCTTGGGTAGCAGTGGCCCTCACAGGGGGCCTGGTAGCACAGCTGTCACCTCTCCTGGCCCGAGTTCCCTACTGGCTCCCTCCCAGGGGCACTCTCTTGCTTCTGCACTGGGCTCAGTGGAAACATGGGTTCTTCCTCCTAGCCAGGGTGCCTGCATCAGGTGCCTGCATCAGGTGCCTGTGCTGAAGTTGCCTCCCCTGGCCTTGTTCATTAGGGCTTTTGTGACCATATAGTTTGTTATCCAAACTAGGGCTCCCTGAGAGTGTGCTGAGCTGAGGAAACAATAACAGTAGTCAACATATCAGCAAAAAGTGTGGTTAGGGACTGGTCTGGGAGCAGTGGGCAGTGGTTAGGGACTGGTCTGGGAGCAGTGGGCAGTGGTCGGTGAGCAGCCAATGTCAGCCTGTCCTCAGCACTATCTTTTTCACCCTCGTGTTGTTTAGGCCACCCTCTGCCTCAGTTTCTCTTGGTGCTGATGTCTGTGTGGTTCTGGGTGAGAGTGCTGACCAGGTAAGACTCTCTCAAGCTTTGCGTCCCCCTCTGAAGCCTTCCCTCGCTGTGCTCCTCCCCAGGCCTGACTGTTCACAGGGTCCACACAGCAAATGCCAAGCCATGTAACCTGCTGTGTACTTTTTTGTTTTCATTTTTGTTCCCAGACCTTGGGCCATGGGCTTCTGTGGATCCCACCACAGGGCCCAGGCCTGACACAAAGCAGAAGCTGCACCAATATCTCTGCGACTCATTTTCCTTATCTGTAACTCTTACTGGGCTATTTTTAAGACCAAATGAGGGAATCCACAAAAAAATATCTAGCATGGGGCCTGGTACACAATTAGTACTAAAAATGTTTGCTAATATAACATATAACAGTAATTAAAACAACCACCACGTTTTAAAACTCAGCTGAAACCAATTGCCTGGAAGAGAGGAGAGAGAAAGGGGCACCTCAGCTCCTTCTTCATGGGTCAGCACTGACAGGCCTCTGGGGCAATTTTTCTAGATGATTCCTCTCTCCAAGGACGAGGCTATGCTGAAGTTGGACTCCATAGAAAGTGAGCGTGTTGGCATGGAGCAGTGTGATAAACAAGGGTGTGTGTGCAGAGGCTGAAGAAGGGAAATTTGCCACAGGCCAGGCCCCTGAAACCTGGGGCCCTGGGCTGATTCTCCCTGCCCTGCTCTGATCTCCAGGCAGGCTGGCTCCCTCTTGCTGTAACTTTCACCAAGGTTTCCCACTGTGGCCTCAGCATAGCACCCCTGGCTGGGCACCGCTATGTCCCTCTGGAAACTGAGCTGGGGACTGAGAGGCCTTGCTACAGGCAGACAGCCTGGGCCTGACCTGGTGTTGGGACCCTGTCCCCCATTAGTCCTGTGTTCTAGCCCATAGACTCACACTCCTCGGGGAAGGACTGGGGATTTCAGAAGGTCAGGTGTCACCTCTACCTCCAGAACTGTCAAAACATTCTCCTCTTGTGGCCTTGGGGTTGAGAGCTGGCTGTCAGCAAGGGTCTAGGGCCATAGACCCCTGGGCCTTATCATTTCCTGCCCTTTCTCCCCAGCTCCCCTACTTCATCTGTTACTGTTGCTCTATCTCCTAGGTCCCTCCTGCAGAGTCAGCTAACCCTATTGCCTAGATGATAAATAGTTAACAAAAGGTGTTGAAAGGGGTAGGTGGGGGAGCCCAGCCCAAGAAGGCCAGTGAGCCTAGATTGGGCAACATGCACTCCCACTTTGAGCAAGCAGTCATGAACATGATGAAAGGAGGGTTCCTAAATCTCAGTCACCCAGATGGCAGGTTATGCTGACACTGTGCTTTATAGGTTGTGTATTATACAGATTGTCAAGATGGAGCCTGAACACTGCAAAGGCATGTACTAAGGCAGGCTTCTCACATCCATAGGGGTTCTCGGGGTCACCCAGGGCTCCAGACCCCAGCGGAGAGTTCTGGGAGTAAGGGGTAGATTTCTTTCTCAAGGTCTCAGGAAGGTTGGCAGGGTAGTGAGGGGTCTGGAACAGAATGCAGACATCACCTCTGCCTGAGTGCTCTTTCCTCACTATGCCTCCACCAGCTGAGCTCCTGCTTGGCCTTCAATGATTGGCAGGTGCACTCATCTTGGAGACACTGGGGATGCTCAGTTGTTACTGCATGGTGAAGGGATCTACCAGAGGCCCAAACTGGAAACCGTTCTCAAATAAAATGGGGCTCCTTCCTCTCTGTGTTCTCCTGATGCCTGCTACACATGTTTATCTCGGAGCATGCAGGTATCTGCTGGGGTCCTACCCTGAGATAGCCCATGGGTGCTTTTCACTCATGGAGTGGCATTGAAGAACTCATCAATCAGTTAAACAAAATGTGCTATATTCATACAATCGAATACTATTCAGCCTGAAAAAGGAAGAAAATCGTGATACATGGTGTGACATGGATGAAACTTGAGGACATTATGCTAAGTGATATAAGCTGGTCACAAAAGGACAAATACTGTATGGTACTACAGGCGATACCTAAAATGGCCAAACTCAAAGAGACAGAATGGTGGTTACCTGGCACTGGGGAAAGGGAGAAGTGGGGAGTTGTTGTTTAACAGATATAGTTCCCAATCCGTAAGATGAAAAAGTTCTGGATATGAATGGCTGCACAACATGAACGTATTAATACTATCGAACACTAGAAATGGTTAAGATGGTAAATTTTATGTTATTTATTTATTTTTTTACCATGATAAAATAAAAGAACCTGTGTCTGGAAGGGCTGGCTAGATTCTTCAACGACACACCTGGGACACTGAGTGGGTGGAGGTGGTCAGAGGGCTCTTTCTGCAGTGGGGCTGAGGTGAGTACCTGCATGTGGTGTCAGGTGGGGCTGGTAGGTGTACCTTCCTGTTTGATGTCACTTGGGAGTGTCACCATGAGGAAATCGGCACAGGGCATGTCTGGGAGAGCACCTCTCAAAGGGTCCAGACATGCTGCTCGGAAGTATGCATGCACATGTGCGCACGTGCACACACACACACACACACACACACACACACACACATGGCAGCCTGCTGTGTCTCTTAGTTGTGGAGACTAGAGAGTGGTGGAGATTGGGAGGAGCTGGGACACTTGTTCCCAGAGAGAGAGATTTACAGGTCGGAGAAGAAGTTAATATCGACAAATAATGAGTTAAGTGAGTAATACTTCAGCTTAAGTTCAGAAACTGATGGAAAAAGAAAATAACATGCCCAGAGGCTGTACATCAACTTAAGCAGACTGGTGGCATGGTGAGCCACCTGCTGCCTGGGAGTGAGGGTCCTTGGCCCTTGACGGTCAATCCCTCATAAGTATTGGCCAGGACATCCCCGTGGAACAAATGCTTGCCTTTCCTGCTCTGTGCAAGGGGTGGAGGAGAAACCAGCACAGGGACTGAGCTGGGGATGCTCAATCTACAGCCAGGAGGGCCACATGAAGGCAGAGTAGTGTGGCCTGATAGCTAGGACTGCATGATTCCATTAACTGCACCTCCCAGGGGACACAGCGCTAACACCTCTGGGAGTTAGCACCTACCTCCAAGGGCATTGGGATGTTGGTCAGAGGAGAGTTGGGCTGAGGATGGTCCCCAGATTTCATCAAGCTTAGGGGGACACACCTGACGGGACCCTCAATCAATTAATGGAAGTCTGGAGGACTTCAGGCCTAGGCTGAGCAGGAGCCAGGCAGCCCAGAACCCAAGTTTCAAGCCAGCGAGGGCCCCTGACAGCTTACCCAGCCTGATGATTTCCAGGCTGACCTTATTCCTCTGGTCAGAGTGTGCATGGATGTACTATCGCAGGCTAATGATTCACTGATTTAATTAAAGTTTTGTATGTATTTTTAATGTGTTGCCTGTGGCCTGAAGGATATGACCTTCCCTGGGGCCCTGTCAGAGATAGTTTAGGCTGATTCTCTTGGGCCAGTTGTCAGAGGGGGAGAGAGGAGGTCTGTTCTAGCCTGGGTGAAAGGGGCTTTGGGGTCTCAGTGTCAGCCTCTTAACTCTGAGCCCTAGGTTGGCTGCTCCTGCTGCCCTCTGTACCTCTCTGTCCTGTCGAGGACAGGCAGTCTGAAAGAGAGGGAGGGGCAGGGAATTAGGAGACTTAGGACATACTCTAGGACAAGGCACTAAAGTGCCATGTGCCAGAGATAAGAGAGGAACCTCTCTGGGCAACATTTTCCTTAACTATAAAAAGAAGGAAGCAATCTAGAGTCACAGAATCTTAACTCTGGGACAAGCTTTACAGGTCAAACAATCTCTTGTGTCCATCTTCATTTGTGACTACAGATGGCAGCTCCTTAGACCCATTTCCTCTCCCCTTCTGCCTTCAGGCAATGTGGCTGATAGGTTCCTTCTCTCTCTTGCCTCGTGCTCCTGGGACATTTTGTGGAGAGCTAACCGAGGTTAGTGGTATAATTTGGGTGGGGAAATGTTTACATGGCTTGTGCTCCTCATATTTTAGATTAGGAAACGGAGGCTCTATGAGAGTCCCCACACAGTGAGTTGCTGACCCAGCTATGACTAGAACCTGGGGGTCAGCCAGCTGATCTCTAAATCCTTTCAGGCCAAGGGTCTTCTCCCTTCTGGCTACTTCCCTCTGCTGAGCTCAGGGCAGTGGCTTCCTAGCTTTCTTTGCCTCGGGACCAGGGAGGGGGTGAGCCCAGGCGAGAGCTCCTCAAGTCCTCGTTCTATCCTCCCTCAGCAAGATGCTGGAAGCAGCTGGGACTTCATTTTCTTCTTTTATTTTGAACGTATGGGGGCTTAGGAAATGCTTTCTGGTGAGAATAGTTCCAATAAAACAGAATCGCAGTTGCATCCACTTCCAAAAATGTTAACCCCTGTTTATCTGGCACAGTTCATTTATAAAGAAGGACACATTCCTCATCTCAATTTCTCTCTCAGGGTCGAAGGGTGGGGAAGTGATACAGGGGTTATTACCTGGCCACATTCCCATCACAGGTGAGGAAACCGAGGCTCAAGAAGGGTCAGGGATGTAAGCAAGGTCACATGCTGATTACTGACAGCCCTAGCACCTGGTATCATGCCTGGCATAAAGTAGGCTCTTTCAATTCATGAGGACCAAGAGGACTTCAGGCCTGGGCTGAGTGGGAGCCAGGCAGCCCCAGAACCCAAACACACCCAATAAGAGTTAAGGAAATTGTTAAATAAATTAATAATAAAAATTACTAAGCAAAGCACTGTTTATTGCATGTTCTGAGTGATTACCATGATTAACTGTAATGACTCATTCCTTCCTTGTAGACATTACTATCCACATTTTAGAGATGAGAAACCTAAGGCACAGAGAGGTTAAGTAATGTCCCAAGGCCACACAGTAGTAAGCGGCAGAGCTAGGATTTGGGTATCGACAGTTGGGCTCCAGAATCCATGCTTTTAGTCACTTGTTTAACAATGTAAAGTCTATAACAGCACTTTCCATTTGAACTTTCTCTGATGCTGAGAACGTTCTGTATCTATTCTGTCCAATATGGCAGCCACTAGCCATGTGCAAGCTCTTAAAATGTGGCTGCTGTGACTGAGGGACTACCCACCACAGCGGGGAACGCAGCCCACCTCACATCTAATTTTGGGTTCTAAGAGTTTCTGAATGATGTTTAAATAAATAGTCCAGTCTTAAGACTAGAGACTCATGGCCTCAGCAGCCAGATTGCTCAACTGCATCATTAGGAAGGAAGCCAGATGAAGAGAAGTGAAGGAGAGAGGTGAAGGAATGCTCCCAGCCACATACAGCCTATGAGGGAAGACCGGCAGAACCAGGTCCCCAGTCTTAGGTCTGGTCCACTCCTAATAACCAAAGCATGCCTTCTTGTCTCTGTTCTCTCTGCTCCCTCCATCCTTCTCTCCTTTATGGAGCAACAATAATGGCTCACATTTCCTATATACAAGAAGAAAGAAACCCTGCCCATGGCTCTAATACTGAGCTGTGGGACCCACAGACCTGTGGGCAAGGTTTGATCCCGGATCCAGTCAACTCTTGGTGATCCAGACTGAGACTCTCCACTTTTGGGCTTATTGATGGCAAAGCCCTAATCTCTGCCAGCACTTGGCTGGGAAGCTACCGGCCCTGCTGTCAGCTGGTGTGCGCAGGGAGTGCAGACTCATTTTAATATTGGCTGGAGCTAAACCTCATTAGAAAAGTAAATTTGCTGTAGCTGCAAGAAAAAAAAAAAAAAACAACCCACACAGTCCTTTCAAAGCTAAACAGAAAAACCTTGATTTTGGATTATTTGATGCTTTATGTTCTGAGTACTGGCCCAGAGCCTGGAACACAGTAGGTGCTCAGTCAATGTCTGTGGAAGAGAGAGGAATTTTGAGTGATCTCTGTCCACATTGACATCTTTCAGCATGGTTAATGAGAAGCCACAGGTCTGGAGCCCTTGCAAGTTACATGAAGTTTTTTTAGACAACCATTGGCTAATAAATTGGAATAATTACATTCACTATTAGTTAGACATGGAAATATTGTTGCTGTTGTTCTGCAAGGGGACACGCCCCAGGTGGGTCTGGAGAAAATTCAGAGTCTGGAGGTGTGGCGAATCAGAGGAGTGGCGTGGGAGATGATGCAGACTACAACTATTCCAATATGATGGGCTCCAGGCCTGGCCAGAGAATTGCTGTTCCAATTCTAGAGCCATCCAGATCCGGGAGGACTATGAGGGAGGGTATATAAAATAAATACATTAAATTAACATTCATCTAGCACTTCACCTAAAAACAGCCTGGTGAGAGGAGGGTTCCTTAAGTTCTAGGCCTTTAGGAAACTGGAACTTAGAGGGCACAGTTTCCCCCAAAGGCCACCCAGTTGGTCCTTGAAGGAGCTGAGGCCAGTTCCTTGGTCTGGATGAGAGCTTGTGCTCTGCACTGCACTGCTTCCTTGTACCCCAATGCTCTTCAGCAGGGTTCCCAAAGCTCTTCTTGCTTGGAGGCCTGGGGGTGCATGAAAGAGGTTTTTCTTTTTCCTCCTTCCCAGTGCCAGGTTTACCCAGTGTCCACACCCTTCTCTACCCCATTGTATCCCAGGACCATAAGGGATGGTGGGGCAGGGACCAGGAGGTGGGGGGCAGGGGAGCCTTCAGCACTGGGCAATGGCCCAAGTGAAGAGGTCTCCCTGAGTGATCTTCAGGGAGATCCTCCTTCTGCCTTCAGGCCTTCCTTTGAACTACTGTGCCATTCATCAGAGCCACAGAAAGAGCTTTCCTCAGAAGACTGACTGCTCCACCCAGGGGCCTCCCTGCCCTTGTGCATGACTGCCACTTGGGGACCTTGGGAAGGAGAGTGCTTGAGTTGGCCCCAATGGTACCACTGGGCTAGCCAGACTTTGCCTTTGGGCCTCCCTCCATTGTTCTGTGAGCGCGCTTTTGTGTCTTTTGTCTGTTGTCTCGTGCTGGATCCTCTGCTTGCTTCAGACTCTCTCAAATTCTCTCTCTTCCTGAGCCCTGCCTCTTTTCTTTTCTAGTTCTCAGCAGAGGGGAGCTCTTGGGCATCTCTGTGCTAGCTCATTCCCCTTTTTCAGCCAAACTGATCCAAAATGCTCACCTATCCTATAGCCTGACACCCTACCGGCTCACCCTCTTGCATTTCTCACACTGGCAAAACTCCTAACCTGCTTCATCACTCTATGCTCCACAAACAAAAGTACGGCTGACTT
Source organism: Pteropus vampyrus (assembly GCF_000151845.1). Lineage (NCBI taxonomy): Eukaryota > Metazoa > Chordata > Mammalia > Chiroptera > Pteropodidae > Pteropus > Pteropus vampyrus. The sequence goes on along the minus strand of NW_011889209.1, from coordinate 966,822 downwards.
GGTCCTTTCACCTCTCAAAAACTACTGTGGTAAAATCCAGCTCTATTCAGAGGCCTGAGTCAGGGAACTGGGCTAACCCCCCACACACTTTCTTGGGAGCCCCTCATCTCTGAAATGGGCCCCAGTCCTGTCACTGGAGCTGTCCCCCTTCAGTGGTTTACCTGACCTATGCTTCAGATAAACCAGTTAGCGCTCGTTCATCCAGAAACCTACATGCACATACTCAACCCAGCACATATGAGTTTCCAACATGCCTGAACATGGAGTGATTTCCCAGGCTTCTATGAGTCAGGTACAGATATAGGCACAGCAAGCCACTTGGCTCCTGGGCTGAATGGGGCACAATTCCCTTAACCCTCCTTGTTCCATTAGCGAGACTTCCTGCTCCCACCAAAAGGGCAAAGGGAAATGGCATGCAGCTCCAGAACCTTTGGGAGTGCTGGGAATGGACAGGGCAGAGTGGTCAGTCTCTTTGAGGGTCTCGTGGGGAAGGGTCCTCATTCCATATGAAAGAAGAAGGGACTTGATGTAAGTCCAGTAAAACCAATAATGGTCACCACTAAGCAGGTTCTGGGAGGAAATGTCTCCATCTTTGTGGTGGCTACGGGCAGAAATAGGGAGACAGTGGGGAAACAGAAGACAAATCTCAGAAAATCCTAGAGAAACAGTCCTGTGAGGCAACAGGCCCCTCAACCCCAGTAATTTAGGAAGCTATGTGACTCTCATTTCCACATACACATACAATAACTTCACAGTGCTATATGCAGAAGGATATCCCCATCCAATCAATCCTTTTAAACAGTGCATGGCATACAACCTAACCTCAGAGTCCCACAGGTACACCACCAGACTGGTAGTCATGCAGACAGAGCTACCCCCACTGGAATGGGGCTAGCAACAGTCAGCGAAGGCCGCCTTCACACTCCTATGCATTAGAAATCCCGAGTTCTTCAGCTCTAGCTTCTACAAGAACCCATCAGAACAGTGCATAGCTGAGACTAGGCCTGACCAGGTGAGGAAGGAAAAGGGGAGGTTAGTTAAGACCTTATTTATATATGTGTGTGTGGTTCTTGACCTTAGCTGTTTGATACTAGGCTGTCATTTCCTCTCCCTGGCACTGTTGGATCCTGTGGCTTCCTTCTTTTCTGTCTTACCTCTCAGCTTCCTTATCGGAAGTTGTATGCTCTGACTTTAAAGGAATTAGGACCTCAGGTCTGAGCCCAGGTACAGAGGGTTGGGTGGTGAACTTGGTCATACCTCCTGCCTCCTTGGCACACTGAAGGTCCTAAGGACCCTTTGCTACCACCTCTCAACCCCACTGCTTCCCCAACAGAGCTGCAGAGCTTGAGTCTCCTGATGAGCTCACTTGTCAGTGTCTGGAGCCTTAGAGCCATTGGGGATGACTGCTGGGGAGCAGGGATGCAACTGGGGTTCTGGGCAACCAGAAACCACCTGCTGAGGTGTAAAGGAACGGGAGATCTAAGAGCCTGGGCCAGTTCTTAGAAGCTGCTGCGAACCAGCTCTCCCTTTAATGCAGGGCCTGAGGAGGGCAGGCATCACCCAGATTTTGTTTCATAGCCCATCAGAGGCAGGCAGCGCCTCCCAGCCCCGGCCGTTCCCGGCCCCCTTTCCAGCTGTCCCCGCTGCCCGCACAACCACTCATACACAGGCAG
>NW_011889209.1:958765-964819 GCF_000151845.1 Pteropus vampyrus | reverse complement strand
AGCGCCTCCTGCCCCGCCCCCACCCCACTCCTCGCCTCCACCCCCTACTCCCCGCCCCCGAGCGAGCTTGAGCTGCCGGCGGGACCCACTGCTAACGGTCGGTACCAACCTCTCCAGCTAGGGCGGGGAGCGCGAGGAGGGAGGCCGGCAAGGACCCCCCCTCTCCGGGATTGGTTTCACCTCCCCCCACCTTCCCCAACACCCTTCCCAGTGGAGGCGGCTTCAGCTTGAGGCGCGGGAGCAGGGGCTGCGGGCGGGGCTCGAACGCAGCCCGGTTCTCGGCTCTCTAGAGTTAAAGCTCGCCCGGCCCGCTGCCTGCACTCCCATCCCACCCCGCCTCCATCCTGACTGTTCCTGGCGCCCAGCTTGGCAGCCTTTCTCAAAGGGTGATTGTTTCCGGGCTGGGCATTGGGGGGCGGTTCTCTGGGACCAAAAGGCAGAGCTGGGGAGCAGGGATGATGCGGCTATCCCCAGGGTTTCAGGCACCCCGCAGTGGGAGATGGCTGGTGGGGGCGGATGGTACCTGCCAGAATGCAGGGGTACCTGTGTGGGATGGAGATTGGGGTCCTTGGGCGCTGGCTAGTAGGGCAGCCCCACATGTAGGCACTGCTGCCTTGCCAAGGGCATATCAACCTGCAGAGCGCCAGCTTCAGCCCCCTCCCGCAGTGCCCTGGACATTCCAAAGGGAAGGCGGGGAGGCAATGGGTGGAATAGAGAGGAAGCTGGAAGTGGGCAATGGAGAAGCAGAGATGGAGCAAAAGGGTCCAGCAGGCTATCCAAGTATTTCCCAGAGTGCCTTCTGCAAAGAGGTCCCTAATTGTTTCCAGCTTGTGTGTGCTAGGCGGACTGGAGGCTGTGTGACCATTGAGTCTGTGTGTGTGCATGTGTGTGAATGTATATATATATGGTGCAGATGTAGCCACGGCATGAAGTTCTCTATGTAGATACTTCCAAATGCTCCTTCGTCAAGTTGTCAGAGACTCAGAAGCTTTCCTCATACATGTTTTAAGGGTTGGTATCCCCTAGATGGTCTTCCTGGACACCTGTAGTCAGGGCCACCCTGTGTCCTCTTCACAGCCCCAGGAGAAGGCCAGCTCTGGTAGCTGGGGTTCTGACTTTGGCCAGCTGGGTGGATGTCAGTGCCTTTTAGCAGCTGAAACTATCCCACAAGATCTGACATTTCTTCCCCTTGCCCTGTCACCAACTCCAGACTCACTGTTGGGCATTGCTGCATCAAAGTTATATCACCAGGCAATGTGTTTCTATGTACTATGGGCTGATACTGAGAATCACAGGACCCCTTTCCCTGCCCTGGTTAGTACCAAGCCAGGCCTGGATCCTTCCACTGAATAGCTGAGTATAAGTTGTGGTTGGGGGATAGGGTAAGGGTTGGGGCAGTGGCTTTAGAATCAGGCACTTTAGTAAAGACCTTGAGGTGAGGTAAAAGCCCCACCATCCATACCATCCCATAAACATTTGACAATATAATTAATAATGACTGTCTCTAGGGATAGCTGTTTCTCCTTCTCACTCCCTCTTCTGTTCCTGCATTTAATAATCCTCTATGCCAGCAAGGAAGTTCTTCCAAATCTAACCTGAGTACCTCCTGCTACAGTGCAGGATCATTTCCTCATTCTCTGAATGAAGCATAAACTACAGCAAGCCTTTTTCCTTCCAATATTGGAATAAGCCTGGCTCCTTTAGACTCTGCTAAAAGAACCTTTCTTGAGATCATGTTTTCCTTGCCTCCATATTCTTCTTCCTCCTAGGACTCTACCCCAACTGGAGGGATGGGAAGGTCAGGTGCAAAAGCGAGAAAGGATAGGGAACTGCACCAAGCAGAGACCTGGTCATCAATTTGTGTGGAGTACAACTGCCTCTCTCCAGCTGAGCTAGCCATTCCCAATCAAAAATTACCAAATGGTATGGTAGAAAGGACCTTGAAGAGTTTCTAGTTGTAGCCACTCATTTTACAAACCAAGAAACAGGCCAGAGAGAGACCATCAGCAGTGTGTGGAGTATGTGCGTGAGGGCATGAGCAAATCACGCCCATTTCTCCATCACTTCCCCCAGGACAGGGCACAGTCCTAGGTTGTGATTGAGCTCAGAGAGGAGGACAATGAGGAGGCCTGGGTTTCAGGTGAATTCTGAAGGCACTACCTTCTATCATGACCAGTCTCTTCAGTAATAATAAAACCAGGAGTTTGGACCAGTCTCGAGTCCTGTCTGGTCCTGACAGGCTGTGGCCAGTTGGACCATCTTGGATACTCCTCCATTTGGGTGCTCTCCCTTTAGCAAATGGGAGACTAACCAGATGGAACAGGAAGGGTGACAAGCTTTACCCTCACAATTCTTATAAGAATAGTGATAATAAAACCCCTTTCTAGGGACCCAGCTTTCAGTTTGGTCCCACGCTCTGTTTATGGACTTTTTTAATGTTAAGTTTTAGAGCCAATTTAAAACAATAATGTGGGATTAAAATTAGCATGATAGGCTTAGTGAAGAGAGAACAGCCTGCCATTAGGTTCAATGGGAAGTTTGGCAATACCCTAAGCAGGTAGAAAGAAACACAGATACACAAATAGCTATGTAAACACAAAACATGCACCCAGAGGCAGGTGCACAAGGTACACACACAAATGTTTCTTCCTATGCCTTAGGCGTACATATGCACACATGCACGTGTGCATACCTGCACCCACCCACACACATACAGACACATATGTGCACACACACCAGTCCCCGCAAGGTAGTGGGCCATAACTACTGCCTTCTTATTCCATTTCTTTATCTTCTCGTTGGCTTCTACAGGTCTGTGGAAATCCTTTCCTTCTACATTCTGGATTTAGTGCTTCCCCAGGACTGAGCTCCTGCTCCAAACATCTGGAGCAGCCCTAGGTCTTACTGAATGACTGATCTCCACCTCTTTCTTCCCCTGCCTGGAGTGATCCCCTCTTCTCAGAGGCCCCCAAAGCCTAGCACCAAAATGCTTAGTATGCAAAGCATACTGTCCTCTGGGACAAGCCGTTATGTGTTTATTGTGTAGTTAAGCAGGATGGGAGCCCTGCCCCCACTCTGGTCCTGGCCCAACTCCTGCAATCTGACTCCCATAACGGTCCCATAAAACCATCATCTGCAATGCAAAACCCACAAACCACCTGGGAAGGTCTGTAGATTTTCTCCAAATCACCTGTGCCCTAATTTAATGTGAATAACAATTAGTTTACCTTTATCAGTTAATTGTTCCCCTTGTGGGTTCCCTCTGCCTTAGCCTTTCTTTCAGCAGGAGCTTTGGTCTGCTCCTGATTTCTAATGATGCTTCCTTTTCTGACCAGCCCATCTTACTTCTCAGCTCACCACCCCAGAGAGGTGACCTGAGCTGTTCCTTACCTGCCTGGGATCCAGTGCCTGTTTTAGCTGTCTAATTGTTGGGGCTCCCATTTCTAAGGAGATACCTCCCTAGAATGCATAGCAGTGCTTTTGCTGATGTGAGTATAAAGATCCAAGGAGACCCCTCTCCTGACACATTACACATGAGCCCCTGTCTCACCAGAGAGTGGCAGATGTGAGAGGAAGGAGGGCAGGCAGGGTGAATTCTCCAGAGTCCAGTCAAGCCTTGCAGTGTCTGGCAGGCACACATGAAATTCTCCAGCAGTAGCTGTCTCTGGATGTGTGTACATGTGTTGTTTTAGGTGGTTGAGCTCATAGCCCCTTTATTAGGTCTCTGGTCAGAGCTTTGGATCTCTAATGTTCTTGTTTCTCCATAACAAATTGGAAATGATCCTTTGGTCACCGGGATTCTTAGCTCTCCCTCTCTTCTACCTCCCTCCCTCTCCAGCAGGGCCAGCATTCTTCCTGAGCTTCAGCAAGAAGGCTGACCCTATCCCTATCAAATCTCTGCATCCACAGGAAGGGCTCAGTTGCATGTCTCTAGACTGTGTAAGTGATATCATTTTTTTTTCTTGTAGCTGAGAGAGGCATGAAAGGCAATGAGAGTAGAGACTTGTGACTTGGGGGAGCATCTCTCTGAGGCACACTTGGGACAATTCTCTGTCCTCTTGGGGAAGTGAAAACAACCCATGTTGTTTCTTGCCTCCTCAACTACTCCCCAGAGCCCATTCCTCACAAGTGCCTACGGAGCCCCTTAGAACCTGGGCTTGAATCAGTCACAGAGCAAACCGTAGGGGCTCCCTCGGTTCCTCTGAGATCCTGCTCTGGCCCTGCTGCACACTTCCTGCAGCCTCTCCTGATTCTGAGGCACCTCAGGAAGTGAACTTCCCTTCCTCTCAGTCCCATTTACTTTCTCTGGACTTCTCTGGAGGCTGATATTCATGCATGCAAGCTTTTACTTGTTCAGCTAGTATTATATGCCTTCTATCAGCTCCTGTTATATGAACTTCTGTCATATACCAGGTATTGTGCTGGGCACCAGAGATATAGCAGTAATAATAGTAATAACAGATACAGCAGTAAATAATAACAATTAGAAATATTAACTTTGATTAGGCACTTTATGTTCTAAATTTTCATATGCATTAACTGATTTCATGACATAAGGTATTTATGAGCTACCATTTATGATAAGGTTCTATTACAATTTCCATTTTATAGGTCAGGAATCTGGGGCATAGTATTTAGGTAATTTAATCAAGATCACGTTAAGAAGTGACAAACTTGACACTTGTTACAGGCAGTCTAGTTCCAGAACCCAAGATATTCATCATCTGAGTAATCCTCAGGAACTTATATGCTAGTGGTGTAATAGGCAAGCAAACAACAAGCACAAATACAGATGTTGATTGAACTATAGAAGGAAATCAACAGGGTTAAGAGCTAGGGAGACTCCTTGGAGGGGCTCTTTACAGGGGAGGATCAGAGAAAGCCTCTGTCAAGAGGTCGCAGTTGAGCTATGACTTTTCTAAGGAAGGTGTGAGAAGGGTCAGCTGCATGCAGAGTTGGAGGATGAGATAACAGCCATAGGAGAAGCTTGAAAGCAGCAAAAGGCTTGGTGTGTTTGAGAAACAAAAACAAGGCAAGTGAGCCTGGAGTGTGGAAAGCAAGGACAGAGTGGTATGAAGTGAGAGGAACTTTCTCTTTCAGAGTTTGAGGATTCATGGCATGACTGACCTCACATACTAGTGTTTTCTAGAGAGAAGTTATTCAATAAATATGATGGATGTAGTTGCTTAATTTCCTGCCTAGACTCCCTTCCATAGCCAGGGTTCTGGGCACACATCATAGACCTTTGAGTGTTAGCAGAGCTTCTGAGGAAGTGATTCCCTGTCCCCTGAGCCACTCTTATCTTTTCTTTCTTGGATTTAAAAGATATAAAGAAGAAGCTAGGAGTCTTCCTTAAATAGTGCTTTGATTTCATTCATTCATTTATTCATTCATCTATTTCACATAATTTCTGAGAGCCTATTCTGTGCCAAGAGCTTTGCGAGGTGCCGAAATAGGAGAAATGAAAGATCAGGCTCCTTCTTTCAGGCCAGTGGTCCTCCCAAACCTGAGGTTTCTGTGTTTTAGTTTCGCTGCCTGCTTTTCCCCATGTGCCCTACTGAATTCTTCTGAAGGAAAGAAGAGGTGGGTAGAGGGGTAGATTGTCTGAAGGGTGACAGAGATCTGAGTAAGGGCTGCTGCAGATGGCAAACACCAGAGGAGGAGGGGAAGCAGCAGGCAATGGCCTCTACATGCTCTTTGTCATTGCCCAAGATACTGGGCATAATGACTGTTTCTGGGTGGAGAGGGAGGAGAGGAGACTGTAACAGTTGCCCTTAAATTTCAGACTTAGAGTAGGCACATTAAAAAAAAAAGTTTTGTGTTAAAAGGTTTGAGAAATCATTTTTTGTGCTCAGTGTATCAGAAGCAGATCTCTCTCCTCCCTCTCAAGATTCCTCGGGCCTATGAATTTCCTCTCTCCCTCCCTCCCTCTCCTCCTCCTCCTCCCGCTCCTCCTCCTCCTTTTCTCTCTCTCTCTCTCTCTCTCTTCTTTCTTTCTTTCTTTCTTTCTTTCTTTCTTTCTTTCTTTCTTTCTTTCTTTCTTTCTTTCTTTCT
>NW_011889209.1:956086-958600 GCF_000151845.1 Pteropus vampyrus | reverse complement strand
TTTTTTTTCTCCTAGAGCCAAGTGGATGGCAGATGCTGGCAAAAGGGATATTCAGAATTAGTGGACATTAATGTGGTTTGCCGTCTGCATGTGATTGATGTGTTCTGGCAGAATGGAAAAGAGAAAACTCACTACAAACAGTTCCTTACAGTCTCGTGGATCATGGGAAGCTGAAGGGGCTCAGGAGCATTTTCCTGCTAGCTTTATGAAACAAGCAAGAATCTGTCAGGATTTCTGGAAAGTGAGAAGGAGGAAGTATGCACATACAAATGGAAAAGGTGTTCAATGTTAAGGACCAAAATTTTCCTCAGACTTTGGGAAGAAATGATGGAGGTAAGGCCACTTGAAAGCCTGGACAACTGCCCAGCAGCAGGCCCTTTGGTGTGATCCTAGATGACAGTCTTGAGCTCCTGCCCAGATTATTAGCCCCCAGGCCAGTATGGTTGCTCACCATGTGCCCTGCCCTAGAGATGGCTGCACCCAGACCTGAAACTGGGAAAACTGCATTTTATCTGGTGACTACTTCCTGGCTTTATGCATTTAGGTCTCTGTAGGGGAGCTGGTGATTTGTCCTCCCATAGCCTAGTGATGGATAAAAGTTCTAAGGAGTTAGGGAGAGCTCTAAAAGGGCCCTCGAGGTTAGAGCACACATCTGACAGTTCTAATTCTCCAGCTCTGTTTTCTGCAAATGGATGGTCATTTTGGGCTTTTTGGTCTCTAATCCCTCATTCTGCAAAGCAAACACCCTCAATCCTCAATAATGTAGGTTTTACAGTCTCACATATACATATCTATGTTTCAGCACCGAGGCCAGCGCCACTCAGGCATGGCATATGTTTTTGCATCTGGACATAAGAAATATCAGGACTCTGGAAGCCTAGTCTGGGCTTGGCAGGAGGGCATCCTGTTGTGGAAACCAGGCTGACATCCACAGAGATCCCTGTTTACAGGCCCTGTAGCTCTGTGTCTTGGAAAAAAAAAAAATCTTTTTGAAAGTGACAGCTAGATAAGGCATATGAGTAAAAACAGATATATTCAGAGGAGGATTGGAGAAGATTAAGAGGGCCCATGTTTGAAATGAGGAGATTGAGCTAGGTCAGGGAAGGCAAATCAATTTTATTTTACATGCCAATTTCAGTAAATTGGTTGTGGATGTGAGAAGTGATGTGTGAAGTGTTCTGAAGCCACATCTGTGGTGAGCAGGACAGAATGCCATGACCCATTAGTAATGTTTTCCTTTAGTGGGTGGTAGGATAGTGATTTTGCTAACTAGGTGATATCTAAGATCCTTTTAACTTAACATTAGTGGTTCTATGTGTTCTCTTCTTCTACTTCTTTATTTTAAAAAAATCCCTTCATTTGTTCACTTATTTCTCTGACATTTATCAAGTGTCTGCTAGGTGCTTGCTACTGGGTAGTACATTCTATGTATCCTACCCTCAATTAACTTGCAGTCTAATAAGGAAGAAGGGAAACTAAAGAAATATAATACAGCATGATAAAGACAGTATTCTGTGGAATTGATGACATTTCTCTGTGTAGTGAAGGTAAGATAAAATCCTAGCACAACAGGTCACACAAATCAAGTTACAATCCTCTCTACGTGTTGATGGCCCAACTAGCAGAACTTGAAAGTAGACTTTCCATAACTTAGCTCTGAGGTCCGAAAGAGAGGTTCCAAAGTCTGGTCATCGGTTTGCTAGTAAATTTACCTTGTTAAGTAACATATGCCTATTGATGTAGGTAGGGCAATCACAAAGGCCAGGCCTGGCTATGGTCACACACAGACCACCTGATAGAACTTCGTGGTTGCTATACAGGAAGGCCCAACACTTCCCCAATTTGAAACTACCTTTAAAGCACCTACCATTTTTATTTTTTTGGAGAGAGGTACTAGAATGTCCACATTCTAGATTAAGGATTAAGGGGAAAGATGGGAGTGTCTTGGCAATGAAAGGACTTGGGTGGATCACCAGAGGTGCTAAGACAGGTCATTTCTAATGCTCTTTCGTTTTGTTCTCTGGTAAATTATTATCATCTTTGTGAATCTCAGCTGATTTGTTTGTGATAAAAAAGGACCAGGAAGCCTTAAGTAATGGGAAAGTGGGCATTGTAGCTTTACAGCTGGGCACACTGAGGTCCAGGAGGCAAGAAACCTGCACAGTCTACATCGTAGGCTACCAGTTCTTCTGCATGCCCTGACCCTCAGCAGGCCTGGAGAGCCAGGACATTACGGGGTCAGAGGGCCTCCTAAGGCTGAAGGGTAAAACTCTATCCATTCAGCCCAGTGGTAAACACCGAATCTCTCTGCAGCTCTTGAAGATCCTACAATTAAACAGTCAGAAAATGTATTTCATAAATTATGTATATTGTTTTCATACAAAAGCATTTGAATCTCTCTTAGCTTATAGCCAAGAGGAGTAGTGGGAGGAACAATCTTTCACTGTACTTTAAAATCAGGCACTTGCTAGCAGTATCTTCTGGGATGAAGGCCCATCATCATCATCATCATCA
>NW_011889209.1:926182-955216 GCF_000151845.1 Pteropus vampyrus | reverse complement strand
CTCTGCCACTCTCCTCTGCACAACTGTGTGCCCTTCCATCCACACATTTGTATTCGGTAATGGTATCTCAAAGCTAGCTAAGTAGAGTAGTAGGTTTGTATTCTGGCTCCACTGCCTCCCTGGATAGAACCAAAGTAATGGGCAGAGGTAGAATTTAATAACCTTACACCTCAGTGTTAGAAGGAACCAGAGGTTCCTTCTGGATACTCCAGGCACACACTGAGTGCTGCCTATCCTATTTCTGTTTTAACTCAGTAACAGAGGCTCCTTTGCCTTTTAAAACATCCATTCCATCTTTGGTTTATTCTCTAAATTAGAAAGTTCTTTCTATTGAAACTGAAAACGACTTCCTTTTATCTCTTTGGGTTATGTTCTCTCGAACTTTGAGCAGAGCCTCTCAAACTTTAAAGTACTTAGGAATCTCCTGATTTCGATTAGAATCTGATTAAAATGTAGATTCTGATTCAGTAGGTTTTAGATCCTGCATTTCTAAAAAGTTCTAAGGTTATGCTGATGCCACAGGTCCACTAAGCTCACTTTGAGTAGTGAAAGCTTACAGGTATAAAAAGGATAAAAATTTTAAGATGGCAGTAATTTCCATCTTTGGATTTCTCTTCACAAAGGTAAAACTCCTGTGTTCCATTAAATTAACAGAAAACACTCTTCTTCAAAAAACCCTCTTCTTCAAAAGGGATCTTGTCCTTTATTTTTTTTTCAATTTTATAAATGAGGAAACTGAGGCACAAGAAGGTCTGGAGATTTGCCTAACATCATAAGACTGACAGAGCCAAGAATAGTTAGAATTAAGGTTTGCCGAACCAGGGTCTTTTTTCCCCCCCTTAAACTGTCTGTCTTCAGATATTGGAAGTAGGAGGAATAGATAAGAGAAAGTGATAAAATGTTGTCCCTAGCTGCATGAAAAGCAAAAGTCCAGGAAAGATGATCCTCTTGCTGATGCCCCACAGGGTTCAGAATAGTAGAGTTTAGTAACTACTGCCAGGGAAAATGGAAGAGAGTAGGGGAGATGTGTGCAAGGAAGAAGGCAACAATCAAGAGCGTGAAGAAATACCTATGGAAAGACAAGACGGGAAGAATCTTAGACTATTAAGAACTTCTCTTGAATAGGAAGAGGTAGTGAAGATAGAGGAAAGAAAAGATTGGACCTCTTAACATGTACCAGAAAACATGGACACCCTTTCTTCCAATTCCCACAATACTCGTCCCTTCTCCCTACATAGTACTCATCTTCTGTGCAATAATTCTTGTTTATTTATACATTTCCCCACCTGTATAAAATAAGCATCTTGAAGGCGAGAACCATGATTTATTCACCATTACTTTCCAAACCTAACTCAGGGCTTGGCCTACAGTAGGTATTTATTACATGTTTTTTTTTTTTTTGAATGCATGAATGCCTGAATAAATAATTAAAAGTAAGAAGTCAAAATCTAGGAGTGTACAGCCTAGTAAAGAAAATTTGATTGCTGTAGACATAAGAAAAATATCTTGATAGGAAAATGTGGTAATTAGACCTGGAGTAATCAAGAAGACTTCATGGCTTTGGATGTGCATGATGAAGGAAATTGATGAATCAAGGATAACTCCTAGGTTTGCATATCAAAGAATGTGAGGAATAGTAGGCAGGAAATAAGATTTCTTAGGAAAACCCAACAGGTCTGTTTGAGATGAATATTAGGTATTTGTGGGAAAGTTCCAAATAGACATTTGGATATGGCTAGGCTTCTTGAATTCAGAGAAGCTGCTGGAGGCTGTAGGAGTGGCCTGACTCTTTGCCCAAGTGCAGCTGAGAGAGTGCTACCCCATGCAGGTGCCATGGGGGTGGGAGCACAGAAGCTTCCTTCTGGAGCTTGGATGGAGGACTGACAGCTCACCACGAGGACTCAGTGGGACTGCTCAGAGACCCTCAAGTGCTTGAAAGGGAAATATGGGAAATATGGGGCTTTGGAAATGAAAAACTGAAACACACTTGAGGGGGCCCTTCAGCATGAGAGAGAGAAAAATCAGAGCACCCAGAGTAGGTGGCTCTACTAGATGATGCAGAGGAAAACTGACACGTGTAACTACAAAACCAGAGCAGTGAGGGCGATGAAACCACAGCATAATGGAAACAAATAGAAGTCTTGTGTTCCAAATTGAAAAATTCAGTAGCTGAATTAAAGAAGAAAGTAGCAACTCTTGAGAATTTTTGGCTTAGAAGATAAAGTGGAAGAACTATCTTAAATATGGAGCAAAAAATAAAGAGTTGGAAATTATGAGGATTGAAGAGAAGATATTTGGAGGACACATTCTGGAAACTTCACATGTAAGGAGTAGACATTCTAGAAGGAGAAAAAGGAACAGATGGAGAAGCAATAAATAAAGAAATAATACAGGAAATTTTTTCTTGGTTTGTCAAAAAACTTGAAAAAGTTTCAATCTGGAGTTTGAAAAATCTCATTAGGTTCTAGGTAAAATCGACCAAAATCTGCCCCCTCCTCCAGGCTTATAGTGGGAAAAATGATTGAGAGAACCTGTTTGAATATAGAGGTCATCTAGTCTACCACTCTCCTCCACCTTTCTGGACTTGCGTTGAGGAATAAATCATGTTAGCTAATGAGCACATCGTCTCATACAGTTTTGAAATCACTGTAAAATATGTTATTTCCTTATTGTGATTACATTATATCCTTGCCAGACTTCCATGAGATACGTTGGAGTGGGGATTACTATATACCCACTTTATAGATAGGATAATTGAGAATTGAGGCTTTTTTATAGATGAATAAAATAAGAAACTGAAGATCAGCTGGTCCCAATTCTTCATCCCTCCCTGAATCTACACCCTTGTCATAGTCTTATTGTAGGCAGTGTGCAATTCCCTATTCTTTGACTCTGAGTCTGCCTATGTAATTTGGACATTGGAATGGGATGGAAGTGGCAGTAAGCCATTTGGAGGCCAGGCCTTAAGAGGCCTGTAGATCTTTGCCTTTTTCTGCCTTTGCCATGGCTATAAGATGAGTTTTGCCCCTCAGCCTGGACCCCAGAAATGTACATTTTAAAGCCCAGGACTTTTGGCTCCGAGTCCAGATACTTTCCCCTAGAGCCCAGCTTCGACAAGGTGTGTGTGTGTGTGTGTGTGTGTGTAGCCTATTCTTATTGCAACTTGGGACCTTGCTCTGTGTGCTGTGAATGGGGTAGTTCTAATCTAGCCAATTGTTCCAGGAACTTCGTTAATACTGTGCCCTGAATTGCTGGCAGCTGCAGCTTCTTAAAGAGAGCTGCTCCTCTCTACACATGCTTACACAGACACACACACACACACACACACACACACACACACACACACACGCAAGATGGTACTTTTCTTTCTGCAAAGATCAAATTGGCCTCCTTGTTGACAGCTCAAAGCAGATGTTTATTTGTTGTTTTCATGTTTTCAACTGTTGTGATGAGGTTTGCCTCCTTTTCCTTTAACCGAATTACGTGTCATTTAGCTCTTCAGTGAAAGCTGCAGAGTAAGTCTGTCATGTGGGGCTTCCAATTCCTTCTCTACAACCCAGTTAGACCAGCACAGCCACCAGACACCGAGGCCCTGCAGCCCCGCACAAGGAAAAGACCAGAAGCGTAAGGCATTCCTTCGACTAAGCCTGACATTCTCCTTCCTCCTACTTCCTCGGGGTGCAGCTCTGGACCCAGGACCATGTAGGAAGGGTCAATGAGAGAAGCATATTCTCTCATGCACACGTGTCCTCATGCCCACATTCTGCGAGTACACAGGAAGGTGTGAACCAGATCTGGTTTGCCTTTGTTTATGGGCCCATTTGCCAAATTGCGCTGGCCCTTGTTAACTGACTTGAGTATAAGGGAAAGAGAATGGAAAGTTTCCAAGAGAGCCTGTGAGCTCAGAGAAATGGCTGGAGGCAGTGGCATGGAAAGAATGTTTTTAGAACTTTCCTTTTATCTCTTGAGATCCAAGTTCTATCAACAACGACCTTGAAGGTGCCAGAGAAACTCACTATTAGCCTAGTCCCTTCCATTTTCTTGCTGCCGAGCCCTGGCCTCCACCCCTTGCATTTAGTCCTGCTCCTGTCTCCAAGCAGAGTCACACCTAAACCATCTCCATCACCCCACTAGGTCTAGATGAATCATTATTACCTTTATAAGTGATTGGATTATTGTGTGACCACTAGTAGTCACTCTGAGCTTGAATCTTTTTAACCCTGAAATGAGGTGGTTGGACTAGATGAGCTAGGTCTAAGATTTTTGTTAATCCTAAATGTCTTTGATTTGCATGTATGGTTATGTGTAAACTTAGTTACTTCTTAGTAATTCTTCAATGAATTAATTTAGCATAATCAGTTTACTATGACAGTGATAAAGAATCTTGATCCTCGGGTAAATTAGGCACGGTAATGGACTTCATAACATTCAAAGGGTAAACTCTGCAGACTATGGTCCTGAGGTCTCTCAGACCTGAGGTTTATTTGGCATCAAGTTCACCTGGGGATGGTAGGGTCAAGAGACTGGGCAGAGCAGGGAGCCCAGGGCAGCCACCAGAGCAGGTTTTAGCAGCAGGTAGCCAGCCAAATGGGTCACAGAGGCCATGAGAAGTTGAGGCAGGCTAAAAGCTTGGCAGATGGGGGAGCTTGGCACAAAAGGGTCACAAAAGGGTCCAGAGGTCATACTGGCAGGTAGCTGATACAAAAAGGTCTGGCAGCTGGAGAAAGGGACCTACTGTGTGGATTGAAGTTTCTCAGTCTGTGGAAGGCTCAGGGTAAACAACAGGGGATACCAGCCCTAAAGGAAAGCAAGAGCTGAGCAGAGAACAGACAGAGACTCACCCAGGAGGATGAGGCATGATCTGTTGCTGAATATACAGTGTCTAGGTCACACAGGTTCTCACACACCGCTACCCAGGGCTGCTGGTGGGACATAAGCATCTTTAATTGCAGCACCTCACACACTCCATGAAGAAAAGATCAGGTGTACTTTCTCTTTCCTGGATGTTTGTTAGGCAGTAGTCCTGTTGTGTGAGGCAGGGCTGGTACTCGCCCAGGAATTGGATGGGGCTCAGTAGGGGCGGTGGACACACTGTTTGTTTCCTGCCCTCCCCTGTATGCAGCATATCAGCAGGGATACTGGAATGCTAGCTAGAAGCCAGGATCCTGGAAGGCTTAAGGGCCAATGACTACTCTGTTCTGGAGATCTGACCGGCTGTTCCTGAGCCCCTCCTAAGTAAATTGCAGCTCTTCACAGCAGGATTAACTGAAGCTTTTAATAGTAATGCAAGAAGATTATATATATTTTTTCTTCCCAATTAAGCCTCTATGAAGAAATAAACCCAAACCAGAATTCTAAACAAGAGAATGCTATTTCTTAGAAGCAGCAAGCAAATGTTCTCTCTTTCCAGTAGGAAAGCAAGGAGATGTGCACCCAGGGAGGCTCTCCTATGTGCCCTGTGCTTCCAAGTGTCAGCACAACTTTTCAGGGAGGCATTTTCTCGGTAGTTAACAACGGATAAGGAAATCAGGCTCAGAAAAGCTAAAGCACTTGCTAAAGGACACACAGCTATGGTGAGAGGGCAATAGATTCCATGTCTCTCTGGTTCAAGCTGTCTGGCTCAGTGGGGAGAACATTATCTCACATCCCAGCCTTTCATTCCACAAGGAGAAGTCTACCTCCTCCTTCAATGGGTCCCATTATGTGGCTGCCCAGCTCTGGTTGGCTCTCCAGTTCCACTGAGGAGACCAGATGTGGGAATAAGAGCTGGAAAGATTCTTAGAGATCATCCAGTCCAATGGTTTACACATTTGATTTTTCCAAACAAAATTGTGTGATGAGCTCCAGTATTTAGAATTGATAAAGATTTGCTGTTCCTGCTTCAAGGAAGATAAAGCCTTGGAGGCAGGGGGAGCAAGGAAGGATGGTGTGGGTGCAGGGCTTGGAAAAGCCCCACATTACTTCCCTAGTACTCAAGGAGAGCTCTCAGGCTCCTCGGAAAATGCTGAAAAACTGTCAATAGGCCCAAGGCCTCTACTTTATAGATGTGGAGACTGAGGCTTGAGGAGATTTGCCCAAGATAGCACAGTGTCTAAGAGTTCTGAATAGAGTCCAAGTCTCCTGGCTTTCAGTTCTCTCTGTCTGTTCGTGGGTCAAATTACTAAGTCTGGCCAACTGAAATGGTATCTGAGGAAATTTTTTCTCTCTGCAGAGCCCCTGGGTCATTAGACAGGTGAGTCTATAGATCTTCATAGCCCCTGCAGCAGGATTGTTCAGGACCCAGAACTAGCTGCCAGTACATTAACCTGCAAAAAACTTTTATCAGCTTTGGTTAAGATTGGCTCTTTACGACCCAACCCAAAGCACAAGGAAGCTAATTGACCCCTTCCCCCAAGAAGTCTTTTCCTGGTATAGTTATAGGTGCTGTCGATTTCTCATAGTTGTATTCATTTTAATAAAATGGATTCCTGAAATGGGCCTCCATATTGCATGTAATTTTTATCATCATTTCCCAGATTTTGGTTTAGAAAATATGACTGCTATAGGTAGAAGTCAAAATTTAGGCAAAAGTCGGGCCTCTGACCGCACCATGGGATGGCATTCCAGGGTCGGGGGGTGTCTCACTGCTGAAACAATTACTTTTCTGTCTGTTCTTTTGCCCTCTTCTTCTCAGTGCCCCCAAGCATCATTTCCCCATCTCTTTCCTCACTCTGAAGTCAGCCTCCGACAGGCTTCAGCATCTGGATCTTTGGAGGAGTTCAAGTCTGTTTAAATTTGTTTTTCACTGAGTGCCTGCTACAATTCAAGCATGAATAAGATGCAGTCTGCCCTGGAAGAGCTTATATTCCTGTGTGGGAGAGGACATGCAAACAATAGGATATGGTTTACTTTTTGGGGTGAGAGTTCTGGGCACCTCGAGCTGAGTATTGAAGGAGGATGAGGAGCTCTACGAAGAGGCACTGGAAGGAGGCATCCTAGGTTTGAGAACAACAGGTGCCCAGGGGCCCGAGGGGAATGTTGTCTACATTTAATTTTTCTGAGAGAGTCAGGGAGTGTATCTGAATCCTCTGATCCTATTTTCTTGGAAAATAAGATTGCAGTGAAGGAAAACCACTGTAGGAGAATCCTGTGGTTCCAGCCCAGAGGCAGCTGTCCAGCTGTGAGAGGTAAAGTCAAGCCAGAAAATAGCTCATCTTCCGGCTGCCCAGTGATGAAGAACACCCCGGGGAAGGTTAACACAGAACATCATCATTAGCTTTAGTGGGCAGAAGGCTCCTCTCCAAGGCACAGGCTGCCTGCTGGATTTGCTCTAATGATGGGAATTGGGCACTAATTACCATGAAGCCACCCCACATGGCTGCCACACACAGCAACTGCAGCCTCTATGGGATTATTAGAGAGGTGCCCTTCTTTCCCATTCTTTAAACATTGGAGTCTTAGCTTACTTTTTCATGGTGCTTTTCAGTGGATAAAGAACATTCACGTCTGTCTACTGATCCCCTATCTGCTGTGAGCATTGTCATTTCCATTTCACTGGTGAGGAAGGGAAGATTTAAGAGAGAATCAAATTTATGTTGTTAATAGGGGGAGAGATGGGGTTTGAAAAAATTTTTTTCATATCTTTTTCTAATTTATCTCTACTTCTGGGTTGGGGAAAATAAAGGAAGAAAATAACAATTATTAATGGCCTTTCATGCAAACTCAATTAATATTACCCACGCTATAAGTGAAGAGACTAAGGCTCAGAGAAGTTAAACAATGTGTCCCTTGTTGCATAGCTGCTGAGTGGTGGGCCGGTATTTGGCTTCAGATCTAACTGCACTTTCACTGTGATGTCCCCATTTACTTCTGGCCCTGGGACAGGGCAGAGTTCCTTATTAATTGTATCTCTGTGGGTTCAGACACTGTGTAGCTCCTTTAGGGCTGTACAGTTGAGTCTTGCAGGGGAGTTCACTATTGTATGTATGTATGCATGTATGTATGTATGTATGTATGTATGTATGTATGTATGCATGCATGCATGCATTTAATTAAGCCAGAGCCACACTGGATGGACCTTCTGCAAAGCCTTGTCTGTTTGGGTTGGTGGATGTCTTAGAATTAGAACTCACTTCTGCAGCAGCAAGGACCTGGGGAGTGGACCCTTGTCCTAGAAGTCACTGAAGTCACTGAGGGTCTGACTGTAGACTTTAGAGGGGTAGGGAGGCTTACCCCAGAGGCTAAGAGCCTGCTGCATTATCCATGGCACTCAGTATCTTCAGCCTACTGCTATCCTTTAGTGATAAGCTCTCTTTCTGTCTGTTTCTCCAAGAATCTCCTGAGACCTGTGGCTTTGGCTGTGGCCCCCATCTGGACCCATTCCACTGATCATAGAAGAAAGGAGGCTGGCCAGACTGTTGTTATCCAGCCTTGATCCCAAATACAATGGCCAATGGGAGGGTCCTCAGACTCCTGTCTGACCCAGTGCCCTGTAGGTGTCTTAGGTATAATCCTAAAGATCATAGAGAGTGATGCTGAAGTTAAATTGTGTTTCCTATAATTAGAATTAGGGGCCAGTGAATGAGATATTTCAAATTGTACTAGTTGGTAAGCAAATGAATCATAACAGTTTGAAAATTGGCTAGTAGAATCTCAGAGAACAAAAGGAATTTCAGGACTATCCTATCTCACCCAACTTATTCACTTCACAGATACAAAACCGGAGGCTTAGAGAGGAGTGATGGCTATCTCTGGCCATGCAGCTGGTAAGCAGCAGAGCTGAGATTGGATTCACATTTATGGGTGCTTCTCTCCTCCTCCCTTTAAAAAATTATGCCATGATGTTGCTACTTTTTACATCTTATTTCTCATCTTCATTTTGGCTCAATTTACCAAATTATTTCAGATCAAAATGTTCAATTGGGCTGTAAATTAGCTGAATAATTGCTGTGTAGATCTCACGCAGGAAGACCCTCTACTACAGGGAGCCCTCAAAATCAGCAGAGGCAGAGCTCTGCCCTGCATCCTCTTCTTCTAGGAGAAAGAATCCTGACAGGAAGCCCCAGTGCTCACGAGAGGAGTGGCACACCCCCTGCCTGACCTCAGACCCTACCAAACAAACACCCTACATGCAGGAAGAGCCTAAAAAAACACACACACACACAAATGAGAAAACTGGATATTGTAAAGATAATCCCACATTAACTCATAGGTTCAATTTTTCCTCAAACTCTGATTTTTTTTCAGGGGGAGGGGAAGACTTGACAAAATAATTTTTAAGTTCATCTAAAAAATATACAGATGAATATAGCTGAAAATGATGACAGAGACATTGAATGAGGGAGGATTTGTTTTACTATACATTAGAACATATCATAAATCATTACTAACCAAGAAAATATAACAGTTAAGGAAGACAAAAATGATTTATAGCACAGAATAAGTCAAATAAGGGCTCTAAATATAACATAAGAGTTATGGCATCTCACTATGGGAAGGGGCGGGTAATAGAATAAATACTGTTGGGGAAAAATGGCTTGTTATTTGGGAAAAATAAGCAGTTTAGAGCCTCATCTTATATAATATAGTAAAAAGGGATATATGTTAATGGGAACATGAAACCATATTGAAATTAGAAGAAAATTTAAGTGCGTGCTTACCTCTAAATGAAAAAGGGCATGAAAGTGATGGGATAAATAACATGGGTTTGATTGTATTAAAAAAATTCTGTACATTAAAAATGTTCTACAATGAAAAGTTAAATGTAGTGGGAAAACTTATGACTATCAAAAACAAAGAATAAATTATCTGAAGAGCTCATGTCTATAGTTGTAAAAAAATATTAAAACGCTGATTGGAAAATAGATGAAGATTATAAATGGGCCGGATGAAATATCAATGACTAAGAAACATATAAAAATGTTAATTCTTCCTAAAAATCAAATAAATATAAATTAACAAGAATGAGATACTTATTTCACCTTTCAAGTTAGCAAAGATTTAAAAGATATACTTTTGATGTGCTTCAATGAGATGAGAACATACTAGTAGCCTTCTCTTATGCTGATTGCTGATAGGAAGAGAAATGGTACTAACCTTACCTAAAACAGTATAAGTATAAGTATTAGAAGCCTTCATATATGTTCAAACAATTTGATTAAATAATTCTCTTTTGTATTTGAGTTTCATGCACAAGGATGTTCATTCATGATAGTGTTGTTTATTAGAATCTCAACCCAAATGTTATTTCATTCTTTAAATCAGTTACGTCAACAAATATCAAGATCTATTATGTTCTAGATACTGTAGTAGATGTTGGGGACACATTGATGAATAGAAAGTATATATTTTAAGTACTTTGTGAAATTTACAATTTGGTGGGGGCGACAAGAAACAAACCAGTTAATAATTAAGAATGTTCATCATCACAAGAAAAAAAAATTGTGATTGTTGACTAAATTTATTGTAATCTTTTCAGAATATATACTTATATCAAATCACTATGTTGTACATCTAAAACAAATACAATGTTATGTCAATTATATCTAAATAAAACTGAAAAAAAAAAGAAACAGAGGAATTGTTCAACAATTATAGTATATCCTTACAATAAAATGTTGTGTCCCTTATATGGTATAATTATAGTATATGTACCTTATGTACCCTATATAGTATAATTATACCCTTATAGAGTATATCCTTACAATAAAATAAAATATTAAACATGATGTCTATAAGTAATGATTTCCATTCATTTATCCAACAAATATTTATTGAATACCTAATATGCACCAGGAACTATGCTGGGCATAGAGGATACAAGATACAATTGTCAAAATAGATACATTTCTTGCCTTCATGACCCTCATATTACCAGGAAATTATAACACTGTTGATAAGGACTCTGGTACAAGAAGTATAAGTCCAAGGTAGCCCCTAAGAGAGGCCAGTACTTGAGATGTGAGTGGTCAGAGAGATCTTCCTGAAACATCTAAGGTGGGACACCAAGAATGAGTAGGAGAGAGTTTGCCAGATCAAGAGAGTGGAAGAGAATAGTGTTACAGACATTGGGACATGCCTAAGAAAAAGCAGGATATACAATCGTACATGTAACATGACATCAGTGGTATACTAATCTGTAAAAACATACCAGGAGGGAATTCACCAAAATGTTAGCCATGGCTGGTGGGGTCATATGTGACCTTTATTTCCTGCTTTAGTCCATTCCGTGGAAGTCAGGCTGCTGATTGTGTGAACACTGCTTTCTCCTCCTAGGTCTCTCTCCCAGTAATCGTTGGCAAGTCCTCAGGCTCGGCCACTGGACCTGTGGTAGCACAAAGCACAAGAGGTGGCCATCTGGGCTCCAAAGGCTTCAAGAGAAACGAATGGCATATCTTGTTAGGAAAATGCCCAGAGCAGTAAGAAAAGAAAGGAGCCCTCATCACCCACAGAGAGAAAGTGGAAAATTATATTTTCAAAATAAGCGGTGCTCGAGAGATCTTGATGTTCCCATTTTGTTTTTGACAGAAAAGCTTCTCTCTGAATAAAGACGACCATTTCTCATGTGGTGTGAGTGATGTTGAGGGACTGCATGGAGGAGGGTGCTTTCCTAAGCAGCTAAAGAGCAAGGAGCACTTCCTGCCTGAGCAGGTGCTGCTTGTTTGCCCCTCTGAGCTTGCCCCAGAAGTTACACCTCTACAGGTCTGGCAATCTCTGCTTCCAGAAGACCCCCCCAAAAGGGGAAAACATACCTTTCCTCAAGCCACTCCCCTGGGAGGACTTTTCACCATTGACTATTTTTAAAAACAAACTCCCAATTCAGTGGCCATGGGTTTCTGATGTCCTGAAATGTATCCCTACTTGACCTTGTCCTCTATCCGTAATGTACTTCTTTCTCTCCAGCTGCTCAAGGAAAGCCCAGTCATTTTGTAAAATCCTGTTAAAAACCTCACTTCTCTGTACAATTTTTCTTGATTACCCCAATTTAAACAGTCATTTTAATCTAACTTTTCTAGCATTTACTGCCAGAAACTTTCATTTGACACTTATCATATTCTGCCCTTTATTGCCAGTTATTTGTTACTTTGTTTGTGACTCTCCTCCCCAATGTGTAATATTGTTCTCTTTACTTAGAAGACAATCCATTCTTTCTCTTTCCCATCTGTTGAACTCCTATCGAACACTCCCAGGCCTAACTCAAAGTCACCCCGCCCTTAGCTTCCACTCTGGCTTTTTGTGAATCATGACTCATTTTTATCCACCACGATATATTTCTATATGGCCAGAAACTATATCTTACTTATCCTAGCATTTCCCGAGATGCCTAGCTCAGTGCTAGGGCATGATGGGCAATGCAATTAAATGCTAAATCAATAAATGAATGGATGGGGCCTGTTTTGAGGACTGTTATGGTATGTTATAGGTTATAGGTTGGCTGTGTTATGCTTTTTTTTTCATATTGCATGGAATGTACTATGCACATAACAAGTGCTTAATGAATATGAAATGCTTTATTTATTGCACTACTATCATGCATCACTTAACGACAGGGTACAATTCTGTCATTGTGTGAACATCACAGTGCACTTACACATACTTAGGTGGTATAGTCAACTACATACTGAGGCTATAGGGTATAGCCTATTGCTCCTAGGCTACAGAACTGTACAGCACATTACTATACTGAATGCTGTAGGCAGTTGTAACACAACAGTATTTGGGTATCTAAATATATTTAAACAAAGAAAAGGTACAGTAAATATATGAAAGATAAAAAAATGGTACACTTATATAGGCACTTACCATAGATAGAGTTTGTAGGACTGGAAGATGCTCTGGACGAGTCAGTAGGTGAGTGGTGAGTGAATGTAAAGGCTGAGGACATCACTGTACACTACTATAGACTTTATAAACACTTCCCGGAAGCCTTACCCATACTTCCTTCTGACAGAGTCAGAAATAGAATATCAAAGCTGTCAATGCTGCTCCAGGAACAAGGATGTGGGCTGGATTGATTAGACATATTGAGGAGAAACTGAGTAAGGAGTAGATCACCATAGCAGTGATTGTCAGGAGGAAATGAAAGGTGGCTTGAGAATAAGAAATTAAGAGGGAGAGATAAAAGAACATAGAGCATTGTCATGGCAATGTGGTTTTGACTATTGCATGTTGCAGTGGTCAGATTAAGGAACTTTGTTGTATTCATGAAAAAAAAAAAGAGAGGGTGTTTAACATAGAGAAATTGTAGAACTGAGGAATCAATATTTTGACTTCAGAAATTTGTTTTTGGTTTCATTGACCCTATCTGGCACAAAGGACTCTCCCTGGCATTGAATTGATGGATGAAATAAAACTTACGTATGCTTTATATCATTACAACCTGAAAATATTTCTGAAGTACGGGGACAGGTTGGCTCCACACTACCACAGAAAGCTTTTACTAAAGTGGCACTTAATATTTGTCAAGGTAGCCCTGGTGGACCTGTGTCCTTGTGCAGAATCTTAGGTCCTCAACAAAGAATTTACAGCAATGTATCTTGAAGACCACCAAGCTAGATCTGGGAGGGCTATAGCACCCTCTGATGTAGCTCTGAGGGGACAGGTTCCTATGTGCTGAAACAGTTCAGTGGCTGACTGATTGAGATGTACTCTGTGCACTCAAAATTGAGATTTTGTGAGGGGGAGGGAACCCTTCCATTTCTTACAGGAAACTCAGCTCTTTCCATTACCTTACAGGACAACTGTAGAATATGCGGTTTGTCATTGGCTGGAACATCATTTTTCAGTGTGTGACTGTATATATATTGACACCTTTATTATTAACATTATTAGTTGATACTGCCATCCCAGAAAGAAGTCTGTCAGAAAAATGTAGGTACTTGATCCATATCCCTCTCCTTCTTGGGTAGGAGAGCTTCCTTCTGGGGCTGTTCCTATTTGTAGGGGTCAGTAAATAAGGCAGCCATATTTAAACCCAACTCTTGTCTGCATCTTGCAGAAGGGTCCTCTGATTAGTGTTCAGCTGCTGTCCTGAGGTGAGGTGCTTTTACAAAGCTCCCCCACAGGAAATATGACTTCCATCCAGGCCCATCATGCTGGGGTCTCAGGTGGCAGGAGGAGATGTTTGGGTCTGCTTCTAGTCTGCCTGGCTGCCTACATGTATGACACATTCAACTGTATGTGGACTGTAGAGACAAGATTGGAAGTGCCACCAAAAAGTCTGGACAGTTCCAGGGGGCAAAGAACCGGATGCCAGCTAGGAATCCTTGTTTATTGCTTGTTAAGACATGGGTCTGAACTCTGGGCCTGATATCAAACTTGGTGGTTTATGCAGATACTTTTAGAAGCTGGTGGCTCTTCCCTACCCTCTTCTGTAGAGCATCTTAGTGAGAGGAGTTGTCTGTGTCCTGCAACAGTTCCACTAAGCATCTTAACAAAGAAAGGAAAAACAAAACAAAACCCCAAAACTCCAGCTCAGCAGAGCCACACTGTCTGACTGGTCGTATTTATCCTGACAATTTCTGTCCCTTTCTTTTTTTTCCCCCTGAGTAAAGCTGTTCTTTTGATCCTAACAACTCTCAGAGAAAAGCAAGGCACAGAGATAATTATCTTTTAAAGTTGCTGAGGCATCATAGCCATGCAGAGCTCCACCTCTCTGAGAGCAGATTCCACAGGGGAAAGTCTCCCAGGCTTTCTTCTCTATCCTTGGTACATGGGCCCTCGGCAAAAGCGAGGTACAGGTGCCTCTGGGGTGGTCCCAGGCCCCAGCCAGTCCTGGGTCTGGGGAAAGCCGTCATGTGATCGGTTTGGGTCATACTGTTCTGTCAGACAGCTCTGCTGGGTGACTGAATTGCAAAGCACCTGGGGACAGATTCAGGGCCACTCAGAAAAGGGGCTTAGGGTTACAGGGGTGAGGCAAGAGCAGGAAATAGCAGTCACTGGACGATGGGAGAATGCAAGAGGGAGATGGATGGAGATGCTTCTCATTAAATAAGGAAGCAAGCCTGGTAGGAGTGGGTGGAATGGAACTGAGTTTCTCAACCCTCACAATTCCTCCTTCTATCAAACCCACCATTGTGGAAAGAGAAATGAATCATATAAGTCCATTTTAGGTCAGGGAAGACTCTGGGAAGTCCAGATGGAATGTGGATCCCCATTCCTTCTTGGATGTGCCAAGTCAATTCCTGAGCTGAGTTTATGGTAAGGGATTTGCCCTTCCTCCACCCCAGTGGGGACCTGGTTGGGAAGAGCTGTTCCTGGGAGGACAGAACTTTTTAGCCTCCGTCATGGTTCTTTTTATTCCTGGGCTCTCCCCTACACTCAGGCTTCAGGGACATACAGATCTGGGTGAGAAAGTGGGCTTGCCCCTTGTTTTCTGGACAACTTTTTCAACTTCTCTGAGCTTCTGTTTCCTTACCTATCAAATGAGAGCAGGGTTTGAGGGTCTAGTTAAGTAACTTGGGTGAAGACCCTTGCATCCTCTTTCCCTGATGGGTCATCCAGCCTGAAGGGGTGCATAGGGTCCTCCCAGAGCACCGAGGTCACTGGCTGGGTGCCTTCATCCCTGCTGCCCAGTTAGTGAGCATGGCACCCCACTATTCTGGGAAAGCCAATGTGGCATCTGGAATGACATTTCTATCTTATATCTTCTGAACCACCTCTGTGATGCTGAGAGAGTGTAATATATAGAACCCTGCCTTTGGTGATTGCGACAGGCTGAGCACTATGTTGTGAGCCTGGGTGGGAAGCAATGTCTCTACAGTCACACCCCAACCAAGTCAGGAGATTTCCCAGGGCACATTTGGGTAAGTAGTATCCAAACTCTGCAGTTCTGGGAATTTAAAGTTTTGACTGTGAGCCAGCCATTTGGGTAACAGCGGGCTTTTTGAATCACCCAGAGATAATAAAGCCTGGATCTAACCTCTGTCTGCATTTCCCTTGAGGCTTCTGCTGCACTTTGCTGCAGCATCAAAGCTGCATTAGTGAGTACCAAAACCCCTTTATAAATGGCCTGTGACTCCAGAGATCCGCCTCTGATGAAGCCATCTATGGGGGGATTGTGGGTGGAGGGGGCATGTCGAAAGCTTCAGGAAAATTCCTACTCATGAGAGTATATGTTTCTAGCCTCCATACTTCGGTCATCAGCTTAGACAGCTCATATTCATGATCTGAGAACTGAAAGATGCACAGTTGTCTGGATGGGTCCCAACAGTCACACCTTTCTGTCCCTCTCATCCTCACAAACCTGGATGAACCTCAAGATCCAACTTGATGCCCTTGTGTTCCAGAAATGAGTGGCCGTCCAGGTGGGCTCTCCTACACCCACCAGCAAGCACCCCTCCGAGCTCTGTGGTTTGCTATAGGGACCAGCCATTCTTGATTTCCTCTCTAAGTGTTATGTGGAAAGGTGATGGTAAATTTGTCTGCCTTGAGGATGAATTTAAGGAAAGGATGAGAAAGAAATAGAGAGAGCAGGTATACCCTGCAGGCAGACCTTATCATAGTCCAGAGAAGAGGCAAGGCCCAGGGCCTGAAGGTAGGTGATAAAAGTTACACAGGGAGCATAGGCCCCAGCCCTGCTCTAGTTTCCGGGAAGCCCATAGGCCCACTGCCCATTTTCCCACCCCTGTGTAAAGAATCAGAGAGGAAGAATGAGTTAATACATTTCTATCTGCCTTAAAAGGATTGTTTCTCTTTTAGGGCACCACCTGATGACTCTGTAAAGTTGATAGGTAGGCCATCTGCCAGCAGTGCCCATACAGAGCAGGGCTGGCTCTGTACTCCGTGGAGCTCATGGCAGTTGGAGCTTGCAGCAGACAACAATTCTTGGTCCCTTGTTACTCCCCCAACAGATCTCTCTTTGGCTCCCTTTTCCTTTCTGTCTTCTGGGTGTGGGGAGCCCACAGGATCTCTCCTCACTACCCTTCTCTTTTCTATGTATTTTCCACAGAGAGCTTATCCCTTCTCCTGCAATTTCAAAGACTCCTTTCCTTAGCATGAGGTCTTGTGCACTGAGAATACCACAGTGAACAAGGCATGACCCTATTCTCGAGCTAAGGACAGACACTAGCTCTTCCTTTTCTCTTGAATTCCAGGCTGGCCTGTACCTCCAACTCATCATATATAAAATAAAGCCTATCATCTTCTAACTTTCCCATTGGCATCTGGCTTTTCTATTCTCCTGGTCACATCTCAAACCCCATCCAGTCTCCATGTTCTGCTGACACTTCTTTTTCACTTCCCGCCCACATCCTTGCTGCCAAGTCTGTGGTCCTGACTCAGTGTCTCGGGGCCTGGGTCATAATCCTTGCCTGGGATCCCTGCAGACTGCAGGCAGATTAATTGTCCCAAGGGTGTGCTTTGATAACACCACTTTTATAGACACATTAAAAAAAAGCATTTAAGCAGCCAGTCATGTTAAATCTTAACTATCTTTACAGAATTTTTCAGTGCAGCCCGTCAAAATTGTCATCAGCTTTAAGGTCCCACATTTACAATGTCCATCAGAGTGCTGCCTGTTGCAGGAAGTAGCAGACACTGAGAAGTGTAGGGTGCTGAACTGCCACTTTGGAAGACTCTAGACTCTGCTCATTCTGATCCTGCCATAAATGTATTGCTTTTAGAAGCACTAGTGAGAAAAAAAGGAAGGGTCAATATCAAGCTTGTGGTCAGTGCCCTATGTGGACAAGTGTGTCCTCAGTCCCATAGTCTCCATGCCCACCAGGCAGAAAGTAGAAGGCCTCAGGAATTTTTTGAGCCCACATGGCTGCTGTTTAGGCCCATTTTATTCCTAGGAACCACCTGGATCCTGAGGTTGGCTCCTGTTTATTTTACACAAGAAGGATAAGTAATCACTTCCTCTGGATACCATCAGCACTTGTCTGCAAGAGGCAATATATCACAGCAGTTACAAATGTGGGCTGTCAGGCATTAATCTTCTCACTGCTGGAGTGGGGAGGCTCAAGGGTCCTAGGGAGGTGCTGGGATGGATAAAGTGGACAGGCTTCAGTAGCAGCTATTAACCAACCATTATGGGAGCAAACATGTCAACTCAGTGATAAGGACTAGAGGGAAACAGGAACCAGGACCCACAGTTTTGATTTGTGGGGGTTGGGCTATAAGTGGAAATTTTCTGTTAAAGCCCTGTTGATGTCACTGCCATGTACATTAATAGTAAAAAAAGATGACACTTCTGAAGAAATAAAGGCACTGGGAATAAACACAATCTGATAGGGTCTGGAGCCTGACTCCCTGAGTTCAAATCCTAGCTCTAACACTTACTGGCCCAGTGATGACCTTGGCCCAGTCATTTTCCCTCTCTGGGCTTTAGTGTTCTCATTTGTAAATGGATATAAAATGCGATCTAGTACATGAGGACGTCGATTTGAATAAATGACTTAGGACCTGAAAAGTGTTTAGGCAGTGACTGGACACAGTGAATGTTCCTGTGTGGTTAGGTGTGGTGGTCGGGTATTGGCATATACTGATGTTGGAGTGGATGGTTTGGGTTGGAATGCTGACCAGCTGACTTTCTGATTTGCCTTGTTCTAAACTTCCATCCTCCGTTTTGTTTGGATGAGTCTGCTGTCCTAGGCAGAAAGGTGTGCTTGTCGTCCCCTTTACACTTCACAATTGTGCCCTGCTGGTATACATATCATGCCTCTCCTTGCACCCACTGGAGTGCCTTGCCAACAAGCCCAGCCTCATCTCCGCTTATCCCAGGAAGCCTCCTCTGATTACTTTGGCTCACCATGGCCTCTGTGTCTTTTGGTAACTGAGAACTCACTCTTTGAATCACCTACTTGGAGCTTTATATGTGGCTCTCAGACTTTATATGTTCACGTGAGTGGGGCTTGTTTTCCCAAGTAGTTTGTCCATATACTCTTGAGTGCGTGAATCCAATTTAAATTTCTTCTTGACCTTGCATGGTGGAGCATGATTATAAGTACTCTGAGAATTCTTTTTAATTGGTGCTAATTTATTCCTGAGGCCTTTTACTTTCTGACTGGTTGGCATGGAGACTATGGGACTGAGGACATACTTGTCCACATAGGGCACTGACCACAAGCTTGATATTGACCCTTTCTTTTTCTCTCACTAGTGCTTCTAAAAGCCATACATTTATGGCAGGATCAGAATGAGCAGAGTCTAGCATGTTCTCCTGCTCCTCACGCTCCTGAATTAAAGAGTAAGAAGTCCTGACTAGTCTACGTAGTAGAGGTAAAAATGGACAGTTAATGCAGGCAGAAATGTCAGTACTCCTTGGCTGTATAGGGGCAAGGCACTGCAGAGGCACATGCATCTTCAGGTTTGGACTTGGCTTCTGGACTTTCAAAGGCAACAGCAGCTTAATCTGGAGCATCCTTACCTTTGAGATAAGGAGCAGGGAGGTGCTGCTGTGCACTGCAGTCTCAGTCCATACAGGCAGTCTGCTTTCCATGCCATGAACTATTTAACTTGATTCTACTCAGAGAAAAGAAAAAACTTTGGTGTTACTAAAAGGCTTCAATTAATTGCTTTCATTTTAACTGTATATTACATCTCCAGGAGGAAATAAGAGAAAGGGAATGTGGGTTTTGAAGTCAAGAGGAGAGATACTCTCATAAAAAGTGACAAATGCCCTTCTCATCAAGTTAGGTCTTCTCTGTTACATGAGTGCAGGGGGTGGGAGCCACCACCAGTCTCATGCTTTAGGTCCTGGTGACCTGGCACAGGGGACATAAGGATCCAGCTCTTAGCTGATGAGTGGCATGTGGCTGACAGTCTGTGATGTGCTGACCCAGTTCTATAACAAGATGACAGCAATGTTGGGCTGCTTTATGATACTGCTATTGGAAAAACTCTTCTGAATCATCACACACTTGCCCCGTGGGCTTTTTGAATAAGGCCTGCTACTACATGTAGCTGTCAAGGCACCATATACATGAGATGATGTGTAATCTCAATATTTTGTACTTGTGTGGATGAGTGCCTGCCTCACCATGTTGTTATATTTGGGTTTGTATCAACCTCCACTAAATGTCCTATTCCTTGAGGGCAGAGACTGTCCTTTACCTCTGTGTTTCCTGCCTCAAGCACAGTGTCCAGGGTCTCTCCCACCAGGTGGGCTAGTACATAGACTCTGATGTGGATGGTGCCTCCCAGAGCTGTGTAATGCAGGGTCCCCGATAGTAAGTGCTTAAAAAATTATTTTGCATGAATGTTAGAATTCTACAGATGTTTATTGCACCTGTTCAATTTTAGAGAGTGTTGTAGGCACTGGGGTTACAGTTAGACCAAGACAGATAAAAGATCCCTTGTGGGGCTTAATAATAAGAGGAGATGGTCTGTAAGCAAATGAAAAAGGAAAATATATAGTATCTTGGAAGGTGATAAGGGCAAAGAAGAGAAATAAAGCAGGGGGATATCAAATGCCAAGGCAAGGGTAGGGGAGAAGTAGGGGGTGGCAATATTAAGAAGAGTGGTCAGGGAAGTTCTTACTGAGAAAGTAATATTCAGGCAGAACTTGAAGGAGAGGGAGTTGCCATGTGCATGCACACATGAGAGAAGATTTTTCCAGGCAGAGATCCTGAGATGAGCAGAGACCCGACATGCCCAAGGAATCTTAAGTAGGCTTATGTGGCTGGAATCAAATGTGCAAAGAAAGTAATAGATATTGATGTCAAAGAGGTAACTGGGGACCTGGTTGTGCAGGCTTTGTCAAGGTGTTAGCTTCTCTTTGATAGGAAGCTTTTGGGCAGTTTTGAGCCTCCAGAGCCATGTCATTGTAGGTAATAATACCCCTTCCCCCACCACCACCTCGCCAAATAAATTCCACATGCTAATCCCGGGGTCCCAAGAGTATGTGCAGGTGACTAAATTAAGGAGATAAGGAGATAATCCTACATTATCTGGATGGGCCCAATGTAATCATAAGGATCCTTGTAAGAGAGAGGCAGAGAGGTGAAGAGAGAGGAGACGTGATGACAGAAACAGAGTCAGAGAGTCAGAGAGAGATTTGAAGATGCTGTGCTGCTGGCTTTAAAGATTGAGGAGGAGGCCATTAGCCAAGGGACTGAGGGTGCCTCTAGAAACTAGAAAAAGCAAAGAAACAGATTCTCCCCTAGCACCTCCGAAAGGTAACACAGCCCCACCAACCCATTTTAGACTTCTGAACTCCGGAACATTTATTACAAGATAATAAATGTGTGTTGTTTTAAGTCATTAAGTTTGTGATGATTTGTTACAGCAGCAACAGGAAACAAATACAGATGTCAGGAATGGTGTTCCATAACCTGTGAACGATCCTCTGAGTGATTTGTGTGTGCAATTCTATCAGAAAGAACAGACCTAGGGGTTGGGATGCCTCCTCACTGATGTAGAGGGTAGGGTTGCTAGGTGAACTGCTGATGATGAAGACATTGAGTCTGGTGACTGGCCAGGAGTCCACCTGGAGAAGGAAGTTTACTACCATAGACCTGATTGGAGGGAAGCTCCTCTCACCTGTCTGTGAAAGCAGAAGTATCTGTGGAGAGATGGATGATCCCACTCCAGGGGACAGCACCTTCATAAGGATTTTGCCTGGGCCAATTATTTGAGGTCTCTGCATTTCCTGGACAACACTGGTGACAATAGAGATAGTGACTCAGAATCTGGGCAGATATCAACTGCCGGAGATAAGACACAGAATAGAAGAACTTCTAATGGGCATTTGAGGCTGACTTTAAAGGGTAAAGGGCTTTTTCTCTGGGGAGGTTGGAAGGAAGTGGGCAGCTTCTCAGGCTTTCTCTGGCATTCTGGGCATTGCCATCCTTAGGGGGCTCAGAAAAGAATCTAAGAGTAGAGCCAAGGGCTGGACCGTTGTGGCCACTGCTCGAATACAAAAAACTGGACTGTTTAGTTTGAAGAATGAACTTTCCTCATTGCCTCTTCCACCCAGCCACAGAGCTTGGACTTCTATTCCACCTCTAATGGCATCTTTAATGTGAAATTTATGCTCTTTTTCACCACCCAGCATTGAGTTTCATCCTCCTGACAGGGTTTTGAGTCTTTTCTCCTAGAAACCTTACAAAATTAATCAAGTGAGAATCAACAGCTTCCCCGACCTGTCTGAGAAGTCTGATGGGCATATGTCTATAACTCTCCACTCTCAGTGCATTTTTTTCCAGTGTGGTTTTGATACTAAATGTGCCACTATCAAGTTACTTTGGTTTGTGAGTTCATGGTGGGCTAACTCTCCATGTCCTGCTAATATATTTTTTTAAACAAATGAACTTTATAATGTCTTTAAGAGAACTTCTGACTTCATTATATTCCCAAGAAGCATATCCATTCATTCACCTATCTATCCAACACTCAGTCCCTACTTTATGCCTGCATCTGTTCTCAGCACCACAGACACAGCTGGGAGCGGTGTAGATATAGTTCTTGTCGATTGTACTCCAGTGATTTTGGTTCAATGATATAATCCAACATATAATTATATATTTTGAGTTTGGTCACCTCAGAAATAAAAAATGTCAGGATTGGAAGGGAACTTAAAGATCATCTAGTAAAACCCTCTCATTTTACAAATGAGAAATCTGATGCCAGAAAAAGAATGTGGATGGCCAGAAGTTCCTCCGCTGGTCAGTGGTCAAAGACTGAACCCAAGTCTCAGTCCAGAGCATTTCCCATTGCATGATACACGCCCCCCCAACTCCATCCACCATGATTCTACAGGTCTAGACCTGGTGCCTGTGAATGGGTGATTTTCAAAGCTGAATATGCTCATTGTGGTCATAGTAGGAACAGAGTTCAGTGACATTTAAGGTTGATTGGAATCTGAGATGAGAGGGAGCACTTCTAAAATGGAAACACTTTATGTTTGTGTGGTGCATGGTGATATCTCGAGGAGGGAAGTCTTTGAGACATCCTGGAAGGACCTCCAGAGGGAGAAAGATGAGATGGGTAAATGCAGTTGGCCCTGCCGACACTTACCTGGATTGGATTTGAACAGCACTCTAGGTTGTCAAATAGAGTAAACAAACTGCCTACTCACTCCACCTACCTGACCAGGCCAGACTCGTGGTGCCTAGAATTGCACCTCAGGGGGCTTATTCCCTGTAGCCTCCTTCTGGGTTCCCTCATGCTGTGCCCACCTGGGAGTTCTGCTCCTTAGACACAGAGCTTTACCAGGAAGACTGCTGAATTGTGGAATTGTGGTTGAACTGGATCACCACATATTATCTCATCCTCTATTCATTTCTCTTTGATTCCTTTCCACTTTGCTCC
Source organism: Pteropus vampyrus (assembly GCF_000151845.1). Taxonomy (NCBI): domain Eukaryota; kingdom Metazoa; phylum Chordata; class Mammalia; order Chiroptera; family Pteropodidae; genus Pteropus; species Pteropus vampyrus. Next base: position 931,987 of record NW_011889209.1, on the reverse strand, counting down.
CTGATCTTGCTTCGTTTTCGTATCGTGGTATACACAGAAAACAATATTTGAGTGGTGTGCTGGAGCAACCTGGAGGGCACTTGGGGGTGTCTACATGGGACTTGATAAAATATTCATTACATTCTTTCTATGTTACCTGAGGTTGATGAAAAATTACAAAATATATAATTTTAAGAAAGATATTAAATAATAAATTTGTATAAGAGTTCTAGAAATCCACAAAAGGTTTTCAATGAGAAAGCTGAGTTGGTTTCCATGAGCATAACTTTTTTGTATATCAGTTTTAATGCTTAAAATAACTAGAATGCAATTTACACTTCAGATTTAGTGATAATTTGTTTAAATTCCTAATGGGCACGTTGACTAGAAACTTTGTTCACACAAGCAGGTAATGAAAGTATTAAAGCCATTTTTTTACAACCTTTCAAAAATTTACAACAGTTGAAATTATATTTAGAGGCTCAAATAGTTCTTCTTTTTCTTTCGCTAGCAAAAGTAATGTTGGAATTTCATGTAATAACTCGAATGGATTTCTTATTGGCTTTTTTTCTTATTAAGAATTTTGAAATTATGATTGTGTGTGTACCATTAAAGCAGTCAGTTTGGTACTGCTGAAGGTACATTAGCACAAATGGTGTGTGGATGTAGATGTGTGGGCCCTTTGCCTCCAGCTGTCCCTGACAGTAGATTCTGCTGAGACCCTCCTGCCCCTGCCACAATTGGTTGCATCTTGGCTTCAGGCTGTGTCCTTGGGTGACAGGACACAGATCTTCCTGTGGGCTCTTGTTGACCAAGATCAGGGGCTGCTGTTGCAGATGTGCCTGTGACCTACAACTCCTGGCCACACTTGGAGCACTGCACTGAGCAGTGCATGCTGCACGTCCCATACCCATGACCCAGATGTGCTAGAGCCACCTCGAGAAGCCTCTGGGCTGCTTGGGCCTGCAGGGGTGGCCTGGCCCTCTGTCCTCAGGGCTGGTGCTCAGTCTACTGGCCACTGACCTGCCCAGGTCCCAGGCTGGGAAGCTCTGTTTAGCATATTGCTCCTGGAGGCATTTCCACATCTTCCTCTCTATATTACTTAACCCTTCAGTGTTTCCTCCATCTGTCTCATTTTGAGCAGATGAAAAATTTCTCCTACTTTACTGAGAAAGTTGAGATTATTCAGTGAAAAGCCCCATTTCCTTTCCTTTTATCTCAAATCTCTATTCCTTACTTCATTTTATTTCTCTCCTTTTATTTTCATTTTCAAATATTTGCATACCACCCAGTTTATACCGTGCACACTGTTGGTGATGGATGTGCACGTTGTGGACAGTCGAGAAGAAGAGAGGTCTCCTCTGCTGAGGGCTGCAGGAGAGAGATGCTGAGTGAGGACTCAGCATCTCTCTCCTCTTGCTTGTGTCATCACATGCTCCCCAATTCTCTCTTTTGTACAAAACCTCTGCTTCTCGCTCTTACACCCACTTGCTGCTCCTGCTCACTCACTGCCCATTTATCTGACGCTGGTCTCCCTCTGGCCCTCTCAGCCACTTGGTTGAACCTCACACCATCTGGATCCTGCACTCACCACATGACAGAAATTGCTTTCTCAAAGGTCGCCAGAGACTGAAATGCCAGATCAATGGCATTTCCTCAAACTTCCCCTCCCACCGCCTCTCTGCATGATCAGACACTGATATCCCTTTATTCCTGCAGTGCTCTTTCCTGCCTCAGTGACACCACATCCCCCCTCCATGGGGGTCCTTTGTACCACATCTGGAGACCTGGGGAGGGGACCTGGGGAGGGGAGGGGCTTGGGAATGAAGGTGATAGGAGAGCAGGATGGCAGTCCCCAGTGGAAAGACAGGAACCAGGTCTTCGGTGCACCGGGATTCAAGGACTTCTGCTAAGTTATCTTGATTTTTTTGGATTTTCTCTCATATTATGGATAGTGAACAGTAGCAGAAATGTGCTTTGTGTTTGTTTAAGAAACAAAAGGAAGCAAGTTAGTGAACAGATCCTGTTTTCTAGACCAGTTATTTGGATGAAATAAGAATCTTCGGAAGAGCCAGACGCCTGGGCTGTCCCTCCAGCCTCCCAGGCAGAGAAGCCGCACTCATCCATCAGGCATCTAAAGGCCCCAGCAGTGCTCTTGGAAAGTCTATTCATTGAGTCAGAGAGACTCTGTCAGGACCAGCGAAGTCCCTTACTCTCCTGCCCTATAAATGTGGATTTCTCCCAAAAGTCTGCACAGAGACTCTCTCTTCTGCTTTATTTTTTCTCTGACATCTCACCTATTCCAATGACTTGAGCCTTCTCTTCTCTGCAGTTGAAGTCCAAATTTATAACATTATAGTCCTTGTCTTCCCTAAGTTTCACCCAAAAACAGGGCCTGCAAGAAGGGCTAGGATGCAGACCATTAAATTGGACAGTGATATCAAGGAACTAGGGTGAAGGGCTTGGGACAAGTGACAAAGAGTGGGACAAGTGATGAGGAAAACTTTTCCAAGGGTGTATTATTGAGCTAGTCAGCACTCTGGTGCAGTTGAGGCTCCATCCTACTTGCACCCCTGTGTAGGATCTGATCACAATTGTCCCTTGAAGGACAGAGGAAAGAAGTCAAGCATTTCCTCATGGGATATTAGTGTGCTCAAATTCTAGTGTGGCACCTGCATCAGAACCACCCTATACAGAGGAATAGAGAAGAACACACTGCAGCTGAGGTAACAGGCTGGGAGGTGGGCTGAGAGGACATGGGGTGAGGTATGACAGGGATCTGACCCAGTCCCTTGTCACCAGCTGCTCTGTGCTGTGTTCCTCTGTATGTCCCAGATTACCTGCAAGCTCAATATGTTGAAAACCACAGCAATAACATGAGTGTCAAGGGAGTGGTCTAAGGAAGAAGGCCATGTGGCCCAGGTCTCATTCACAGTGGCTTCAAATATAGACTTCTGATGAAGTTTTGTGTGGGTTAATTTGTTACATGCAAATGTTTACACCATATCACATTTTTATAACACTGTTTGTTTTGTTTTTATTTTTTCATATCTCAATATATCAGGAATATGAATATTATAAGTTGCCTATGTTACTCTTTATTTCTGAGCAGCCATTTCTTCTGTGCCAAGTGTTGGACCAGCATAGTTCTCATGCTGGATTGTTCTAGTTCTCTTGACTGAAAGTGGAAACCAGAGCTCTGTGGTTCTGAGGTTCAGCCCTCTCCACCACATTTGAATTATCTTTTGCTTAACTCCATCCCAAAGAGTTTAACTCCTGCACAGCTTCAGGGTCAAACCCTAATTTTCTCGAGGGTGGAAGCTCTCTGCTTGTTGTCTGCTGAGCTCAATCCAGAATGCCCGGGAACTTAGTAAATGCTGTTGAACGAGGTTGGTAATAACAGTAAAGTTTTCCCAAACTCTTATCCTTAGGTCAAGTCAAGGTCTTGGAAGGCTTTATCTCAGGAATCAAATGAGCCTTCCACAGGAAAAACATGACAATAATGACAGTGATTCAGGCCTTCATAATGACAATGATGATAGTGATGATAATGCATATCTTTATGATGATTGTGAATATAGAAAATGCCCTCTAGTTCTCAGAACCATCATGGGGATAAAGCAAAGGGCATATCTAATTATTCCGATTTTACAGATGAGGAAATTGAAGCTCTGAGAAACAAAGTGACTTGCCCAAGATCTCATTACCAGTAGTTAAATCCAGGTCTTTTGTCTCTTACTCTAGAACTCACTGGATCAGCTAAGGGTAGGCAGAAGAAGAAGAGACAGTGGTGGTGGAAGTAGGTGGGGTGGGGTCGAAAGAAGAAGAAGGGCCAGAAGAACCCAGGGTGGGATGAGATCACAGGTACAAACTTAGTGCGCTCAGTGTGGAAAGACAAAATCTGTGGCATTTGCAGAGGAGAGGGAGGTGAGCCATGGCTTTGATGGATATCTGTTGGTAAGGCCGTGACACCTATTAGCTGTGCTTTGAGTTTGTGCTTTGGTGGAGACAGGAAAAGAGGGTCTATCGTATCACAGAGCAGACAGTGTGGGGCTCCCAGAAGAGGTCCACAGTGGATCAGAGACTGTCCTGCCAAATGTGGGGCCATAAGAGAACGTTTGACAAATATCAAAGAAGCATTTACTTGCCCTCTTAGTGAGTAAGAAACCACAGTGTGTCTTTATAGCTGCTATTTGTAACCCTGTAGAATAAGCTCTTACATATTTCTCATTATAGAATGGTGTCTTGAGCATTCTCAATAAATGCTTTTGCTGTCTTCTTAGGGTCCTGAGTTAAACAACCCCTCTAGTTATTATTTTACATAGATGTCTAGGCTGTAGGCCTTAACTAATTATTAGTTAAGGCCAGAAGAAAAAATCTACTCAGAATTTTAAAGAAAAATTTTATTTGTAGGAACTGCATTTGAAGAAGAGAGAAGGGGCTGGCTCACCAGCCATGTGCCAGGGACCACCATCCACACAGGCTTTTGCTCATATAAAATATCAATCTGAGACCCCTCTAAGAAGTCCCTCGTGTCAGCTCAAGTTGTAGAGAGACGACCTTGTGATATATAGTACGTGAGAGGAAGATAAACTTTGTGTCATCAAAGAGCAAATTTCTAAAAGGTCACTTTTTGAAAGATGTATCTGTGCAGTATCATATTTAATTTGATAAAGATTTCATAATGTTTATCCAGGGAAATGAAACATGAATGATCTTTTCGTTAGTTGAGACGTTGATTTTCTTTCTCTACTACTGATGTAACGTATTCTCTTATTAGTGGTGGGGGCTAATCTCCTCACCAAAGGACTCCCAAGTCCAGAGAGGGAAACATGGTGAAGCAGTCCCCACAACTCTATGAATGTGTGTCAACTCAGCTTGTTTAAGGCTGGATGTGGAAGATGTTACTCTTTCATATGTGCCTTCATTTAGCCCTATAACCACAATGTGGAAACCTGGCCCAGATCACACAAACATGGGTGTGTGATGGGGGCACTCACTCCTCTCAGATTCAGTCCTTCTGTTGTAAGTTCCCACTGTTCTCAAGTTCTTATCCTTTCCCCCATCAGTTTTAGTAGGGTCATCAAAACTCTTTTCAAAGCAGAGCCCTCAAAGTGCTGGCAGATCTCCACCATTTCCTCTGAGAAGCTTGATGAGAGAGCAGGCACCATTTTTCTTGTCAGGCAAACCTGGGTTATTGCTCACTTTCTTTATTGATGAGCTGTAAACTGGGGCAAATGATAACTTCTTCAGTGCTTGTGTATGTCATCTGTAGGATGGGGATGGTAGTAGTGACACCTCAACATGTTTGTTGTGTGAATTAAATGCAGCGATGTGTGGGGCTCATAGACGGCAACTACTATGTTGCAAGAGCCCCATAATTATTTGATATAAATGTGTTTTATTGATTCAAAAGGCACATTTGCTCTCAAATTTCAGCACCTCTGCCATAAGAATGTGCCACGACTTATCACGGTGGCTTCAGCTAGGCGAGTCACGACACCATGCTCATTGCCCAAATGTCTATGAACATTCAAAACTCCAGCTTCAAAACTTGCAGAAGTGTCAGTGGCCTAGAAAACCACTCAGGGGCAATATAGGTGGAACTTTTCTAACCTATGGGAATTAAATTGTTGTGGAGGATGGTGAGTTAGGCATGTTTAGCAAACTTCACAAAGCAAGAGTCAAAGTCAGTTAGCACTCATAATTGCAAAACCTTCTTAAGAGCTCCCGAGGCTTTTTATTCTTATACAGTTTCCTTTAAAAATCTTGCTTCGGCAAAGCTTGTGATGGTACAGATGATACTGTAGAAAAACCTGAACATCA
>NW_011889209.1:922154-924712 GCF_000151845.1 Pteropus vampyrus | reverse complement strand
TCCTCGTTCTTGACGATGCATTCCTTGAAGCCTCTGTCCCCATCTCCGGACCTTGTCACGCAGTAGGGTAGAAAGAGGATGCGGCATAGTTTGACAGTTTTTTCTTTTTAAATAAATAGTACATGAAATAAAAAATACACTATAATCATTAGTGTCTTAGATTCAGTGAAGTAAGTCACAAATATATGTGATTCCTTTAAGTAATTCTCCTATGACATGGTCAACATGATTATGTTTTCTCTCCTCTGAATGAGTTCAGGTTGGTTTGTCAGTTCCTTTGTGAGGGTTAATTTTTTGTGTCAGCCTTGATAGGCTATATGTCCAGTTGTGTGGTTTCAAATGCTAGTCTAGATGTTGCTGTGGAGGTATTTTGTAGATGTGACTAAAATTTTCAATTGACTATAAAGAAGTGAAACGAATGATCTTCCATAATGTGGGGATGAGGAGGGACTGATTTAATCGTTGAAGACCTTAAGAATGAAAGAGTTTTCCTGAAGAAGGACTTTTGCTTCAATACTGCAGCATCAACTCTTACCTGAATTTCCAACCTGCTGGCCTGCCCTATGGATTATGGATTTTGCCAACTCCTATAATCATTGGAACCAATTCCTTAAAATAACTCTCTCTCTTTCTCCTACTGGGTTCTCTCTGGAGAACCAAGACTAATATAATCTTTTAATATATATTGGATAGAATTGAACAGTATGATCAATGTAAGACAAAGGAGCAAGGCAGCCTCATAAAGTATTATGTAGGGAGAACTTACTTTTCTCAATGAAGCTTATTTTTATACCAGCTCTTTGGGCAGTGGATTGACTCTACTTTGTGACCCACATCCTCCCCATAATCATGTGACTGGTTTCGGCAGACCTGCATACAGACTCTTATATCTATCTCAAATAATTTCTATTTTACTAAATTGGACCCATTGCTTTAGGCTGTAGGCATCTTTTACTACTCAGTGGGCCATCATGTGATGCTACTCTCATATCTGCTGTATTTGTGGGACCTGGAATGGCTGGAATCTGTGACTCCTGCTGGTGCAGGTGTGGTGGTGCTGATTCTCTTCTCATGGCTGAGTGTGAAGTGGCCATCTCACTGCAGCTCAGCATCCCAGAGTCTGTTGCTCTGGGCTTAGCCTCAACATGGGCAGAAGTGAATGAGCTGTATTAATACTTTCCCCAGCATAATCCATCATTCCCTCAACGATGCATTTTTGAAAATTAATTAGAATCCACACAGTGGAATAACGAACATTGTGTTTAGAATTACAATCTATTGCTAAACAACAGATCAGACAGCCTGTTGTCTCCCATCATCCTGAATGTCTTAAGTGTTCAGCTTCTAATGCCCATTTAGCACTCTTCAGCCACTAATTCAGCCAAATGGTTTCAGAGGGCTTAATCACATTGAGAGAGTGGAATCTTTAACTGTCTGTGGGCAGGAGTCCGAGGAGGGTCAGGAGGGAAATTGCCAGTGCCTAAGGCAGCAAAACTGGAGTATCCCCACTAGGTTTCCCCTTTAGAGCCTGACAATAGGTGTATAGAAAGTAGGAGAATTCTGAGCAACAAAATGTGAGTTAGAAGGGACCTCAAAGCATCTAGTTCAATCTTTTCTTCTTTAAGAGACTTAAAAAAGTATGCAAACATGACCTCCTAATTTTCAGCCTGCTGTGCATTCTTCAGCTGTCCCTCCAGATCTGGGATAGGGATACAGATGTACAGGCAGCCCTTGTGATGGCTCTAATTTTCACTGGCCGAGGGAGAAATGCCTGGTGTCCTCACTCAAGGACAGCCAGCTGTTTGGCAAATCGAATCTTCTAGTCTGGTTGCCCTCATGGTGTCCGACTCCATGGAGGCAGCAACTCCTAGAGAAGTGTCTCTGGCTCTGTACCTGATGGAGCTTGCATTCTGTTCTGTTCATCCACAGTCACCCTGTGGATGGATTGTCCCACACCAGGAACCAAGAGGAGTGTACCTGTGGGGCAGGGGTTCCAAAGGCCTGACTTTGGGACAGATTATCGATGGTTAAATACCCACTCCCTGTTAGCCACCACTCACTCCACTGTAACTGTCCGACATGCTGAAGTTGAGGATGTTGGTTTTCTTGGCTACTTCCTCAGTTCTCGCACAGGTCTGAACTGGCAGTGGCATTGGTTGGTTTGCTAGGCCCATGCCATAGCCCCAGAACCTCTGAGATCCTGTGTAGCTTAGGTTTCATGGTGATCCTGCTGGGTGATATTTTACCTGCCTTTGTAACCAAGTTCTCCACCCTCCCACCCTTTCCTAGTCCACAGTTAGGCACAGTGTAGGCGTTTTATGAATGCCTGTTTAATGACAGACATTCTCAATCATGAGTCACATGTGGGCAAAAGCAAAGAAAATTAAAGGGCCTTGAAGCTTCCCTTTGCCCAAGTCTTGGAACAGCCTCTAAGGGCCTTTGTCTTCCTGTCAGTACTGTGAACTCTCACTCAGGGGCTTGTTCTTTTTCTGTATTTAATAGCGAAGGACAACCCAATCCCTCCATACTCATGATCAGGGCCAATGGTGAGAGATCTG
>NW_011889209.1:917667-921714 GCF_000151845.1 Pteropus vampyrus | reverse complement strand
CCAACAACCTCCATCTCTTTGTTTTCAGCTTCATCTTAAGAGGCCATTCTTGGTCTGTATTTTGGAAGCCTGCTCTTTCATCCTCCTATCTACTTATGAAGGAGCTCAAACTGCAGCTCAGAGAAGTTCAGCTCTGGCCAGGTCTACTTAATGAGTGTCTGGAAATGGACTGTTTTCATAAAGGTTCCACCCACTGTTTTATATTTTAGGGGGCAAAATTCACTTTGCCCTTAATGATTACTCTTATGAAGATGGCTCCTACTGAAGGGGCAGCTTTTCTCCTACAGAGCTCTCAAAGGTCTTACCTAAGCCAGAGGGAGAAAGGCAGGAGGCCTATGTTAGCAGAGGTGTTTTTGGGCATGAGCTGGGAGACATGAAGAAGGGAAGATGTGGAAGGAGGCCAAAGAGGTGGCTGAGGGAGAACCACTCCAGCCAAATTGGTAGGCTGGCCCTGTGAGCTCTTGCTGTAGATCTACTCCAGCCAAATTGGTAGGCTGGCCCTGTGAGCTCTTGCTGTAGCTTCTGCAGCAACCAAGCAGCATGATTCATCCAAAGGCAGAGAGCCAGTTTGTATGGTGGACTGTGTCTGCAGTGGAACCAGAGAGGTGCCCTGTACATGTGCATAAAGGATGACTCAACATAATCACTAGAAAATCCCCAAGAATGCCTTCCCACCCTGCTGGAGGAGAGAGAAATGCAAATATGGTTAATAGGGTGGGAAATTTCATTGGCCTGGGAGGCTAAGGGGGCTGGGGCAGGCTCTTAAGAGCTTCTGTGTGACCACTTGCTTTAGTTTATACAAGGTACTTATAAATCCATGATCCCATTATTTTAAACATGGCCTTGGAGGTTCTAAAATAAGAAGCAAGGAAAGAGGGTGAAGAGTAAACAGGGAAATACAGCTGTCAAAGGTGAAAGGTGCCATGAGTTCTAGAGAAGCTGTGTCCCTGCTGTGGGGTGTGTGTGTGTGTGTGTGTGTGTGTGTGCGCGCGCACACACGCGTGAGTGCGTGCATACATGCATGCACACACACGCAGGAGAGCACATCTGGATGTGAGCTCTCAAACTATTGGGATGCAGAGAGCAGGGGAGAAGAGTCTGGTTGCCCAGGTCTAGGATACTTGGGGGTAAATTCTGGAACTACTACCTGCAGTCCAGGACTGAAGGGAGGATCTCAGGGGGGAATTCTGAGCATATTATTTATGAAGCTGCAGAAGCCACCTCTTTTTTGAATTGCCTACTCTGAGAGCCAGCTAACAAGGCATGGAAGCTCGCTATAAGACCAGGTCTGCATAACAAAGGGCTAAGAGATGGCCCTGGATCCAGGGCATGCCAGGATGGACAGTAGTGGGGAAGCTATCCAGGCATGAAGGGATGGCCAGCTGAGGTCAGCTTGGCAGGAGAAAGTAGAGTCCAAAGGCTGCATTTTCTCTGAGCCCTGGGACTCCTTGAGGGGCTGTATCTTCTCTCTTCCTGTGACCAGCATGGGGCCTAGCACAGGATACTTGCTCAGTATGTGCTGGCTTAAAGGATAGAGTTCAAACCAGAGGTCAGACAAATAGCAAGTTGAAACATACTTTTGTCCCCCCAAACCTGTTCCTCCTAATCTTTGTGAACAGCCTGCACTATACTTGTTCCTCAAAGGCAATTTTTCACCACTCTCTATACCCAGTCAATTTCCAATGCCTGCAAATTTTACCTCCTCAACATTCCTCAAATCCGTTCACTTCTCTCTGTCCCTAGTATCATCACTCTGGTCCAGCTACCATCATTTCTCACCCATTTATTGCAGCAGCCTCCTAACTGACCCCCTGAACTCTTGTTCACTGTGTGAATCTACTCACATCATCTCTCTGCTCTAAATCTTTTAATGACTTTGCATCATCTGTAGGATAAAGTCCAAGGCAACCTTCTGGGCCTTCATGACCTGAACTTTACTTATTTCTCCAACATTATTCCCATCCCTCCCCACTGCCAAGGCCTCCAGCCAAATGAAACTCCTGGTAGTTCCACCAAAGTGCTTACTCTCTTCATTCCTTGGACAATTGAATTGCCTGTTCCCTCTGCCTGTTATCCTCCTACTGCCTTGCCTTGGCCAACTTCAGCCTTCCAAACTTGGCCTAGACATTAGCTTCCCTGTCACCTACACTGGTGTCCCTGCTGGTTGCTCCTGAAGACTGTCTATGTGTCTCCATTCCAGCCCCTGCACACTGCTCTCAGATAACCTGCTTACTCACCTGTCTCTTCCACAGGCCAGTGAGTTCCTGGATGGCGAGAACCATGGTTGGCTCCGAGGTCTTACACAAGTGCCTGGCCCAGACTTGATCTTCAAATACTATTTTGTATTTTCTTGATTCTAAGGAAATGTCATATTGTATGTTATGCCATCTTCTTGCATTGTAGGAGGAAATGGAAGCACCACATTAAATGTATGCCCAGTTATTTTTGACTAATACAATAGCATGTCTTTATCCAAGCCACTGCATTTCTTCTCCAGGAAAGACCAAGATTAATGTTCAGATCTGCCTTGGTTACATGCAGAGTGGGACTGTTCTTCATGGGAGCTGCGTTGGCAGTTCTACAGTTTCTCACGATGGCCACTGCATTCCTCAGGGTGTGCTTGATGAGGACGTCTGGAGCACTTTAGTATTACCAGTGTAATTTTGGGATTATTGAAAAATGCTATGATTTGTTCTGTCCTGCGTGATAGTCCCCCAAGATGAGTGCCATGGTCCCACTCTCCTCCCCCCAAGCTTTGAGAATGGTGCAGTCTGTGACGGAAGCTTGGCAACTTCAGGTGTCTATCAGTGGGTCACTGGTAAATGATTAGTTATCTCCAGGATGCAAGACCACTTTTCTTTCCAATGCTCTGTCATGGAGGTAGTCTTCTTGAAGACATTTTAGGTGGAAATTATGGATTCACACTAAAAAGAAAACTCTACATATAATGCTACCAAAGCAAATGACCAATTGAAACATCTTTTGGATAAATGGATACTTTGTATTCTTTTGTGCCCTCCTACACACACACACACACACACACACACACGCGCACACACACACACACACAGGCAAAGACACCTTTGTTCAGACTTATTCTCTACCTCTGTCTGGCAAGTTTCTCTGGATCTCAATTGTAAGATATGTTTGATTTCATAAATGTTCATCAGCGAAACTCAATCTGATATAACCTAAGAAGGGAGGAACATGATACATTTACATGACTTTACCTCTATTTACTGAAGTTTGGCATGTGTATCAGACACCCATGGCTATTTAATTGTTTCTGTGAGTGCTGCGACTCTTTTGACAAGTCTTATGTTTTGCTTACATCCCCATATAAACAAGGGGCTCCTCAGCGTTGGGGCTGTAACATCCTCCTAGCTCCTCTTCAGCTGTGTTCTGAGAAATTTCTGGGAACAGTAGGTGCCCCCATCCCAGACTCAGAGGATGAGCATTCCTCATCTAAAGAAAGGCTTCTGTTGTCATTATTGGGAAGAGAAGTACTGGTTAACCAGTTTCCAAGGGGAAAGAAGAAGCTCCATCCTCCAGCTTAATTTCTTTTTTCCCCATCTTTATTGAAATATAATAGAAAATTACTTGCTTGTATTTACATTATTTACATTATACAATTTGATGAGTTTTTTCCAATTATAATTGGCATACAATAATATACCAGTTTCAGTTGTACAGCATAGTGATCAGAGATCCACATAACTCGCAAAGTGATCACCCCACTAAATCTAGTACCCTTCTTTTCCCTTACCTATTTATTTCCACATTATTAGCCATCTTCCTTATGCTACACTCTACATCTTCATGTGTATTCTGCAACTATCCATGTGTACCTCTTAATCCCTTTACCTTTTTTTGCCATAATTCAAACCCCCTCCCATCTAGTAGCCCTCTAAATATTCTCTGTATCTATGAGTTTATTTTCACTTTTGTTGTTGTTGTTGTTGATTTTGTTCTTTAGATTTCATATGTATATGAATTCATGCGATATTTGTCTTTTTCCATCTGACATTTCATTTAGCACAATACCCT
>NW_011889209.1:915098-917617 GCF_000151845.1 Pteropus vampyrus | reverse complement strand
ATCAAGGCAATATCATTTTCCATCACCTTCCTTTTAGTCTGTGTGTGTCTTTTAATAGGAAGTGAGTCACTTGTAGGCAGCATATGTAGGGGTTTTGTTTTCTTATCCATTCAGCAACTCTATCTTTTGGTTGGAGCATTTAATTCTTTTCCATTTGAGGTACTTGTTGATAGGAATACAATTATTACTATTCTTTATTCCCATTTTTGATACATATTTTTTCTTCTTAAAGAAGTCCTTCCAACATTTTCTGTAATACTGGCTTGGTGATGATAAATTCCTTTAGCTTATTTTTGTCTGAGAAGCTCTTTATCTGTCCTTCAACTTTAAATGAAAGCTTTGCCATATAAAGAATTCTTGGTTGTAGATCCTGGGTTTTTATCACATCAAATATTTTGTGCCAAGCCCTTCTGTCCTGCATTGTTTCTTTTGAGAAAGCAGCTGCCAGTCTTATGGGTGCTCTCTTGTAGGTAATTAACTGCTTTTCTCTTGCTGCTTTCAAGATTCTCTCTTTGTATTTAACCTTTGGCATTTTAATTATATGTTGTGTCTTGGTGTGGGCCTCTTGGGTTCTTGCTTTTTGGGGCTTTCTGAGCTTCCTGGGGTTGTATATTTATTTCCTTCACCAGGTTAGGAAAGTTTTCCATCATTATTTCTTCAAATAGCTCTTCAACTTCTTGTTTTCCTTCAGGTACCCCTATGACCTGGATAGTTTTACCTTTAATAATGTCCCATAGGCTCCTTAAAATAGTCTTGTCATCTTTTTTCTTGCCATTCTGATTGAGTGTTCTTGGCTTTCCCATCTTCTATATAAGTCATTTGATCCTCTTCTTTATTTACTTTGATCCTCTTCTTTATTTACTTTGTTTATTCCATTTAATTTACTTCTCATCTCAGATAATGTGTTCTTCATTTCTGACTGGTTTCCTTTTATAATTTCCATTTCTATTTTTATGTTTTTTATCTCTTTGTTGAAGTTCCTACTAAATTTATCTATACTTTCCATAAGTTCATTGAGGATCTTTATAACCATTGTTTTGAACTCTGCATCTGTCAGATTACTTGACTCCATTATTCCTGGATCTCTGTTCTGTTCTCTCATATGATTTCTGCTTCTTTGTCTTCCCATTTTGGCTCTTTCTGTGTCTGTTTCTATGTACTAAGCAAAGCTCCTAAGTCTCCCAGTCTTATTAGTGTGGCTTTGTGCAGTAGGTGTCCAGTGGCACAGTCCTGAGAGGGGTTCAGCTTCAGGCCAAGTTTAGCCCTAACCTGTGTCCCTCTAGGGCCACCTGTTAAGATTCAACAAGCAATCCACAGATGCTGTGCTTATAGTTGCCTCAAAAGGCCACACCAGAAACCAAGAACAGCTGCAGTGTGAGTCTAGATGCTGCTCAGCAAGGAGCACCTGACTCGCTGAGGATGTGGCTTGGGTGAGGCCGTGAGTTGGGGGAGATGGAATTTCAGGGAATCCTCTGGGTTGAGTGACTTTTGTTATCCAGTTTGATGATGTCTCCGCTATGGTGGCACTGCTTCTGCACTCTGAGAGGAGGGAGGGCTCAACAGAGTAACAGTGGATACCGCTGGCACATCTGTATAGAGTAAGCCTCACCTTGGCCCTCACTCCCACAACTCAGTGTCCCCCTGTAAGTCCCTGGTGGCCCCTGTGCAGCCGAACTGGCACTAGTGCTCAGAGCAAGCAGGTCCATCACTGCCAAAGTCTGCTCATGGACACTGCCCCTTTAAGAGGCGTCTGTAACTGCCGGCTGGTTGCCGCATTGCTGCGGCAGCCTCCATCCCACTTTGCCACTCAGGACCCAGCAGCCTCGTGTCCTTGCCTCATACAACCTTCTGCCAATGCAGGGTGCTTTCTTGGACTTCTCCCTAGTTATATGGCTTGTTCATCTAGATCCCAGGTGATGGTCCTTGCTGTTTGCTCTTCGTTTCTGTCACAACTTTGATTTGGACACCAGAGAGATGAACGGAGCCTTTATCATCTTTGCCACTTTTTTTCTCCCAAGTTTAATTTCTTTACCTCATTATCAGGAATCTTCCTTCCGTCTTTGAAGAAGTCCACCTCTACTGGTCCTGTCTGCATATCTCCTTCCATTTATTTTTATTTCTCTCATTTGTCAGTGACCATTTATATAGGCTAGCAGGATCTTTAGAAGACAATGCTGGCTGAAAGGAAGGGAGGGGCATTGAGAGCCCCTTTTGTCAGTGTTTGTGGGGAGGGGTAGTCTTCCTTGTGGTGTGAGAGATTCCCAATAACCTATTATTAACCTCTGCTCTCTCCTGCTAGCATCACAGATGCAGCCTGTTAATTTCTCATGGTTCTCTTTTTCAGGTTTCTAGTTTGTCTATTTTCCAGACATCTCTGGACATGGAGGAGGCCTCAGTGAGTGGTAATATGCAGGAAGAGACTGTGACCTCAGGGACAGAAAAATTATTCAGATGATAACCTGAAGACTAACCAAACATAAAAACAAAATAAACAAACAAACAAATATCCTCCCCCCCCC
>NW_011889209.1:909458-915048 GCF_000151845.1 Pteropus vampyrus | reverse complement strand
TCAGTGACCATTTATATAGGCTAGCAGGATCTTTAGAAGACAATGCTGGCTGAAAGGAAGGGAGGGGCATTGAGAGCCCCTTTTGTCAGTGTTTGTGGGGAGGGGTAGTCTTCCTTGTGGTGTGAGAGATTCCCAATAACCTATTATTAACCTCTGCTCTCTCCTGCTAGCATCACAGATGCAGCCTGTTAATTTCTCATGGTTCTCTTTTTCAGGTTTCTAGTTTGTCTATTTTCCAGACATCTCTGGACATGGAGGAGGCCTCAGTGAGTGGTAATATGCAGGAAGAGACTGTGACCTCAGGGACAGAAAAATTATTCAGATGATAACCTGAAGACTAACCAAACATAAAAACAAAATAAACAAACAAACAAATATCCTCCCCCCCCCAAAAAAAAAACACTGTTTCAGTAGGACTCGAAACTTGTGTTTTCAATGGCTCTTTTCATCCTAAGGTCTTCTTTGGCTGTGCTGTCACACCATCCTTGCCACCAGAGGACACAGAGAGGGAGAGAAACATTAATGATAATTTCAATAACCATCCATATTTGAATGCTTATTTTCAAGTTGCAAAGTACTTTTACTCAGTATGTCACAATTGCTCCCCACGTCAACTTCCTGAGACATTCATTGTAATTTCCTTTTTGCAGCTGTGGACAACGTGAGTTAAGTTTATTCATTCATTTATTTATGTGTTTACTCATCCATTCAAGAAATATTCACTGAGTATATAATATGTATACATCTCTGAACTAAATTGTGTAAGGAATGCTCTCTAGGAGTACATAATACAGTGGATAAAATATGATACAGTGTGAAAATGAATAAACAGACACCTCATTTAAAATGAAGTTGAGATGCTAAAAGAGAGAATTCTCACATATGCGTCACTCAATGCACACTATTGACCACAACAGGAAGCGACTTTAAATCTCAAACACAAAGTCATTCTGCTTTACTACCTCAACAGCAAGAGGAAGAGATTCGTCCTTGCCTGGAAATAGCTCAGCCAATGGGAGACTGCCACAACTCAGCCAATGAAAAGTCTTTGTAGTTCGAACTTTTGGTTTCCTGCAATGAATTTTTCCTTTACAACGGTCCCCTCCCAAGTCCATAAAAGAGCATTACTCTCTTTTGTCTCTCTGGACTTACATATCATTTGTGATTAGACTGCATGTCCCAAATTGCAATTCTTTTTCATCTCCAAATAAACCCATTTTGCTGGAGAAACATTTGGTAGTCTGTTTCTTTAAAGTCAACATTATTTGGTGGCCTGTAAGGGCTTCCGAGTAAATAGGTGTTATACTCACAGAGCTCATGAACTCACTGCTTCTTCATATTTGTGGACAAAAAAGGGGCCACATTCTAAACCTGGCTATCTCAGGGGAGGCCTGCATGGTGGGCCTTACAAACTCAGAGACTGAAAAGTAACTACATAGAATGGTCTGAATACAAAAATTCCTAATTAAAAGTCAGTCATAACGAGCATTTACATCCTAGGCCTGTAGCTTTCTTGACAAAGGTCAATCTTTATCTTAAGTGAGTCTGTCTATTGTCTTTTTGCACCTAATATAACACGCCTTAGAAATGTTAGAGTAATTTTCTTTTCCAGACTCCCTGGGGTACAACCAACCACCTCACCAGAGCAGGAGACCACAGAACCCCTCATTGTCATCTTGTCCCCCACATAACATTTCTGCGTACTCTAAATGTTAATTATTATCTGTCCTATACTGACCAATGTAAAGGAGGTATGTGTCTCTCCATGTTACTTTTTATAAAATCCCAAAGATTTTCCCACTTTGCTTTCTCCTACCCGCTTTATCTACCACCAATAGATTTCATGTAACCCTCCTATGTATCCTTTGATTCTAATGTATAAAATAAGCTGCAAAACTGCCATTCTCTGGAGCACTTTTTCAATCCATTGAGATTTTGCTTCCCGGCAATTGTCATCAGTTTGGCTCGAATAAACTCATAAAAATTCCCTACAGGTTTAGACGTTTCTTAACATTGACATGTTTGAGGGTAAATCTTTCCCCTGGATCTTAGCTTCTGCTCTCTGCATTTTGAAGCACTCCAGGCTCTATTCAGGATCTAATTTTAGGCTTCATCCTTTTCTGGTTAAAGTCTTGTTTTGTCCACGAGTACTCAGTTGGCACATTGGTCTGACTCTTTAGAAGTCAGACTGTTCCGTGTGGAGTTGTGCTGGTATTTGGCCTGCAGGCTGTTCAGGGTTTTGCTCTAGAAAGAAAGCCTCTGATAAATGTTATCTGAGTACTTTAGAGTAACCCCCTCTTCAGGAACCTCGGATAAGTTTATGTTTAGAAACTGCGGTCCCTCTTCATGCACATTTATAACTGAAAGGATAGATTTGACCAAAAGTAATTCAGAATACCAAAGGCCATTATGGTGAACTTTTGAATTCCCCAAATATACTTTTCTTAAAACCAAATTGGTCAACCATAGCCCTGAAATTGTCAAAACTGAATGGAATGCCTATTTCGATTGATACTTTGAAGCTCCCAAATGTTACCAAGAGTCTCAAATTGCCTCTGTGAAATAAAAATTTAAGATTAACTGAGGCAAACAAATGATTAAAAAAAGACAGGCTCCCGAAGCCTCATGCTTCTCTTCCCGGCTCCTTTGTCTCAGGCTCCGTCTCCAGGGTCATCTTCCTCCTCCAAACCTCTCCCTGCTTGCTCTTCCTCTGAGAACCTATCTCGTTAAAATCAGGCCTTCTGAGGATCAAAAAGTGAAACCCCAAATTTCTTATATTCTTTGGACTAAAGCTGAACTGTGAACCATAGTCAAAGATTTTTTCAAAGTAACTGAAGATCCCCACAGATTTGCTGAGGAATTTAATATAGTTATTCAAACTTATCAACCTGGTTTCCTGACTTGTATCAGCTAGTGCCTATGCTGTGGGTGAAAGCCAGGGTTGGCACTGAATGAAAACTGCTGACTGAGAAAATCCTGTAAGGCATCTAGAATTTCAGTTGAAAGACCAACCCACTGACTTGTTATATGGTTAGACACAGGCAAGCACGACTTCATTGGGCATTTCCTAGGACTTTCCCAAAACCTGTTGATTGGAACAGAATTCAGGTTTGCTGACAAAATTCTGATGAATCTGTTCATGACTATTATAATCAACTTCAGATTGTTTTCAAAGAAACTTCTGGCCTTCCTTCAGACATTGATAGCACTTGGGTAACTTTTAATACTATGTTTTTAACTGGGTGAACAGAGATCTTTCTCTTTCAGTTAAAAGGACTAGGATGGAATGGGGGAGCATGTCCTCTCTAGATGAGATAAACCTGGAAATCAGCTTGCTCATACCCTAGATAAAAGTCATCTGAAAGAAAAATTGCTCAAATTCTTAATTTTCGACACCAGCAAATGAAGGTCCCTATGAGAAACCCCAAACCTCCTAGTTTCTGCTATTATTGCAAAAAGTTAGAACACTAGAAAAGAGAATGACAGAAACTTAAGTGCTTCAGGCACCTTCAGCCTTCTAATCGCCTCTTTCAGTGTGCTCCTAATCTCCAACGACCAGGCTCTGGGCTCTGAGAAACTGCATGGGCTCCTCCCAATCCTCCCCCTAATTGGCTTGGAGAAACCACTCTCCAGATCAGGGATTAATCTCTCTGTGTCTTTAACCAGAGCCACACTTTCAGTACTCAAACCCACTGCTACGAGGCAGAGCCTGCCCAGAGTACTGAAACTGTCCAAATAGCGGGATCACTAATAAACCTCAATAGGTTCCTGTTCCCGAGCCTATCCCTCCAGTTTGGGCCCTTCGAGAAACACTTTTTTGTCCTTCATTCCCCCACCCTTATTCATTTATTAGGCTGAGACTTTTTGGGAAAGTATTATACCAGAATTTCTTTCTCCTAAAAGAAGGAGAAATAATTCTAGAATTTGACAATAGTAATATAAGAAAATAAAATATGAAAATGTGAACTATACATAAAAATAACGTAAGATAAGAAGTATAGAAGAATTGCTATGGCATAAAAGGGGCAATAAATCTGCTGGGAATTGTGTTATTTATGGGAAACAGAGAGTGGTCTGCTGTGGTTGCTACATAACAGGCATAGAGGGATGGGACAATGAGATTAAAAGTTTTTTGGTAACTGAGAGTGGGGGAAGATTTTGAAATGATGGGCTAGGAAAATTGAACTGTATTTAATAGCAATGGGGAGTCTTGGGAGACATGAGATGAAGGGAGTGAGGGTCATGATTCTCTCTTGCAAAACAGGAGAGACAGAACAGAAAGGAGGAATCAGGTGAGAGGTGAGGCCCCTTGGTGGTCAGCAGGTGGTGGGGTTAGCACTGAACCCAGAGTCCTTGGTTCTTTCCACTGACAATAAGCTGCCTTGTGCTTAGAAAAATGTCCCATTTTATGAGTGGGTGGCTGAAGGCATGGAGAAGTGAGGAACCCTATGCCAGTTGTCCTGGGTCAGCACCAGTGAAGTGTAGACATCTTGCTGCTAGGTCCAAGCCCTGTTTACTGCTCTGTTTCTAGTGCTCAGCCCAGTGCTGACACATAGAAAACTGTGATGCAGAAAGGAACAGTGATCACCTATAGGGCCTCATTACTCAGTAGGCTGTGTTGTTCTGGAGATGACAGCTCAGTCAAGCATTCTCCAGGTGTTCCCTTAGAATCCACTTTCCCAGAGGGCCCCAAGAATGGCAGATGAATCAAAGGACTTTCCTTCTGCTCCTGCCGGCTCCTTATAGCTTGTCCAGGACACTGAACCATGCACAGTCCAGTAGGGTCTGGGTCAGCCACAAGTCCAACAAATAGAGAGATGACAGCAGTTTCTAATGGATTCAACCCTTCTCCAGGCACAAAAGGGGAAGCCTGAGGGCTGAGGAAGGGATCCCTCAGGTACTTAACTCTGGAGCTCTAGCCCTGCAGAGAGTTACTATTGTCATCTCTTTGTCGGGTCTGAATTCTCTGAAGTGACAGCTTTGACTTGAGATCTCCTTCTTTAATTGAGTCTTTGTCACTCTATGGAAAGTAATTTGCACATCCAATAATAGGCATAGTTAATGTGACTGAGGCGGGAGAGCTGCGGATACAGAAACCTTGTGGGAGAGCCATCTCCTGACAAGGGAGCCCTGGAAGCTGAGGCTTCTGGAAGCCTTGATGCATTGCTGCCTGAGGCTCAGGGCAGTGTGACCTAGGGTTCCTTTTTCATTCACCAGACGTCTTCTGAGTTCCAACTCAGTATGAGGAGGGTGGAGATATAACGATGGATAATAAATGGTCCTTGTTTTCCAGGAGCTTCTAGTCTGAGAAATAACTAGACTTTGTGACTGCATAGGAAGCCGGTCATAAACATGCTTCTGTGTTCTGGGATCAGGGAGCCAAACAGCCCCTTTTAATTCATCTTCATTTAATTTATTCAACCATCTGTGCTGAGCACCTATTTCTGGGAAACACAGTGGAGTGATGGACTAGGATGTAAAAAAGCAGGAACTACAAAGACTGTGGGACACAAGCTGACTTTTCACTCTCTCCCTCTCCCTCTCCCTCTCCCTCTCTCTCTCTCTCTCTCTCTCTCTCTCTCTCTCTCTC
>NW_011889209.1:902673-909408 GCF_000151845.1 Pteropus vampyrus | reverse complement strand
CTCTCTCTCTCTCTCTCTCTCTCCTCTCACTCTTTTTCACTCATTCATTCAACAAATGTCTGTGGTGCTCTTACTATACTCCAGGCTCTTTGCTTGGAATCTGGGAAAGATCAGTGAGCTAAACACTGACCCATCCTTGTCCTCATAGAATTTACCCAGGTGTGTGCAAAAGACAACCATTAATCAAATAAGCACCCAAGTATGTAATTAGGAACTGTGCACTAGAAAGGTGCAGGGAGCTGTGAGAGTCACCTGTGGGGCCGGTCTCATAATGATCCATGGGGTGCTGGGTGAGTGCCACAGAAACTATGGATCAATTAAAGATCTTTGTTCTTTATGGTTGGTATCGTTATACACACACCCGCATATATGTATATATGTCTATACACATTCATGTACACACACATATATGTATATTTTAAGTTACAACCTAAATACATGATTTCTGGCAATAAGAATGAGTCTGTTTAAAAAGCTGAACATTGACAGAAAATGTAAATTTACTCTCAAAGATTTTACATGTTAAAAGAGGCCAAGAAAACAGTAGAAGAAAACGTGGGTGAATGTTTGTACAATCTATGAGTGGGTAAGGCCTGTCAAAAAGCATGAAAAAGATAGATAATGCTGATTACAAAATTTAAAAACTTTGGAAAACCACGGACAAAGCTGAAAGACAAGTGAGAAACTAGGAGCTTCCTGTCTCACATGTGGCACGTTGCTAGCATAGCCGGGCCGGCCAGGGCAGTGCAGCTGAACTTCCTGCCAGAACACTGATCTTTCCTATCAGTTGATAAAGAGCTACTTTCCTAAGACTTTGAGAGAAAGCAACCGGCTACCCTCCCCTGCATCCAGGAATTTGCCAATTAATGCATATATAATGCTGCTCTGAAGCTACAGCTGATTTCATCCTAATTGGCTGATGCCCATGTTCCATAATTGTCAAAATATTTTGAGTTTCACTCCATTCTTAATATAATATTACTGAATGCTTATTATGTGCCAGGTACTGACCCATGTATATTAGATTTACTAATTCTGTGACTCCAGGATCCCAGATTATGGATGAAGAAACAAAGATATCATGAGGTAAATTCTTGACCACAGTTATGCAGATTGAAAAAGATGGAGCAAGCTTGAACCTGGGCAATCTGACTTTGGAGCTGATACTCACAACCACTGAACATCATTGCCTTTTCCAAATTAATAAGAAGAACAACACAATAGAAAGATGGGTGAAGGGTTTAAGCAGGCAATTTACATGCATATACACACAAAAGAAATATAGATGCACAATTAGCCTATGCAAAGATTTTCATCTTCATAAAAAATTAAATAAATGCACACAGCAACAATAATGAGATATTTTTCTATTATTATGTTGGAAAAAAAACTAAACTAAAAGGTGGACAAAACTCAGCATTAGAGATGTTGTGAGGATTGGATAATCTCAAGTGCTGTTAGGGGTTGTCATGACATTTTTGGGGCAGTTTGGTAATATGTATCAAATATACATGTATTTACTCTTTGAAATAAGTCTACTTCCAAGTTTGTCATAAGTAGAAAATTACTGCTACGCAAAACGATAAATACTTGAGGATGCTTATAAAAGTATTATTTACAACGGCAAAACAATGGAAACAACCTAATGCTCATCAATAGTAAATTGGTTGAACAAATTATTGCAACTCCTTACAATAAAACACAATAACTCTTAAAAATGGTGATTGAAATGAAAATACTTAAATAACACTTTGTATGAACCAAGATCACAGAACAGCTTTTATGGTATGACACCATTTATAGAAAATTATATGCATATGTACTTGCGTGTATGCAAGTGGATATTCTGGAAGGAGAGTCACTAAAGAGTAAAAGGTAGATATCTCCAGGTGTGGGAGATTATTTTCTCCCCTTTTTGGGGGCAAACTTCATGTTGTTTGAAGTTTTATACTCAAAGGGTGTCATTTCAACAGAAATAGCAAAGATATTTAATTAAAATAAATTACCAGTAAGATATTGGCTATGGCTTCTAGTTGAGTCTTCTGGAAGGCTTTGTACTTCTTTAGAACAGGACTTTTTACACTACAGGTTAAAATCTATTATAGGTTGTGAAATCAATTTGATAGGTTATAGGCAGCATTAAAAAAACAAAACAGATATACAAAGTCGAGTGTTATTTTGTGAAGTAAATATTTAGTAAATGTGTGTGTGATTACCCATTTGTGAGGTAAAATGTTGACATGGGGTCAAAAGCAGTGATTTGGGATATGAGAAGATGTGCTCCTAGTCAGCCAAGTTCCTGGGATTCAGTCACTGAGGAGGTTTCCCTAACCCTCCAACCCTTGGAACAAAGGAAAAAAAAAGGTCCAAAGTGAGGTGGGCTGGCTTTTCCTGGTCTGGCTTTCATAAGGCTATCACTCACATTTCCTTTGGTGAAAGTAGTTTCTTTTCAGTCGCATCAAGTAATATAGAGACACAGCTTTTCCAAAAAGAACCAACAGCTCTCTGATGGCAGAACTGCTTATACAGCTTGCACACTTGAGAATCCTTGGATGAGAAGATGCAGGGTCACCTTGCAAGGGTCACCTTGCAAGGGTCACCTTATGTAGAGAATAATTTAATACTTCCTCTTGACCAAATCAAGCATTATATTGGTAACGACCCAAAAGAAGCATATAGACAAAAAGACTGTGTATAACAATGATAATACTAATAATAGTACTAATAAAATATTTTGTAATTCAAATGCAAATGTGACCCAAAGATAGCAAGCCATTGCAAAGGGCTGTATTAATCATGTTACTTATTTTCGGTATTTTATGATGCTTTGACACCTTGGAGACTTATGGACCCTGCTCCTCCCAGGTTTAGCTAATTCTTAGAGATAGCAAACAACTTGCCTATGAGCACAACTTTGATATGCAAACCAACAAATCCAGAGCTCATACTCCTTTGCCTTTTTTTTTTTTTTTTAAATCAGGCTCCAATAATCTGGGACACTATCCTGCTGCCCTAAGTCATCCTAGATCCAGGCGAAAACTAGACATCACTTGGCAACTAAAGACCACCTCTATTGTTGAGGGTCTACCCAGTTATTCAAACTAGCCAATCCTCAGACTGCTCAGCTGCTTATTCTGCCTCACTCATCGCTTCCCACAACAACTGCAATAAAAGCTTTTGTTCATGTTGTTTTCCTCTTACTCTTTCTGACTTCTGAGAGATACTGATGCTTCCATGTGTGGCTCTGTGTGGGGTGGCATGTGCTCTCCTCTTGATAAATGTTAATAACAAACTATCTTTTCAATGGCAAACTTCTCCTGATCTGTTGGCCTTGCCATGCCTGATTATAACAAACCAGGGTTACATTTTAAAACAAAGGTCAATCAACTCCAAGTAATGCAGGCACTCAAAATTCCCAGATTATTCAGAATAATTAATAGTGGGCTCAAGTCATTTGAAGATTTACATTCTTACTCTGAGAATAAATTGAAAACTGCAGAGAACTTATTCTATGATCAGAGGAGACATCTGGAGGGTGAATGACATTTAAAATCCATTGAAATAAAGTCGAGAGACTGACACAGTAATGACCTTAATAATCCTATGAGAGTTAACTCTAGAGGTCTAGATTAAGATGATTTTTAGTGCTATTTATTTGCAAGAGCTCTCTACAATGGCCCTGAGAACAAGATAGGAATCAACCCTGTCTGTGATGTGTCAACAACTGGAGCAATGCTTTTCAGAATCTTTTCTCAAAGGTCTGTTGCTCCAAGTGTTAAGCAGCCTAACACCCTTCCTGATAACAGAGAGCTACACCTGGAAGCGATGTTGTGAATGAGCCACTGCTCTCTTTCTTTCACAGAAAAGCTTCTCACCTTCCTTGAAAAGGATGGTGTAAAAGCTTTCAGGCCAGGTCACACCAGGGAGATTCTATGTTGGAAGCATTCATGCTGTTAGAACCATTTGACAACGGGAAATTGTCAACCAATTTCTTAAGCTCCTGGTAGTTTACCAGGGGAATCCAGGATTATTCCTTCTAGATTCAAACACTACATCAATTCATTTACAAGAGAGAAGTGGTCTAAGAGAACAAGAGTAAAGAACCTAAAAATCACATCAGATAAGTGCTAGTAGAGCATGAGGGGCTGCAGAGAGGGCGGGCATGGAGGGCAGAGACGGGCAGAGGGCCAGCATGGGCTGTAATTACACAGGCCTGGGTTTGAGTCACATGCTTTCTGACTTACCTTCCCCGAGGCTTGGTTTCTTCATCATCAAAGCAGCGAAATCATTCTAATCTCAAAGAATTGTTATAAAAAGGCAATGAGATTAAACAGGTAAAGCCCCTAATGCGCTTAGCTCTCAGTAAATGCTACTTAATACCACCTGCCCTTCTCCCTCCCTCCCCTCCTCTTCTTTCTTTCCTTCTTTCTTCTATACTCCATTTCTACCCCTCCTCCGCTCCACCCTCCAAGGTTCGACTTCTAGAACCTGATGCGCTGATGGGTTAGGACAAGAAGAAGGAAAGCTGAGCCATTTGGGCTGCACGAATGCCACAGAAGCCTTGATCACAGCTCCCTAATCACTGTAGGCAGGACCAATGTACCCATAGGTCCTTTCATTCTAATGACGCATGGAAGGGTACAGAATGAGGAGAGGCTGGCAAGGCAGAACGAGGGCTATCTGATTGCCTTTTTCCTCCTTCAGATAAAAATGAAATTCCTGGAATTGAAAAGCACAATATTCCCCTATAAAAAAGAAGACAGTTAAAATTTACTTCTACTGCAATGTAATAAAGGAGAAAATAACCCTCAACATCAGGAAATGACTCCATGGTTTCCCCTTCATATTTGCAACCAAAGGTCCTTATTGCTACTGGCTCACTCATCCCAAGCATTAATTTTCTATTATGAATAAAATTAATGAGTTTAGCCAATTTCTGGTGCTCATAAAGTTGTGCTTTTCATTACTGACGTTAACAGCCTTTTGGAGACACCTCCTTTTGGAGGAGTGCCCACAGAGCTGAGACTGGCAGATGCCACTAGCTGGGACTTGGGGCTTACCCACACCCAGTGCTGGCCCTGGGACCCCAGAAGCCAGCTCCTTCTTCACACCCTGCCAAGCTCCCTCTCTTAACTGACCACCAGCTTAAAGCTTACCTCTCCCAGAAGCCCTACTTGATTAACCCTGAGCATGATAACAACCTCATGGTGTCATGTCCTCTCAACACCTATGCATAAAGTTTGTGACAGCCTGATGGGGAAGGCAGCCAGTCTAATGGGGCTGAGATGGGGAACCACCAGCCAGGGTTCCTCACCCAGGTGTGGTGTCAGAAGGATTTTCTGAAAGATAGGATACTTAAGTATCTAAGCTGGAACTGAAGTATCAATAGGAATTAGATAGATTAGACTGGGCTGGGGGATGTGGAAGGAAATGCTTCATGTCAAGGGGTGTGCAGGCTGGATGGGACTTGTTCTAAGTGCTCCAGGAAAAGCACAAGGAGGCCAGCAGGAGCGAGTCATAGGCTTCCATGGCCCACTTGGGGCCTACAGAATTAGAGACTCTTCTGGATCTGTTTTGTGTCTCTTCTCACAGTGCAGCCCTCTAGGCAAGGCAAAATTCACTAGCCAAGTCCAGCCATTGCTCGTCTTTGTGAATAAAGTTTCATTAGAACACAGCCTCGCTCATTCATTTACATATTGCCTATGGCTTCCCGGAGCCTGCTACTGCCATATTGAGTAGCTGCTACAGAGATGGCATAAATATCTACACTCTGGCCCTTTATGGAAAAAGTTTGCTGACTCTGCTCTAAGCTCTTTCTGCTGCTTGAAATAAACCCTCCTGATGCTTAGCTTCAAGTAAAATATTTCTGGCCTCTGTTCTGATGCGTTAAATCCCTTTATAGCTAATGGAAAGGTGTTAAGAATTAATACAATTATGAAATGCAGACACAAGGGCTTGGCTATCAGAATACCTGTGTTTGGATCCTGGCTCAAACTAGTTACTAATGAATGTGTAATAATAATGAGGATGATAGTAATAGTAGTAAATGCAGTAACAGTTTCCATTTACTCAGCCATTATGTAACAGATATTGGGCTAGGCTTTTAAAATATTTTATTCCATTTAAAGAACCACAAAAATCATCTTCTGTCTTTTCTCTCCACCATGGCTCTGAGCAGGTAGCCTACCTGGTATGTAAGGAGGTCCCCATATGGAGAACCATTTTGTAATGCACCAGAAGGTCAAGAAAGAACTGACAGCTGCCTTTACCTCAGGGAGTCGGAGGCTTTTTTCACGGAAGTTGGCACAAAGACCATGGGGACCCTCCCACCTCCACCCCCATCCCCACCACTAAGGAGCATTGTGATGACCTGGGCTTCAGCACTAGGGGCATACTGCTCCTCACAGACTATCTCTCCAATCTCACGGAACAGACAGTGCAGAGGGGCTGAGGACAAACATCCTCTGGCTGAGCTCTGGCTAGCTTGGCAGGCTGCAGGCAGGACCTGGACATGCCATATGGGGAGCATACTGAGGCTTAGAAGGCCATGATTCTGGCTGTGGGAAGAAAGGAAGCTGGGGATTGTGCAGTTGTGGGTGGGCTATACATGCAGCTAAATGGAAGGAGAACTCCCACCTCCCTGGGTGTCTTCTGTCTGGTGGGAGCCTTGTCCTCAGTGGGGACTGACATAGGAGGCTCTCATAGTAGAAAGTCTCATGCCTAGACCTGAGAAGC
>NW_011889209.1:843711-901413 GCF_000151845.1 Pteropus vampyrus | reverse complement strand
TTCCTAGGCTTTCCCTTCCCCCTTTACTCCAGCCATCAAACCCTTGTGCATGTGCTTGAGAAATACTTTCACTCACACCGAGCTCTACAAGGGGCTGGATGTGTGTCTGTCCTCCATCAGACCTGGGTCTCTTGACTTTGTGTCTCTGGACTTGGCATTATGCCATGTATGGAGTTGGTTCCCAGTGCATTTCTGTTGAGTGAGAGAACAATGGGACTATGATTTCTCTAACCTTTGGTTTGGAGTCTGTGCCAATGTGCTCATGCGGCAAAGTTAGGGTAATGGAGATGAGTCTAGTACAAGGGGTGCTGGATCTGCAGGTACTTGTCTGCCACTTGCCATCTGGTGGCTTATTCCAGGTCTGCAGCTTTGAGACCTTGGATATCAGGTCCAATGTTGAGCCCAGGCTACTCTTGACAGTGGTCGGTGCATTGCTCAGAGCTTTGACCATAGCTGGAGACTTCAACTCCAGCTTTGGCTTCATGTCTAGCAAAGTGTGTGACCTGGACACGTCACCTCACTTCTCTGGGCCTCAGGTTCCCCATCTATAAAATTAGCAGGGAGGCCCTATGTTCCTTTGACATTCTCCCAGCTCTGAGGTTCTGTGGCTCTGAGCTTACTATGCTTGGAGAATCACCTGAGAAGCAGAGGCTTGGGGAAAGGAGAGAAGACAGAAGTAGAGGAGGTAGCTCCTCTGCTTCAGTAGCTTTTGGAGGACTAGGGCTGTGAGTCACAAGCAGGGACCTCCCTCAAGGGCTCACAAGAAAGCTGAAATGACGATGTCACAAGACAAGGCTCTCTCACTTCCCTTGTAACAAGTTCTTATCTGGGGGAACATAAGTAGGAAGTCAGGCTACACACCTCAGAGCCTCTTCCCTGCCCACCTCTTCCCTGTCTCTGCCTCACCAGCCCTACATGCTGCAGCCAAGCACACTCTGAGCTAGAGGATGAAGATTTCCGGGAGGGCCTTCACCCAGGGGTTCCCTTTGGGCCTTTTATAACAATGGGAATTCTGGTATCTCTTGCCAATATTTCAAAAAGACTAATAAAAATTGTGCTTAGATCTATATTAAGGCTGCAAAGGCTAACTGAAACAACAAGTCTCTAATTTTATCTTGAATTATAGCAACTTGGTGTGGTTATCTCATACCAATCAGCAACTCTAATGGGCACTTATAATATCCACAGACTTGTTAAAAAAGTGGGAGACAAAGCCATAAAAAAGTCTAGCAAACAATTCTTTGCAACATAAGGAAGAAATAATAAAAGAGAAAAGGTCTGGAATAATTGAGAGGAAAGGCCTGGAAGCAGCAAGAAGGCCCCTTGTCTGATACATGAGGAACCTGCCCATCAGAGATGAGATGGCTCGTCCCAGCCCACATGGGGTGCAGGTGACTCCCAGCTCAGGGCTTCTTCCTTACCTGTCTAGAACCACATGCACTATTATTTGGACACATCAAGGCATTTGCTTTTTGTGGGGCAAAGACTCCTATACTGAGCAGTGCAATCAATGTTGGGTCTGACCCTTAAGGAACAAGAAAGTATTTATGCCATTATCAAGATCCAGTCGCTTCTCATTTTCATGGAAATACCCCAGTGCCTGCTCTAATAAAAACATCATTCTTTGAGGATGTTACTCACTCTGAGTTCTCTCTGTGAGGCTTCCAGAGTGTGTGGTTTTCACAAGTTGAGTGTAATGGTAGGACTTGTAGCCCTGAGCCCCACTAAAGATAAAAAGAAACTTGCCAAACATACAAATGGCCCAGACTGAGCTCACTGGAGTAAAATGTATTCTACCCATTTACTGAACACCTCCTATCTGATGGGCCCTGTGCTGAGAGGTGAGGGTGTAGAGATGAACAAGGATGCTAGCTGCCAGTGGAGAACTGTAGAGATTTGTGCACAACTAAAATCATATCTAGCTCACAGAAAATATTTTTGGATGAGTAAAGAGGTAAAGTCAATGAATATTATATTTGCAGTGTAGGCAATAATACTGATGTGTTCAGGAAGGTGCTTTCATTGCTAATTTGGGGGAACAGAGAAGAGAAAGGGACTTGTGAATTAAGAATTTCAGGGGGTACAGAAGACAGAAAGGGCATCCCAGACTGAGGGCACAGGCAGGGTAAAGACACAGATATTGGAGAGTCTGGGATATGTGGTGTGCCATATCAGTGGTCCAGAGTTTGCATGTATGTGAGGTAGCTGGAGACCAGTGCTGATGAGAAATAAAGGCCGAACTACATTGCAGAGGGCCCTAACTGCCACATAAGAACATTCCACGCATATAGCAAGAGACCCAAAGTCCCTAGAGAGATCTACTCAGTTCTTTGTTCTACCTTTGGCTTAGTGTTGAGAATGAGGAGAGAGGGGACCAGAAAGGAGGAGAGATTGTCCAAGCCCTGTGTTCTCTGGCCTTTGAGTCCCTCTGGTGCCTGCCCATTCAAAATCTTAGAGAACCAGGGATAAGATGTGACTTGGGTCCCAACTGGGAGCCTCCTCCTCAACCTCAGAGAAGGAGAGATTTCTGGACATGAGGATGTTGAAAAGCTGACAATTTACCATCATCTTGGCTCTGTGAGCTTGTGTCAGGGAAGTCAACGGGAAAGTGCTCCTTGGGGTCCAGTTTGTAGTGAGCTACAGAAGTATGTAGACTGTGCTTGCCAGATAGGAAAAATACACAGGTCAGAAGCCTTCTAAGCTGAAAGGAAGGAGGGGACTAATGTATATTGAGTGACTACTTAAAACCAGGCACTATGCTGAGCAGTTTAAAGTAAGCTTTTTCAATTTAATGGTTATAACAAACTCTATGTGATTTGCCTCTATTTTACAGATGTGGCAACTAAGGCTCAGAGAGGTTAAACAACCTCTCCTAAATCATGTTATAAGTGAAGGAGCTAGGGTTTGAATTTAATCACCTACCTCTAGGTTCAGTGCACTTCCTGCTCTATTCTCCTCCCTTTCTCACCCCTGAGATCTCAGTGGAGTCCCACTTTGAATCATCTGTGACCCCTGAAGATTTGCCCAGGGTATAATGGAAGCCTTGCCCTCCATTCCTGCCCTCACCTCCTCAGCCCACAGGATTATTTGAATAAGATGGCTACTGACCAAAGTGTCTAGGAGTTTAGGCCACTGCTGCTATTGCTTTGTCTTCCCTCTCTCATCCTCAACATGAACTAGGGGCAACACCCCCTTGTACTGTGTGAAGCTTGGCTCGTTCCTAGCTCTGGCCTGGAGAGTAGCTATTGATGGGGCTTAGTACACAGTGAACGAGGAGGCAGAGAGGAGAGCATCACAAGTCTGGGGTTAAAATTTGGTGGCTCTATTTCCCTTTGTGGATTCAGCTTTGGAACTAGTTCTGACTGTTTTCTGGACTCCCCAGTGAGCCGTTCCTCCTGCTGAAGTGGAATCCTCCCCACTGGTGCCTAAGAGGGGCTCTGTGCACAGGTTCCTGGGGAACAGAGTGGGCACTGATGCATGGCACCATAGTGATTATCAAAATGGTGACCCCAGGCTGGGAGAGGAGGCAGACCCTAGATACCATCATCCCACTGCTGGCTTCTTGCTGAGGTAATCACAGTCTGCAGCCCTTCAGCTGCTCATGTAGGCAGCTCAGTGCATTCCCATGATTTCAGAGGGCTTCCTTTCCAAAGAGACATTCTTTCCTAGTGCCTTAGTGTTTGAGGAATTGGAACCAGCAATCTCCATCTAAGTTGACTAAAGAAGGAGGCAGTGGGCACCACAATACCATTATAAAATATATAATACTATATATACAATATGTTCCATGGTTAAGTGGGTCCCAAGGTAGCTCCCCTGCAGGACAGCTGCCAAAGGCCAGAATCAGAAGATGGAGATTTATTTCTGTGGTTAAGTATCTGTCCTCATTAGAACCCAAGATTCGAGAAGGGGCCACTAGGAGCTGTTTGCTCTCAGTAACATACTTACAAGGATGAAAATATCTTGTGCTCATTAGGTGACCATGAGCTGAGAGGGAAAGTCGTGGAGAACAGGGTGAAGCTGAAACAGGGGAGCCCCCAGGTGACAATGTGTCTCCACTGGAGGATGCAGCAAGAGAGAGCATTCTATGACAGAGACTGGTGTGTGCTGTGTCAGTGTTGATGTTGACCGTCCTGAGGGATCCTGGGTGAATCTTCTGGCCATGTTGAGCCTTAGCTTCCTCATGTATAAACTGTGCCATTTGGACTAAATGATAACTAAAAGATTTTACCAGTTCTGGCATTCTGGTTTCTGGAAGCCTTTAGGAAAAAAGAGACCTCTTCATTTTATCATATTTGATCTTTGTTCTTCTTTGGTTGGGAGAGGCTATAGATAGGAAAAGAAAAAGGCTAGTGAAAAAGTAAGTTAAATTGATCCCCTGAGAGTCCAGGGACCCAAGAGAGTTTCATTTCAGTGTTTTGCTTGCATGTCTCTCTTCTCAGAGTCAAGAGATGCAATGACTACGCACTTCTAAGGGATTATGCCCAATGACAAAATTGGCAAGAGAGGCAGGGAACTGTCCAGCAGAGAAATATTCTGAAACTCAGGAAGGACAATTCTGTTCCAGAGGATTCAGTCCCTACATCGTGCTTCGCTGTGCACCAGATGCCCAAGAGGAAGACTAGTGAAAATTGACCTTGTTCTTAAGGTGCTTACACTCAGAGAGGGAGGTTTGGCACAAACACTGCAACTTCTAACACTCAGCTATTGAAAAAGATATCATTAGTGCAGGGGTTCAGAGGACAAGTAAAAAGTAAACTGTAAAAACTTGAGAGAGATTTGAAGTGGGCTTTAATCATAAGTGTATATGATTTAGTGGCATACTGGTGGAATTTCAAGCAGAAGAAATGACATGAACAAAAAGAGGTTTGCGATCTTTGCAAAGAGGAGAGGTGGTGAGGAAGAAGAACAAAGAAAGAAGGAAAAGGAGGAGGAAGATATTGGAGAAGAGGAGGAAGAGAGGAAGGGAGGAAAAGAAATAAATATAGAAAATGACTCTGAAGACAAGCCAGTGTGCAGGCCCACGTGCTTCTCTGGCACCACTCTAAGCTGTGGGCTTGGAATGCAGTCTGGGAGGAGAGAGCTGAATATAGGGGGAGAGAGAGGATTGGAGAGAGGAATAAAGAAGACGCCATTTCACACTGAGAAGCAAATGCTCTAGCAAGAGCCCTGACCCCTCCTGCCCCAGGAGGAGGAAGAAACCCCACCTCAAAAACAAGAAGCCATGGGTAAAAGATTCAGGACCCTGATCCCTTAGGGGTCATTGAGAATGTGCTGCATTTGCCTTTTTTTTCTTCCTTGCTGAATCTTTCTTCCCTGGACTGCCTTCCCATTCGTTGGCTCACTTCTCCTTTGGCGTAAACTTTGTGGCCCATGGTCCAAAGATTGAAAGTTGGACAAAAGATGTGCTTGACCTACTGTTGGAATGTCAGCTGCCTCTATGAGAATGTCTACTCTCCAGGGCTATATAAGATGCCTGCATCACTCTATCCCCTTTCCAGTGCCCGAGGAAACAGAGTTGGCCTTCTGCATCTGTTTTAGGCCTAGACTATCTCTTTCTTTCCCCCATGGGGAAACTCCTTGCAGCTCACCTATTCCAAGAAGTTGTTATTGCTAAGCTCCCATGCCAGCATCATCTTTACTCAAAGCTTAATTATTGAATCTTTCACTCAGTTGTTTAAGATTGACTTGTTTTCTTATTTCTTAATCTCTTTAAATAGGTGTGCATCTATACCTGTGCAGCTGCTTTCTTTCACCCTTAACCTGGTCTAAAAGGAGGGCTTTGTGCTAAAATGAGATTTTGTTAATACCTCCAGCAGCAAAATGCATTATGTTATTTCTATGCCTGAGTTTCCCTTTCCTATAATGATCTCCTTATTCCCCTCCCACCTAGAAATTGAGGGAGGCAATGAGGTAGGAGATAGAGCTTTTGGAAAGATATTCTTCAGATAAGACAAAGGCCTCTTATAGCAGTGATGGCTATTGGAATTGTTTCTCTTTACTTAACGCTGGGGTTTTCACATAGGAATGCAGCCCACACTTTCAAATCTTCAGTAGGAAGTAGCAGTTGGGACCAATTCTCTCCTGCTAAAATGCAAGAATAATCATCTTTTATAGTGAGACATTTAGGTTATATTTAATAAAAAATTTCCAAGGGTTAAGAATTGATTCTCACTAGTGCATTTTATTGGGGAGGAGGTCCCTAATCTAATGGCCTTAAGTGGAGAAGTATGATTGATCTGTCCAAAACAGGTTAAGAGCAGTACGGGTTGAAAGTACTGCTAGTCTGGACCAAATTATCCCTAAATATCTGAATGAATACAAGGTAGCACCTCTCCTTCCATGCTGCCCTGGGGACCTAGGCTATTTTATCTCTTCTGAAAGAGAAGGGAAACATCCATTATGAAAACCAAAAGGTATAATTTGAATCTACATGCAATTAAAAATTAAATTAAGCAGGTTCATAAAATCGAACCCTCCTAGTTTAACGAGCCTGATTATGAAAGTGGCTTGTCAGACCCTGTCTGAGGGGTGATGGTGGGGAGTGGGACAGGGAGAGATTCACAGCTGTTCTATAATTTTCTGTCATTACCATCCAGATGGGTTTTCTAGCTACCTAGCCCATGGTTTCTGTGTCCCCTGCAGGGCAGGTATGACGAGGGGAAACACTTCACTCCTAAGAGGGGTCTCCCCAACCCCCACAGGTCATTGCAGGCTCACCTGATGACCCATCTCTGAGGTCTGGGCCTGGGTTAAGGAGGTGCTGGACCCACACAAAGCAGATGCAACAACAATGTTCACAGGCTAGTTCTGGGTCTCCTGCCTCACTTCCCACTCTGTCATCACTGTCCAATGTTGACCAGATATCACAAAAGGAAGAGACAGCACACACGTTGTAATTATAGGCTGTGATCTTCCTTTTGCCTGGATATCTGGAAGAAAAAAAATTAAGTGGAGAAACCACCTTGATTTCTCAGAGAGCTGAAGGACAGAAAATATCAGAATATACATTTTTCAATTATATATACTTACTTCATTTCAAAAAATAAAAACAAATAAAGAGCCTGACAGAGTGGTGCTTAGAGAAGACAACCCTCCCTCGTGAGCATAGTTATTGTTAGGTGGTTATAGCCAAGCAAATCCAAAGTGATAGAAGAAAAGATAGAGGAACTGGCAACACCGACTCTTTAATTAGATAAAAGAAAGCCAGTCCCAGGAAGCTGATGAAAATCTGGCTGAGTTAGGAGATGGGCACTGCAGCATGGACAAGCACAAGCACAATGTAAGCCAAGAAAAATTCAAGACAAATTAGAAAGGAGGGCTCTTTGCATTTCTGTACATAGAAATTTGGTTAATTAATCACAAAGGGCAAAAATTGAAAATTGTTATGATTTGTATCAAACGTGCTTATATGTTTATGTTCTCCTAAATAATTCTTTAGAGTATCTTATATCAATATGGCTTTCTTTGATTGTATTTAATTAGGTTAACTGCCTCAATATAATTTTAGAAATAAATAACATAAATTAAAAATAGCATTCTTTAACATTTTGCATAGTTTAAGAAAATGTGCTTTTATAAGGCAAGTGTATTTAAGTAGGAGAACATGCTGGGGTTCTGGAAGGATTGAAAGAGATCACCATGTCTACTGGAGGCCTAGCAGTTCATATTAAGATGTCATAATTCAGACACTTACGTTAAACAGCTAGCTTTGAACGTTGAACATGGACTCACTAAACACCTGGCTCTGTGCTCAGTGTTTTACGTGCTGCATCCCACAGTTGGTTCCTTACTCAACCCTATGGTCCTTTCTTCCTGCTTTGGAACTGTGAAGGCCTGTGTTTCAAGGAAGCTGACCTGAAGGGGCAAGTCAATCATGGTAACATATCCCTAGTAAGTCGATAGCTTACAAAGTAAGTGAGGGCAGGAAACATAATCTTGGCCAATGAGATAAAGGAGAAGGTGAAGAGAGAGGCATCTGAGAAAGGTTTCTTGACAAGAGACATAAGGCAGAGGGCGCTTCTCTTTTCCCTCTGGAAGTGTTACACCTGGCTGTAGTGTCGGGACTGTGACAACCCTATGACCATAGTGGCACCTTGCATGAGAACAGATCCAACATA
The DNA here is from genome assembly GCF_000151845.1 of Pteropus vampyrus. Taxonomy (NCBI): domain Eukaryota; kingdom Metazoa; phylum Chordata; class Mammalia; order Chiroptera; family Pteropodidae; genus Pteropus; species Pteropus vampyrus. The sequence goes on along the minus strand of NW_011889209.1, from coordinate 893,293 downwards.
ACAAGGGTGGCAGAATGAAAATATGAAAAGAACCTAGGTTCCTGATGACATTTTTGGATCATTCCATTAAAAATTCCTGGAATTTTCTTCCCTATAACTATTTGTTTTGTAGGTTGATAAATTTCCTTATTAAAATTGGAATATTTTGTACCCATACGTAACCAGACATTTGTTTCTTAGACCAACAAGCTTATAAAGTAGTTATAATTATTATATTCACTTTTCTGGTGAAAAAATTGATGCTTAGTCATATAACTTGCATAAGATCATGGAACTAGAAAGTGCCAGAGATGAGCTCAGGCTACCCCAGAGCCATTGCTTTTGACTGTTACATTCCCCAATAAAGTTGCTGGTGGCCACTTATCTGAGGGGTCCTCTGGAATGCTAGCCAGACAAATTGAAACCTAGCAGGGTAGATCTCATCATACAGCAGTCAGGCACTGCTCTCTTTGTCCTCTTCCTCCAGCCAGAGAGTAACTGCAGTGGCGACAGCATCTTTGACTGCAAAAGATAACTCTCATTTCATCACACTATCTATTAACAGACAGTCAGACTCTAAAAATCAATTCCACACTGTCTCAGTCTCCCCACCAAAGATGCATCTGAAAATAGGAATCATACCCAAATTACTGGCTGAATGAGGGCAGTGAGTTTCCAGGGGCCTGTGGATTTTTATTCAGTTATTTATTTTGAGACTGAGCCAAATTCCTCTCTGCCCCTGGGCTACCGAATCTCTGCCCCTTTGTTGGGGAGAGTTGTGAACCGATGATGTGCTCCTGTTTGTTTCCCTGGCCTCCAGGTGGCCTAGGCTCCCCTAAGTGGACCACATGGTCACACGATTGTTTGATCCCATCTGGACCCAGCAGCAATCAGGACACAGCTGGTTTATGGATCACTTTGTCAAAATGTTCCATCCTCCAGTGTCCAGGAGAACATTACTGTGGAAAGTGCCAGGGGCATCCAGCAGGCATTGGCAGCTTCCAGGATTTGGACTAGAACCAAGGGGAGGGGTCTCAGCAAACATGGAAATGAAGGGCAGAGAGAACAGACAGATGGAGGGAGCATTTGAGAAGGAGGATCTTTTAGACCCCAGGGAATGGGAAAGACTGGTTCAATAATAATGACGATAGTTTCTCATATCTGTATTTTTAGTTTCAGAGCACTAATTGGAACCTCACAATACCCTGTGACATGGGCTTAGTCAATATAATAATGCACACATGGCAGATAGCGATGACGATAGTTATCCTGTTTTAGAGTCATTATTTTTGTGCCATCGCTTTACTAATTAATTTACATAGATCGTCTCATTTGATCCTTATAACAACACTGTGAAGTAGATACTATCATTGTTCCCATTTTACAGAAGAGGAAATGGAGAGGGGTTAATTGAGTTTTTCAAGGTCGTATAGCTAGTAGGCATCAGAGCCTGGGAGAGAACACAGGTCTTCTGGCTTCAGACTTAACAATCTCCCCGCCAGGCTAGAGAGATGATGGCTCAGTATTTGAATTCTTAGCTGGGCATCAGGATAAACTTGCCTCTTACACCCGGAAACTGGTAGAAAAGCCAGGGAGTTGCACCTTTTATTAGGAGACAGAGAGATGAGTCTTCTACAAGGATTTGCTTGTGGAGCTGTTTATTAACTTTCTGGGCATTTTGCTGATGGTGCAATTTGCAGAGCTGTTAATGGTAATGAAACTCTGGCGAATGTCAAGACACACAGGGGAACTGAGAAGTGAGAGGAACTACCAGCCATTCGAGCTGCCCTTTGCTAGGATTAATGAAGCCTGTGTGCTCTCTAGATGTTGACAGCTCCCAGTAACATCAGGTGCCACCCAGACAGTCTTGCGAGCTCGTCAACCTCTCTTCTACTCTTTTCTTTTCCTGCTGACACCAGCCACTGGAGAAGAAATTGTCATAACCTTCGGCCTTCCCCTTTCCTTCCACGCTTGAGTTTGGGGCTCTGATGGCATTCAGGCATGTGTTTTATAATTCTGAACCAACTTTGAATTCAATTGCTGGACCTCTAATACCATGCTTTTATGGCCTGTGTTACTTTGTATAGTAAATATGGAGAATAGTTCAACTCCATAATGAAGAAGAACCTGGTTCTAGTAATTTAATCTCCATTAAAGTCATCACAAACAATTTACTGATGTTTTTAAAAAGAAAATGTGACCAAAAAAACATGCACCAACAGAGGGAGCTTGAGCAGAACTGTCCATCAAACAACCTCAAATTCAAGATCTTAAGAGTGTGGGTTTTGAACAGAGATTGAACTGAGAGACCTGGGGCTTTGTCTCTTATTGGCTCAGCATGGTAAAACTAGCACTCAACTCCAAGAGGGCAAGTCTGCAATGTTCACTGCATTGACTTTGAGCACTTTTTATGGGTCAGTCACTCTTTTCAGCTTGGGCAAAAAGTAATCTGTAAGCTATAGGTCCTGACATCCAAGAGCTCCTTCTGGTGGCAAAGGAGGACATGTAAATACATTCATTTAAGGAGGGAAAGGCTGTGACAGCATGTGAAGAGAGCACCACGTCAGGAAAGAGAGGAGAGATGCTAAGCCATCACCGAGGGTGCCACTGGGGTGGGTAAGGTCATGAGCAGCATTCTCCCAGGTGAACAGGTGGGGAAAGGGCAGCATGGTGTGGTGGGAAGAAGACAGTTCAAACTTAGTTCCGATAGTTCCTGACTATGAGACCTTGAGCATACTAATTAACTGATCTAAGCCTCAAATTTCTCGTCTTTGAAATAAGGATAATGGTGCCCATTTCACATAATTGTGGTCAGAACATAATGTGAATGAGTAGTTCATCTACTACTACTACTGTGAATTAGTTCCTCTTCTAAATTCCAGGGGTGGCAGGATCTGCAGAACAGAGCAGGGCATGTCTGGAAAAGGCTGCAAAATGTTTCTGTCTGGCAAAGGCTGTGCTGAGTGAGCTAAGGATTTTTGGTCTGGGGTAAGTCATTCTCCGTCTGGCTCCCCCAAATAGGGTGATTCTGCTGCGGAGAATTCCTGTGCTGGGGGCAAATGCACATCCCCCACCTTGATGAGGCTACATCTCTCTCTGGCTGGGGCAAGGTCAGGAAACAAAAATGGAGAAATAAAGTCCTGGGAAGAACCCTAACCCCGTTTCCATCTGGCCAACAGGAAACATGCCGTGTTCTGGGCTTAGGGACTTGGGGACTGGTCCAGCAGCTAAAACCCCTCCGGGAGGCAGCTCCCTTCTGGCCAACCTTATGCAGTAAATGTCTGAGGCTACCAGGAGGTCTTCCCCAAAGGCCAGTCCCAGTGAGTGGCTGCACCCACATGTGGCAGAATTTCAGGGGATCTTGGAAGCTCCTCTCTCCCCAGTGTCTCCTCCTATGGCTGGAAATTCTGTCTAACATATGTGGATTAAAATCTTGAAAGTCTCTGCTAGTATATTGGTGCATTATCCTGAAGGAGGAGTCCATAATGCCATTAGCACACAGGCGCTTGCTGAATAGAAGTGAGCTGCCATCGGAAACGTAGACTGAGACGTTGAGGGAATGACATATTCATTCAGCTTGACTAGAGAAGAACATTGTCCAGATGGACAGGAGAGTTAAAATTACTTGATGAATTCAACCCACAATTTATTCTGCTCTGAAATTGGTTCTATGGAAAGACAATCGCTGTTCCTACTGACAGCACCCAATTAAGAGTAACCCTGAAAGAAAGGGGTGTGGAATACAGAATAGGGAAGTTTGGAGGAGGGTGGTTAAAGGTGAGGACTGAGCATCTGGGAAAGGTCTTGAAGGATGGGCAGGATTTCTGCCGGGGGAGGTGAGATGCACGCATGCGTGCGTGTGTGCGCACGGGCGCACATGTGCTCAGTGTATTTCCAGAGGAACTGGTGGCCTAAGAAAATTCAATCCGACTGTATGAAGGATTTCTACATGAAGAGGTTAGGGACAGAGTCTTACTCAGGAGTCTTGCACTTCTAGTGAGGACATTGAGGGTTTCTGAACAGGCGAATTATTCGTGCTTTGAAAAGCAGATCTGGTGGTGTAAGATAGGAACAGGCTGATGAGAACGCACAGACAACAGTCCTGGGGCTCTTAGGACTGTCTGGTTGCAGTGAAGCCCTTGCCCCATAAGTGGCTGTCAGAAAAGAAATACTCTCAGAGAGCACTTTCTGAGTGCCCACTGTGTTCAGGAATTATACACTGGTAACTAATTTTAGCAATTGGCCAGTGAGGAGAAGTTGATTCTGTCATTCATTCTTTCAACTAATATGCATCTGGTGCTTCAATGATACACTCAGGGGAGAGGCACAATCTGCATTTTCAGAGAGCTTACATTCTAATAAATTTTTATCGCTCCTTTTACAGAGGCGAAAACTGAAATGCACAGAATTCCAGAAACTTGTTCAGAGCTCACCGATTAGCAGAACATAGATTCAAACCCATCTGGCTCAAATGACATTGTAACATCCAGTGAAATTTCCTAATCATCAATGAGGGACTATATAGGGGTTATCATTTATAAGATATTATTGATCTTGAAAGCAGTCCTTATGAGGGAGGTGTTAATTATTAACCTAATTTTGGATGATGAAAATGAGATAGAGTGGTCCAAGTCTTACAGTGGGAAAAAGAGCCAAAATAGCATGTTTGTATCCAGGTAACCTGATCTCAAGGCCTTACTCTTAAGCATTGCATCATCCAAAGCTTGAACTCTTCCTTGCTCCCTCCCTCCTTCCCTCCCTTTCTTCATTTCTTCCAGTCCTTCTTTCAAGAAGAATTCTATTTGGTTTTGGCCACTATTTGCAGTGTGTGTGGGTGGGGTGGGGAGGATGGAGAGGAGTCCATGGTGATGTTAAGTTCTTATCTACACCCTGACAGACACAGGGAACCTGGGAAGTGGTGGGCTTGGGTGGCAGTGCAATGAAGAGTAAAGCCAGAAGGGGACCCTGGTGAGTGGTCCTGGGAATTCAGAGGTAGCAGCGGGAGGATGTGGGTCCTTTGAAGGGCTGGGAGGAAGAGAGACTAAATGGCCCAAAGGGAGAGTAGCCCTGGGCTGGAGATAATTTTCACCTGTTGCCTGTATTCCAACAGCTACAAATTGAGATCCAGACAGTTTGTCTGCACAACCGGACAAAATCATTCTCACCCTGCATGATGGGAAAAATTCTTGATAAATTTGCTCTAGCACCAGGAATGGGCACAGTCATGGGTGAGAAAGCATCTGCTGACCCCCTGTCCAGCTCTGGGTGTGTCCAGGCCTGGCACACAGGCAGTATGGGGTGCCCAAAGGTATGATCTCTTTCCTAAAGCCTTTGTAGTCCTCTTTCCAAGTCAGAGATGACTGTAACTTCCTGTGTACTATCACCCAAGCTTGTGCACTGGGACTGCCACCTATATATGCTCATCTCCCAGCCTGAACTGAAGCATCACTCAGGAAGGGACCATGTTTGAATAGCTTTGCATCCTTAATCTGACATATCTAATACCTGGCACTTGTAAGATACTCAATAAATATTTGTGGCAAGGAGTGAAGGGAGGAAGAAGAGTGAAGGGAGGAAGGAAAGGGAAGGGGAGCAGAGAGGGAGGGATTGGGAGAGAGAGAGAGATAATTGAGTAAACGTATTCTTGTCCAGTTTCTGGCATGGAAGGGGAGACGAAACAATAGAAATCCTCAACTTGGTCCAATCACAAGTTCATTATTGTGTCTGTCTTGAGAAAGGTTAACCACCGACTCAACCTTCTTGAGTTCCAGGAGTCCTGGGCATGTATGGGGCAGGTGCACATGCATTCTGCCCCTTTGCTAGCTGGTTGGCTGTAGCTAGTTATATATCGTTGGTGTCTTATTATCTCCATCTTCATCCCTTACCCCTCAGTGGGGAGACCTCACATCCTCCATCTATTTCCTGGACACTGCATGGTGGACATGTGTCTGCTGGGTCTACCAGCTTTGTGAGGCCTTTTCTGCCCTGCACCTGCTTTGCAGCCCATGGGCTCATTACAACTCTCTTTGCTGCACTCTGTAATGGGGTGAGAATTTGCCTGGCACCCTCCAGACTGGAGATGCTTCAGTCATTTTAGACAGCCTGTCAGAGGACACAGAGAAAGAATGAGCTAAACCTCCTCCACCCCCTATCTGTTCCAGTCTGGTGTGGCATCTGCACCAGAAGCACCAAGATGCTGCACCAGCCACTTATTTCCATGCCTAGGAGCCTCCTCTGGGTCTGGGCAGTGTCTTGCCCTGCTGGCTCCTTCCACCCCTATCCCCTGTAGGCTTCCTGGTCAGGGGTAGAGTGGGCCTCATTTGTTGAAGGCCCCTGAGTCCATCCTATTGCTCTCTAAAGGTCGATCTGAAACAGAGCTCCTGCTCTCTGCCCATAGGTCTATCCCTTCCACAGTCTTCTCCATTCAGGAAATGATCATTCTATCCTTCCAGTTGCCCAGGCCAAACGCACAGCAGCTACTCTTGATTCCTTTCTCTCTCATGCCACATCAAAGAATTTTGTCCATGTTACCTTCAAAATACTTTCGGAATCTAAGTTTCATCCCCTCCACTGCTGTTAGCCTGGTCTGAACTGCTACAACCTCTCCCTTAGACGTTCCCTAAAGGTTTCCTGACCGCTGCTTTTGCCTTTCACTATCTCTTCTGCAGCCAGAGGGATCCTTTAAAAATACATCAAATGTCATGTCTCTCCTCAAAACGCTCTAGTGGCTTCCCTGTCACTCAATATTATGATCTTGCAGTGACCCTCAGGATCCCCATATCTCTTGCCCTCTGCCCTTGCTCACTCTATTCCAACCATATGGACCTTTTATTTTCTTTGAACATGCAGAGCGTACTTCTGCCCAGGGCCTTTGCACTTGCTGTACCCTTTGCCTGGGTTATTTTTCCCCTGTGTCTACATGGCTGATTTCCCACTTCCTTTAGGTCTGTACCAGTCAGAAAGGGCTGACATAATATGCTGCAGTGGCAAAAAATCCTATTTCTCAGTTACTTAAAAATAACAAAGGTATTTCTCCCTTATATTACATGTCTCTCAGGCCAACTAGAGTCTCTGCTCCATGTAACTTATCCTGACAGTCTGGCTGACCGGGCCACCCTCTGGGACATTGCAGAGGACAGGAGGAAGCAGTGCAATAACAGCTGACTCTGGCCACTTCCTTGGCTAGTTTAAGTCACACAGCCACCCCTAATGTCACCTGGGTGGAGAAGAGCGATCCAGCTCTCTGCGGAGGAGGAGCAAGAGTGGGATATCTGTGAGCAGTGTAAGAACCACCTCAATGTCTTTGTTAAATGCCATCCTCCCTGGCTCTAGGGACTGCCTTTCTTCTTTTCTTTTTTCTCTTGTGTTGTTCTCCAGAGCACTCACCACTCTCTGAAATGCAATAATTTTCTTGCTTATTTTTGTGGACCGTCTCTACCTGATAAGAATGCAATTTCTATGAAGGCAGGATCTTTGTCCATTTTGTTTACTATTGCATGTCAGTGCCTAGAACAGTGAACAATGTGCAGTAGATACTGAATAAATATTTATTGAGTAAATGTTATGGACTTAATTGTGTGCCTTCAACATTCACATTGAAGCCCTAATCCCCAATATGACTACATCTGGAGATAAGGTTTTTAGGGAGGTAATTAAAGTTAAATAAGATCCTAAGGGCAGGTCCCTAATCCGATAGGATTGTGTCCTTGTAAGAAGAGGAAGAGACACTAGGGGTTGATCTCTCTCCCCCCCTCTTTCTCTACATATGCACTGAGGAAAGGCCATGTGAGGACAACCTAGAAAGAGATCCCTCACCAGGAACTGACCCTGATGGTACCTTGATCTTTGACTTCTAGACTCTAGAACTATGAGAAATAAATTTCTGTAATTTAAGTCCTCCAGTCTGTGGCATTTTGTTATGGAAGCTAAGCTGACTAAGACAGTGGACAGAAAAAGAATGAAAGAAGGAAAGTACAGCTGAGTGGTCACTGCACTTAGCTACTTCACAAGGGCATCCAGGGGAGAGCTCTGGAGAGGACCATGTCAGCTGAGCCCTGCCTGCCAAGGAAGAAGCAGCTCGTGCAGAGGTCCCAGGTGGACATGAGCTTGGACTAAGAGAGAAGGAACCAGTGTGGCCTTGGTGTGGTGTGGCAGGTAAGGTGACACTGCTAGAGGTGAGCAGGTGCCAGGCTATTAGGGCCTCCCCAGCAGGAAACAGAATTTGAGAAGCTACTGAAAGATTTAAAGGGATATATGCTTTTAGTTTAAAAAAGTTACTGTGGTATCTATGTGAAGAATGGGTTTAAGGGGGCAAAACTGTAAGCTCCTTGAGTTCAGGGGCAGGATGACAAGTGCATCCCAACTCTCACCCCTTTTTGTGGGCCTGGCACTGAGTGGGTGCTCAGTGTATATGTGCATGTGTGTGTGTGTGTGTGTGTGTGTGTGTGTGTGTGTGTGTGTGTGCATGTAATGAATTAATTGAAATGGACTTGGGGGCGTGAGTCTTTGCTTTTGCTCCCACGCTTCTAGTGGCAGAGAGCTCATTCTCTACACTTTACCTCATTTTTGCAGGGTCCAGCAGGAGGTGGGTCCATCTATCTTCTGCATTTAGCTGGGAGGGAGCTTGGTTATCTGGGGAGTGGATCACAGTCCTAGGCTGAGTGAGGGATCACAGTGTCATCTTCCAGGGTAAGCATGATACCCACAGTTGCCTTAGCACTCACAGATCTGTACTGCAGGCCTGAAACGAGCCATCTGAGCACATGGACACCTCCCTCTCCACCTGGGGCCTCTGACGAAGCTGGTGTTGGTCTGGCCAGAGTGCCAGGGGTACTGACTAAAGACCACTCATTCCGGGGCTCTGGCCATTCAAGGGCTTGAGCAGTTGGCTGATCCTGCCTCCCCATTTACTTTCCAACAACAAGTCATCTTCCAAAAGTGGAGGAGGGAGAAGCAACCACCAGGTTTTGCCCTGTGACTATTTCTGGGCTGGGCTCTGAGCCCTGGGTGTTTAAAGTCACAGAGACACCATTCCAGGAGCAGTTATGTTTGAGTCTTCTTCACTGAGAGTCTTTGAGGCTTCTGGAGCTCCACACTGCCTGGATCCTGGCGCTGGCCACTCTGAGGCCAGGCCCCCAGCTGGATGCAATTCTATTACTGCTGTCCCCTGACTGCCATCTGCGTCTTGATTGTCAGTTCGCAGCTGGCTCTCAGCTCCCCACAGGTCATCTCTATAGCTCACTCCAGGCAGCAGAGATGGAAAAATAGCAGGCCTGCTCGAACATGCTTTCTGAGCAGCCCAAGGCTGTCGGGTTCCACAGGAGCTTCACCTCATTTCATGGCCAGGAAGCCCAGCCAGCACGTGAAAGCCCATGGGTACCTCTGCCCTGTTCCTTTCTGTGCAGGGTGGAAGTGCACACATGTGACAGTGTGCACGACTGCGTGTGTTCTGTGAGACACCGTGTGTACCCATGTGCCTACATGTAAACATACATATTTACTCATGAAACACATGTTTATTGGAGACCTACTGGACCCCTGAGGACAGACCAGACATTTTCTTTGTTCTTATAACCCTTTCAGTCTAGTAGGGGAGACGAATAACTATGCATAAACTTATAAATGTGAGACATGCCACTGTAGGTTCTCATGTATTCATGAATGTGTACTCATGAGGGGGCATCAGTGTACCCGAGAGAGAAGTCCCATTGTCTTGTGCTCCTGTGTGTACCTGTACACGTGCTGCTGACGCTGGCGATTACCTTGTCTTTGCGAGAGAGCTACAGAAGAGAAAGATGAGACACCTGGGGAAACGAAAAGAGAGGGAAGGAGCAGTGTCTGAGCACGTCTCAGACACCCTACTGATAAACCACAGGGGACGGAGCTATCCACAGGGCTCCTGGGTCACCTTAAAGAGCCAAAGAACAGGCTTGTGGTCTGGTGGGATAGCTTGGGGCCTGGCAGTCAGTCTCAATTTGTCCCTGACCAGGATATTCACTTCCTCCTTCTTGACATGGTTTTTTCATTTGTAAAATCGAGAGCATAGACTAAATAGTCCCTGAAGTCCTATTTAGCCTTGACATAAGTCTAGATATGATCCCTGACCTCAGGGAGTTTACACTATTAATAGGGGTCCAAGAGATACTTAAATACACACACACATGCACACATATGCACACATGAACACACATAAAGATGTGGCATTATAGAAGGTTGGGTCAAGGGACTCCCAAACAAGTTAGAGTCGTCAGAGGAGGCCTATTGTTGAACTTAAATAGACAATTAGAAAGATGATTTTTAGTGGGGAAGAGAAGGGTGGCAGCAAAAGTGAAGAAAGATGGAGCTGTGGGTGGATATGGAGGGAGTAGCCGCGAGTGGGCAGAGGAGCTGCACCCCTGCTTCCTGAATGCACACTAAAGGTGTATCAGTCAGCTCTGGGTGCAAAGCACCACAGAGTGGGGGTCTTAAACCACAGAAATTTATTCTCTCACAGTCTGGAAGCTGAAAGTCTGAGATCGAGGTGTTGGCAAGTTCAGTTTCTCCCGAGACCTCTCTCCTTGTCTTGTTTGGGCCATCGCCTCCCTGTATCCTCGCATGGCCTTTCCTCTGTGTGTGTCTGTGTCCAATCTCTTCTTATCATCAGTCATGTTGGATTAGGACAACAGTCATATGGGATTAAAGCCCACCTAATGACCTCATTTACCTTAATTACTTTTAAAAGACCCTTTCTCCAAATACAGTCATATTCTGAGGCACTGGGGGTTGGAAGCTTCAACATATGAATTTGAGGGGATGCACAATTTAGCCCATAACAGGAGGGCTTGCAGAAGCTTCCCCCAGCCAAATGAGACATAGTAGGAATGACCAGGCATGGACATCAAGTGTGTTCCTCCCAACCAGGGGTATGGAGTGGTGTGGGGAAAGGCTCAGGTGAGTTGTAGTTGCTTAGGATCCAAGTAAAAGACACTGGTCATGGACAAGTCACTGAATCTCTCTGAGGCTCTAAAAAATGAGGCTGAGCTAATAAAGTTTGGCGTGCTATGCAGAAGATAAAGATAGTAACAAGAATACACAAGTTATTTACTCAGTGCTGAATGCATGCCAGGCTGTGCTAGGAGCTCTGCATATGTCTCGAAGTAGATTTGTGTTTTCTCATTCTTGCTTGGCAACGTGAGACTAACTTAAGGGAAGTGGGGGATGCAACTCAAGGCTGAGAAGGAGCCCGACACTCCTTCAGCACACATCTAATACATATGTGATATGTGCACCATAAGTAAAGCTCAGAGAACAGAATTGTTCTCCCAGTCACCGAGCTAGCATCGCATCGACTGCTTGTGGATTCTTCTGGATTACGTGTGGGCTGCACTGACGTTTGTTTCAGAGATGTTAGTGAGATGCATTTTATTTTCTAGTTGTTAGATCCTTTTGCTTTACCAAGTAAATGATAGAAAATATGGAGAGGACCCTGATATGTGAAAAGCTATAAAACAGGAATGAAACTTAGTGATGGCAATTTCCTTTGCCCCTGATGCACTTGTGCAGGGAAAAAAGTCCTCAATAGGACAGTGTGATGGGACAGACATTTTTTTTCAGGTTGAGAGAAGATTTTCCTGGTGTCCTGGAAAAACCCAGGGATTTACTTTTCCACAAATGGCATGTAAGAGCTACTGGACATGACACGGCCCCAAATATAAGCCATGAATTAATATTCTGCTCTGGAGGGTCAAGGTGTGAGCCTACACTTTGCCCTGAGACCCACCTGTGCTTTGTGTGACTTGAAAGTGCCTTGTTCGCCTGCACCCCAATCCAGGGAGGAGATTCTCTTGCCAGTGGGCTATTGCTTTCCTGCCTATAAATGTGAAAAGCTGATTTTTCCAGTAGATAAGGCTTTACTGCAGAGCTGTTTTAAGCTCCACTCACAGTGTGTTTTAACAGGTTGTTGCATGAAATCACTCACTCGAGTGGCTTTCTATCCAGGCTGAAGCTGTGCCGTCCAAACCAAGCCCTCCTCTTTTGCCTCTCTGCCATCTGCCTTCCATGCCAGATGGAGCGTCTAATGGGAGTGGGCCAGGTCAGGACACACTCATGCCACAGCAGGTGATGGGGAGCTGTGTGGGGTGAGGGAGGACAGCGTAGACCCAGGACAGACTTGGGAGATTAGTGCCTGAGGAGAGCCAGACTCTAGTAACAGAAATAATAGACTTATCACCAGGACAGGTTTTTGGCAGGTCGTCTTCCCAGCAGTGCATAGTGGTTAAAAGCATAGATTTTAAAGCTAAGCAGACCAGCATTCTAATCTTAGCTGTGCTGCTAATTAAATGTATAACCCAAAGCAAAATTGCTTTACCTGTCTGTGGCCTCATTTTTTCATATGTGTGAAATGGGAATAATATTAGCATGCACCTTTGGTATTGTTGTGAGGATTAAATGAGATAACGTGCTTGGGCACAGGGCTTAAAGAATGGTGCTTCACACATAACACATGCAGAGACATGGTAGCTTTTTTTAAAAATTCCACTTTGTTTGGATGTGCATCTCAGAGATGGTGTCAGAGCTTCAGAGCACAGCGAGCCTCACTCCAGCTAACAAGGAATGAAACTGACCAGACCTTCCTTCTCCCTTCCCTCAGCTCTCTTTACTCTATGCTTGGTCCTTTCTTTCTTCTGATTAGATCATCTGACCACTTCTCTGCAGCAGCCCCTCAGCCCTGTCTTGTCACCCAGCTGGTGCTGGGTGAGCATCGCCCCACTGTGACCTGCTCTGGTACCATCTCCCTCCCCACGACCTCCCTGATTTCATCCTGAAACCCTAAGACCAGCCCCCAGTGTTCCTTCTAGACATGAGGACAACAGCCCTGTCACCTGCCCCACCAGGACTCTCCTCAAAGGAAACAAGTTTAGGGAAAAATGAAGCTGTTTTAAATATAAATGGCTGGGACACAGTAGGACCTTATTAAAATACACAGAGATTAACAAGGGCTCATTCTCCTCAATTATTAACAATGTACTTGTTCTTCAGAAAAGTACCCATGAAAATTTAAAACAGATGAAAATGGTCATTCACTTAAAACTTCTCAGTTAATCTGTGAGTAATGTTTTATTCAGTGTATTAAATGAACATGCAAGTTTGGACACCTGCTGGTTCATCACCCCAGGGTACTGACAGGCGCATTGATGGAGAGAGATGGCAGGACAGGGGTGAAGGACAGCCGAGAGCCAAATGAGAAGAAATCCTCCCTCCAATTTACTGAGTGTACGGGGAGTTGCAGTTCAGTGCAAGACTAGGGAGAGAAGGTCTCCAGTATGGGGTGAGGAGGAGGCGGGAAGCCTGGCTGTCTCTTGTTCCTGTTATCGTTGGTGGTCTCGCATCACAATACCGCCCTTGGTTTCACCATGGCTCTTTTGTGTCACCCTCATTACTGTGAGAGGGAGCAGAGGAGTTTTCACATCCAGGCTCCCGCAGTGCAGAGGAGAGAAAAGTGGCCAGCTAAGCTTTAGACCTTCTGGAGGACAGAGGAAACAGGCCCACGTTGGGCTGTGTGGACGATGACTCCTGTGTTTTAGGAGAAAATGTTGGCTAGGGATGCACAGGGTGACTGTGCTTTTTGATGCTTGATGCTTGGTGTTTTTTTTCTTACCCTTATACTGGCCTGAATCTGTCCATAGTAGTAAAACAAATATTTGTTGTCTGAATTAATAAATGAGTAAACAAAACAACATGGAGATAGAGCACATGTCTTCCCAGGAACTCTCACAGAGGCCTTAGCCTGCCTGCCTCTGGGGCACTTGGGTGTGACTCTGAGACCCGGCAGTCCTGGGAAACTGAGCAGCTTGCCTCTACAGACCTACTCCCCTCCCGGGAAACTGCAGAATCTCTGGCTGAGTGCTGGGACCTGGTCCCTGGCTTCACAGAGACAGGCTCAACCAGCATCTATGGGACCCCTGCTGCGGGGAGGGTGGGGGCGAGGGTGGAGGATGGGGGGATGGAGTGGGCCGGCAAGCGCTGAGGACTCCGGGCTGAGCCAGTTTTCTGCACAGTTATATTCTCCTTAGTCTGTGTCAATTCTCTCAAAATATCCTTGGAAGGTGAGCCCAGGGATGAATATGATAAGCAGGGTTTAAGGAGAATAGACTGGGTTTGGAAAAGTGCGACTCATTAAGCAGTCTGTTTTAGCTGAGGAACCCAGTTTCTGTAGCTCAGTATTGGACTGCATGCCTATGAATGTGCTGCTGAGTGAGTGCTGGGGTGGGTGGTGGGGACGTCATGATCAGAGGCTGGGAAAAAGGAGCCAGGGCATCTCCTCTAAAGGTGAGGCTGTAATTGTGAAAGAGGAAGGGCTCTATGAGGATGTGCTGTCCTAAGGAAGATGCACAATTAGGGTTCTGAAGATTCAACTCAGAAGCACAGCACTTTAAAGTTGGCAGAAACAATAAGGTTTACGGAGGCCACACAGTCATTCATGCATTCAGTAATATTTGCTATAAATGAGCTCACGTATTGGTAGAAAGAGAGACAATAACCAGAGATAATCTCAGTAAGTGATAAGATTTAGGGGAAAAATTAAAGTAAGAAATCAAGAGTGGCTGCTGAGATGGCCTTGTTGAGATGACATTTGTGTTGAGAGCTAAATAAGGTGAACATATAGCACGTGGCCACATATGTGCCCGGGGGGTAAGCACATAAGAAGAAGAAATAGTGCATGGGTTTGACTAGACAGGGCATTTGAGAGAAATATGCAGGCTTCTGGGTTAGGTGGTAGGATGTGAAGTCACAGAAGGAGGTGGACCAGTCAGGCAGGGCTGGGCAGGACATTGGCTTTATGCAAAGCATGTGGAAAAGCTACTGGATGATTTTGAGCACATAATAAACATGATCTTATTTATGTTTTGTAAAAGACAAAACAAAACAAACATGAGCTCTATGAAGAATAGACCATAAGAGTCCAAAAGCTTTTGTAGGAAAAGCACCTGCAAGGCAGTTGAGATGTGTTGGTGACCTGTTTTATGGTCTCAAGGCCAGTCATGAGAAATAGTCATGTCAGGACAAGGTAGAGCCATGAGAATGAGGATCAGCATGAAGTATGAGGTAAAGGGTAGTCGAGGAGGTTGCCAAGGTTTGCTTTTCCCCCCAAAGTAACTCTATGAATAAAAGTACCATTTAATGAAATGGAGAAGACCATACATGGAGTGCTTTTGTTTTTCTCCAAGAGGAGATACTTAAGTATGGAGGTCAGGAAAGCAGATGTGGCCGAATACATTTTTCAAAAGTCAGAGTTATTAATGTATACTTCATGTAGTAAAATTCATCCTTTTAGATAGACAGGTGTATGAATTTTGCCAGATGCATTCAGTCATGTAAGCACCACTGCCAGTCAAGATATAGAATATTAACCAATCACAATATAGAATATTTCTATCACCTCAAAATGTTTCTTTGTGCTCCTTGGTAGACATTCCTCTCTTCCCATCCAGCACCTGGAAGTTACTGTTCTATTTTATGTTTCTGTAGTTTTACCTTTTCAAGAGTGTCAGACAAATGGAATCAGAGAGATAAAATCGTATGTTATGTGGTATTGTGAGTCTAGTTTCTTCCATTCAGCATGATGTATTTGAAATTATTCCATGTTGTGTGCATCATTAGTTCATTTCTTTCTATTGCTGAATAATATTTCATTGTATAGATGTAAATCAATTTATTCATTCACCTATAGTCAAGCATTAGAGAATTTTCCCCACATTTTTGGGAATTATGAATAAAGCTGTTATAAACAGTCACACAGAGTTTTTATGTGTCTTCATTTCTGTTGAGTGAATAACCAGAAGTGGGAATTCTGGGCCATAGGGTAAGTGTATGTTTCACTTTGTAAGAAAATGATAAGCAGTTTCTAGTGGTTGCTCCACTTTCTCATCATCAGTGCATGAGTGTTCTAGCTACTCTGCATCCTTGCTCACACTCGGCAGTGCTAGCTTAAATAACTTTAGCAATTCTAACAGGTGAACAAGGCTAGGCATTTCCATTTGAGAAGTACTTCTCACACATATACAGTCACAGGAGTGCACGTACTTGGTAGGGAGTGATCACACACAGCAAAGAGAAGAGGTCTGAGCCAAGAAGAGCAGGAGAGGCGGCTGGGTAGGTAGAAGGAAAGCAGGGAGTATGCCCCAGGGTTAAATGAGGGGAATATTTTAAAAAGAGAGAATGATCTATTGGCCAAATGTTGCTGAATGGCTGCATAAGATAAAGAGTAAAAATGGATCATGGGATCAAGAAAGATGGTAGCTTTTGATGACATTGAAAAGAGCAGTTTTAGTGGTGTAATGTTAACGAGACCCAGGTGAGAGTGAGTGAAAGACAGGGTGGACTTGAACAAAAGGACAGGCTCCTTGTGTTCTGGGACACGAGGTGGCAGGGTTTGTAGGCTGTCTCTGCAATTTACTGCTTTATCCTGAGTAATAGAAATCTAATTTTGTTTGGGACAGTGTGCCTAGTTAAAAAGACTACATTTTATGGCTCTCAAGAAACACTATACTTTTAATATGTTAGTGAAGCTTGTTGAGTGAACTTCCAAGAAAACTCCTTAAAAAGGGAAGAGGCAGATAGTTGACAAGTGTCCATTTCATCTTTCACCATCTCCTTCCTAGAAGAGGGACATATTGTCTACAGCTTCAGCTGCCACCATGAAACCTTTAGCTATGCTGACCTTGAGGATGAAAGCCAGCACCAAGAATGATAGAGAAGAAAGAAATAATTTAAGTCCTGGGTAGTTTTAAAGTAGATGACTTTTAAACCTTGTATCCATAAATGGTTAAGCCGATGTGTTTAGGTCTATTAGCAGTTGAATATGTATCCTAAATGATATACATTGTAAGCCTCAGTGTGAATACCTCATTTCTTTCCCATCGATTTTGTGGGTTTGGTCCCAGGCTACTGCAAATAGAGTGAGCATTGCAATGAAGTGAGTCACAATCTTTGTGCCCGTGGAGGGTCTTGCCTTCGTGCTGTAAAACAGGCAACATTTGTGTCATGCAATAAAGAAGAATGCAATAAAATAAGGGATGCTGTCAATATATAAATATGATTTGAGTCCCAAATAAAGAGCAAAATAATTTGTTTGGAATGGGATAAGCTGATGCGAAAATTCAGATAGAAAAATAAACAAGCAAGAATAGCTCAGAAAATTTCAAACAAATGTGTGTCAGAGTAGATGAGGGTGATAGCTATATTTTAAAGCTACAATGAACAAAGCAGTGTGGTACTGGTGCATGGACAGTTACTCTGATCAATGATACAGAAGATAGGGTCCAAAAATACAAGCAGATACATAAGGGAATTTAGAGTAGTTACTGATGATTTCTCAGATGTTCTTATATTAGTGGGGAAATTGGTTATTCAATAAATGGTGTTGGAATAATAAAGTAGCTATTTTAGAAAATACTGTTGAATTCATAACTAGGATATTAATGGACATCTTAAACTAAGGTATATTTCAAGTGGATCAGAAATTTAAAGGTTAACAAAAAACTGAGCCAAACAATACTTAGAAAAATTAAAACATAGGAGAATAATTTATAGTCTGACAGTGGGAAAGACCTTTCTAACAATGATAGGGAAAAACACACACATACATTGAGAAATCATGAAATAAAATCTTGCTAATTTGACTACATAAAAAGTTGAAAAATTCTACATGGCAAAATCCATCATAAGCAAAGCCAAACAACAAACAATAAAGTGAGCAAAATGTTTGCAATGAAAATGTTTGATCCCAGACTAAGGACAACTTCTCTAATATATAAAGAGCTCCTACAAAATAAAACCAAAAACTCAAGAGAAAAAAAAGGGGCCAAGGTAATGAAGAGACAATTCATAGAAAAGGAAGTACAGGTAGCTCTCAAATATGAATAGATGTTCATCTTTACAGACTTAAGAGCAATGCAGATTAAAACTTTCCTGAGATGCCATTTTTCACTCAGCAGATTGCTAAAGATCAAAAGTTGGGAAATACATCATTGGCAAGCATTTGTGCAAACAGGTGTCCTCATCCCTCGCTGCTGAGTGTTCAGACTGGAGGAACTTTACCAGAAACATTCCTTGATGCTTAAGCATTACTCCACAGTATGCCAACCACATTTACACTAATTGACACTTATCCAAATCCTTACATTTGTCCTGAGAGACAGAAGCTCTATTTTTGAGATGAGGAGACTGAGACATTGGAGTCAGTTCTCAGGTGGCAAACCAGAAGCGACTCAGACCCTGTTATCCACAAACATGTGCTCTTTCCCTCAGTCAGTTTTCCTCTCTTCTTGCTTTTATTCCTTTCTGCATATAGGTACTAAGTGCCCAGTTTGTGCACAGAAAAGTGTAAATTAGTGCCTACTCCCAGGCTGCTAGCCGGTTTCATACAGATTTGAAAACCACGGACTATGCTAGTGCAGACAGTGGGGGCATCTGAGCAGGAGTATAAGAAGAATCCAGAGACATTTGCTGCTGCTGTTTCCTCGGGTGTCTCTGAGACCCAGGCTGCCTCTTCACCTATCTTAGGGGAAAAGCTGAGTCGAGAAACAGACTCATAAACTAATGAATCTAGAAAGCCCTGGAGCCCAAGGAGTCATCCATATATCAGCCCAGGGGAAAGCTTAATGCTAAGACCATGGTCCTAGTCTTGATCTTGCTGCTACTGAGGTGCTCCATGCCCATTCTCACCCCTGGTACTCTATACAGAAGGCTCTCTTTCAAAGAAGAGCCAAGTCAAATATACTGCTTTGGGAGTGTCAAGACAACAACTTGACAATAAGGATGCCAAGACACTTGTCATCAGAAGTAGGTCTTGGATGGTGAAGGGACAGTGAACAGGGCATAGGATGAGACCCTGACAGGCCCTCATGGAATCAAGAATTGGGCTTCTCTATCCTTCTAGGGTGAGAAGAGAAAGGCCGGAGAAGGCCTTTGGGTGAGAGATGGGAGGACTCATTAAGAGTGTGTGTGTGTGCCCATGCATGTGTATGTGTGAGAAGTGTGTGTGTGTGAGTGGTGTATGTGTGTGTGAGCAGTGTATGGGTGTGAGAGTATGTGTGCATGTGAATGTGTGAGTGTGGCTGTATATATGGTGAGGACCGAAGACCTAACATAATATTGACAATAGCCAGCACTTAGAGATCACTGTGTAGGTGTCAAGACTTGTATCAGGCACCTCCCCATCCTTCACTGAGTAAAACCTCAACTTCCTTAAGCTTTTCTGTTTTCAGAGTTATTTATGGTTCTAAATCCATGCTTTCCATAATGTGGATTTGGGGTGTCATTTCATTAAGTTAGGCCACTGGCCAGATTTCAAGGGCTTAGACCCCTACTCTATCCCTTTGAAAAATGTTTCTAGAAAAATATATTAATTTATTTGTTAATAATAAATATTATGTGCGTGCATGCGTGTGTGCGTGCGTGTGTGTGTGTGTGTGTGTGTGTGTGTGTGTGTGTGCAGCATGTTTGGTTGGGATGGGTGTGACAGAGTGGGTAAAAGGTGGATTCTGCTATTGAGGAACTCATGGTCAGGTTCGAGGGGTCAGACACTTGCACAGACAATTATCACCCAAGACAGAAAACAATAAGCCCCAAAGGCCTGTGAGGTGTTTCTGGCTGGGAAGGGCAATGGAAATCACTTGTGTCATTGTCTTAACTTCCTGCAAGGGAGGCCATTGGAACTATAGATGTCTCAGGGGTGAAGAATTACTTTGCCCAGAGATGTTCCTGCATCTCTGTCCCAGGAGCCACAGTTGGGCTCTTGCCCAGAAGCCCCTAAACGGGATCAGGATGACTGCTCATACTCCCTCTGCCCACCAGCCCATGGCCTGTACCTGCCTTTTTCTGCCCTCGTCTCTGATCCTCTCACCACCCACAGGCAGGCCTGGTGTTTTTGGCTGGGTATGAGGATGTGCCCTCACTCACAGCAGACACCCACGTGCTGTCCCAGTGTCGTGTGGCTTGTAACTTGCACAACAGGCATGCCCGCTGGGGCTTTGCTACCTTAGGCTGAAATGTCCCATGGATATATAATCTCTCTCAGCTTTCTTAGATGCTCCCTGAGTTTGAGAGCTGTTTATGTTTGTTCTGGGCACTTGGTGGTCCTCTGTAAATATTTCCGAACTGATCAGCCAGAGTCAAGGTGTGAGATTCCCAGAGAATGAAGTGTGAGGAGCTCAGCCTCAGTGTGGAAGGTCCAGAGCAAGCTACCCCTGGTGTAGGCATCCCCTCCCATTCTCAGCTCCTGGGCTAGTCATGCCCAGTCTGGGCTTGAACATTTGAGTGACAGGTTTCTCACTGTTTTCTGGGGAAGCAGGTTCTAATTTCAATGTAAAAGCATGCTTCCTTTCATGAGTCAATATCTGTCTTCTTGAATCCTCCAACAACTGGCTTTCATTGTGTCTTCTGGAGTCTCACCAAAAACGAACAAACAAACAAAAACAATCCTCAATTTTGCTCCTGTTTGCTCCTGTCTGTTCTGACCCCATCTCTGTCCAGCAGCTTTCTGTCACCCCCACAGAGAGGGTCATGCCAGCCCCCACGCCCCAGTCTGCTTCTTCTCTCAGGAGTAGCTGGCAGTCAGGTTGGTGATATTGAAGTCTTAATGTTCTAGGGCTCCCTAAGCCTCTGCAGGAAGGTTTTCAGATCACCTTGTCCTCCTACTGATGAACAAATATGAATCTTATTCTACAGGGCGTTTGAGAAACAAGCATTCTCAGGAAAGCAGCTCGTTTGAGAACGAGGTGAACCAGGAGCCCATGCCAAAGCATACAGCACCTCCTCCGTCCCTTCTGGCATCACACCCCTTGGGTGGCGGGAAAGAGATTGGCCCCTGGTCCTTCTGTCAGCAGCTGGCCCACCTTCATCTTCCAAGGACCCAGTGCCCCACAGGCAATGGAGTGAGGCTGGGGCTCAAGAGCCTGAAGAAGGACAAGGGCAGGTCTTTTTGGCTCTCTCCTTTCAGGATGAGGTTCAGGTTCTCTCTCTGCACACTCGATGATGGAAGGAAAAAGAGCATGTTGGCCCTAGTGCATGGCAATCCTGGGCAGAGAGGGAACTTCAAGACGGATAGATGCTGCCAGGAATCCTCGTCGCCCTCCCACATAAGCCTCTACCTGCTCCTCTGGGCTGCCTGCCAGCCCCTTGCCTGCATCCCATCTTCATTTCCACCCTCACTCTTCCACAGACCAAAAAAGAAAAGATGTCACAGGGCTGAATGCATATTTATATTAGTGAGATGCCATAGCAACTCAAAGGCAACAAAAATAGTTTTGTGACAGAGGCTCTGAGAAGTCTGTGTGTGTGCGTGCATGCGTGCGTGTGTGTGTGTGTGTGTGTGTGTGTGTGTGTGTGTGCATGTGAGGTGGATGGGGGTAGGGGAGAGAGAGAGAGAGAGAGAGAGAGAGAGAGAGAGAGAGAGAGAACAAACCTTGGAGATGGAGGGCCTGTTGAAGCCAGGGCAGGGGCTAGGTGAGACATGCTTGGTGGGATGCCCCAACGAGGGTAAAACTGAGAACATTGGAACTAATGACATTGATGGATTTGGAGTCTTTCTCTCCAATCCTGCTTTAAGTTTTGTGCTCTTGGAAAATATCCCCTGTTCTTTGAGGTCAGATATAAGATTGACAGTTTTGCATTTCTAATTAGGATGCTGGGAGTGTCAGGTGGTATCATCTCTGATGGTGGCTTTAGAATCTGAGAGGGGCAATCCTGCTCAGAATTTGCTAGCGAACAGAAATCAGCTTAGGAGTGTAGAGGCCTGGAGTTCTGACTTGACTTGCCTCTGAGGTGAGATGGCCTTCAGTTTGTGCCTGCTGCTCTGATTTCCTGTTTGGTCTCTGTTATCCCCTCAGAGCCGTCAGCAAAATGCAGTGTAAGAGTCCCTGCCTTAGGAGGCTGAATAGAGCTCAGAATCTAGGATCAAAACAAGACCCTACTCTTTACTAAGTGTGTGACTTTGGGCACAGTACCTTCATTTCTCTGTACCTGGTTTCCTGTTTCCCAAAATGAAAGTGTTAATAGGAGCTACCTCGTCAAGCAGTTATGAGGATTAAATGAGGTAATATAGGTAAAGGACTTAGAATAGTGTCAGGTCTACCATATGTATTTGTTAAATGTTAGTTGTGATGAGTAACTCGAAGGGTTGTATGAGAGTTAAATGTGGTAAATGTGTGTGTGCTTTAGAGAATAGGAAGCACTCAGTGATGAATAGCAATTATTATTATTAGTAGTACTTCTGTGGTTATAGGACCTGGAAAAACCCTCTGGACCTTCAATTCTGCATCCTTAAAATGAGAATACTATCTACCATACCTCCTTTGTATTTCAGGCACAACTTAAGTGTATGTATATCCATCTAAAAATTCACACATGATTTTGGGTAACATAATCCCAGAAATACAGAACATTACCGGGGACTAATATCTGCCTTCCACACAACTAACAGTGGATCTCTCGAATCTGTTTAAATAACCACACTTTTCATCCTGCTTCCATCAGAAGAATGCAAGAAGAAGGGAGACTGAGACAATTCTCATCTTGCTGACAGTGCTTCACCATCTGGAAGAAATCAAACGTTAATTAAGAACAATGAAGGAGCGGCTGAAGGAACAGCTAGAGTCGAGTGGTGGATGCTGCGGTTCTTCTGTGCTTTAGGAATGCCTGTGGCTCTAAGCCTTCTCCTCCCCCAGGAAAGCTGGCAGTGTCTCTTGGAGTGATAGGGTCTGTCAGTGTCTTGTGATCCCAACGAGCTTTCCACGGCAGCTTCACTGACTAGCCATTTGACTCTCCTGGGTTCTCTAGCACCAGGATACATCATCTAGAGTGGTGGCTGTCAAAGTGTGATCCATGGAACAGCAGCATCAGCACTACCCAGAGACTTGTTAGAAGTGCATATTCTCTTCCCCAATTCTAGACCTACCTGAGAAGAAACTCCTGAGGTGGGACTGGCAAGCCCACCAGGAGATTCTGATACATGCTAAAGTGTGAGAACTTTTGGCCTATACTGAGAAATCACAGAATCTTCTTAATTGTAAGATGGGACATTACTGCCATCTGTTCTCCAATGTACAAAGAGCTTGAGTTTTGGTACTAGATGAACTTGAACTTAAATCCCATTTAGTTTCTTGCTTTTTGTGTGATCTGGTGAAGTTGTTTCTTCTGTTTTGTTATCTCTAAAATTGGTAAATAACACCTGTCTTGAGGGT
The DNA here is from genome assembly GCF_000151845.1 of Pteropus vampyrus. Classification (NCBI taxonomy): domain Eukaryota; kingdom Metazoa; phylum Chordata; class Mammalia; order Chiroptera; family Pteropodidae; genus Pteropus; species Pteropus vampyrus. Next base: position 870,092 of record NW_011889209.1, on the reverse strand, counting down.
CATTGTAAGAATTAGAAGTGACACATGTGACATGCTTGGCACACGGTGGGTTCTCTTTAAATAGAAAACAGATGAGGAAGCCCCCTCCATGCTCACCTTTTCCTCCATTTCCCCCAGAATCTGATTAATGCTATGGACTGTGTGTTTGTGTCTCCCCAAATTCACCTGCTGAAGTCCTAATCCCTGCTATTTTGAGGTGGGGTCTTGGGAGGTGATTAGGTCATGAGCATGAGGCCCCCAGGATGGAATTTGTGCCTTATAAGAAGAGACTTGAGAGATGGTCTGGGTCTCTGCCTTGTGAGGACACAGCAAGAAGATGGCAGTCTGCAAATGCAGAAGAGAGCTCTGCTGGAACCCTTATCTAGGACTTTCAGTTTCCAGAACTGCGAGAAATAAATGTCTGTTGTTTAAGGCACCCAGCCTATGGTATTCTGTTATAGCGGCCCAAACTAATACAATTAATATACACATAAAATTGTTTGGAAGCATTTTCAGCACTTGCCATCTGCAGCTTATTCCAGCTGGTTGGTTCCTTGTTTTCCCCACTTACCTCTGCAGACAGAGTCCAGTGGTAAGCCGGGCAGGTCCAGAGAATACACTTCAATGAATGAAAATTTGGAACAACTGCTAAGGCATCACAATTTGCCTGCCCCATTTCACTTCCATATCTTAACATAGATTTGCTCAGAAATATTCAACACCTCTCTAAAATCCATTTCCTACTCTTCTTCTAATCCAATCAGCTAATTTCCAGCCAAAAACCAAACCAAAACAACAAACAAACAGACAGACAGGCCACACATGTGCATGCATGCACACACGCAGAAGAAAACCCCTCTTCTTGCTCCGGACCAGTGCAGGAGGTGTGGCCTTTCCCAGGCTCTCGGTGATGGTCTGTCTGCCTGTATCTGTGGGAACCCTGTACAGTGCAGAGAGGAGCTGCCATTTGGAGCGAAGAAACCACTCCAGGTCATCTGCTGCTCCAGCACGGGACAGTGGAATGCTGGATGGGAGAACTTAGCTCCTGCACCCTGCCCTGAACAGGAGTCAAAGGACTGTTGGCATTTTTATTCCTGCTTTTAGTTCTGCACTGGGTGCAAAACACCAAGTGGACAAAAGACTATCAATACACGCCAAGCTGTGAGGGAAAGTGAAGCTCACTTAGCTGCCTCAAAATCGATTTTCACCTGCTTTTGTTGATGAAGCTGCATTCGTAAGTAGTGATAAATCCATTAGACAAACATGACACTCCATTATTCTCAGTGTCTACAGCTCCAGGCATGGGGCTCTTGACGTGGGCTGGTGCTATAGGGCTGTGCCTGGAGCTGGTGAGCCCTGCCCGTCTGGTGGGTGGATGAGTAGATAGAGCTTATCTGAGACTGGGAATGGGGAAGAAGAAAGGCCTTGGGTGCCTGAATACCCCACATTGCACTTACTTGACTGTGGCTAGGCAGGTCTTCTTCTGAATATCCTTTATTCCACTTACTTTGGGGCCTGGGATAAGGACCTGTCTTTAAGGCTTAGAGACTGAGGAACACAGAGTGATTTTCTATTATATCACCACACTCCCTGCTCAAAGCCAATCTGTGAGATAGGCAAGATGGCGAGCCCTCCCCTTTCACATTTGAGGATGTTAAGTTACTTACTTAAGTTAAGGTCTCACTAAAGTGGCAGACACAGGACCAGAACCAAAGAACACAGATTTTCTCTTTCCAGCTCCAATTTGAGCCCTTGCAACATGCTGCCTCTCTGCTACTTGTGTTGTGAGAACAATATTATATTTTGTTGAAGGAGGAATTAGGGACGCTACTGAGAAGCTTGTGGGCCCCAGAGAATGTGAGCAGGGCAGGAGTTTAGGGTTGGCCCAAGACACATATGCAGCAAATGGAGTTCCACTTCCTTGGAAAGGGGTGCAGAGGACTAGGGGCTCATGACCACCAACTTGGGCACAAAGCTCCAGTGAAGTGGTGTTGAATTTCCAATGAGGAAGATACGACAGAGTTGTGGAACATCTACATGGCTACAAAGAGGGGCGAAGGACTCCGGGCTGGCCCTGGATCGGACTGGCAGAAAAGGCGTGAAAAAGCTTCTGTGTGCAGGTGCCAGGCAGTGTGAACACCTTTATAGTCCTGGTGACATCCCACTTGTCGTTATGAGGACCTGAGCTTAGATATGTTCAGAGATGGCCCAAGTCCATACAGAATTCAGTGTTCTCCTACTCCTGCCTCCTCCCCTCTGCTCCTTCCCATTCACCAAGAGCAGAGGGACCAGGGGGCTGGAAGGAGTGGGCAGGACTCCCAGTCCAGGTGGGTGATTCTACTTTCCCCCTGCTTGGTTCCAGTGAAAGGACCCAGATTACTGAGCAGGCTGGCACTTCGCTGCTTTCAAGGCTCAGAAGCAAGGGCAAGAGCTGGGCTTGGAGTGAAGGGCAGTGCTGGACCAGCAGTGAGGCTCCAGGAAGGTTTGGAACCTGAGAAAATCAGACTTACTCTGCAGGTATGTGCCTCCAGGAAGTCTCACCTGATTCACTATGTTCCTGCAGCACTTGTGAGCATACACTGTGCAACACTAATGTGAACTTTCTCTATTTCATCTTTTTCCTTAGCTAGAGAGTTAACACCTGAGGGCAGAGGTTATGAAGCTCTGGGCTTTATCTCCTTCCTTTGCCTCTGCTCAGCGCGAGTATCTGCTTAAACGCAGGTGACTGACTTCTCCACCTCAGAAGCATTTTAGCCCTGAATCTAACAGGAACTGCAAACAGGCATTTGACATAGGAAGAAAGCAGTAGCAAGTAGAATATCGCTTTCTGGTGGAGATATGGACCATTCCCTTCAGACTTTCACAAATTCTTAGTGACAATGATAGCCTATCTGTGATGAACATTCAGAACTGGTTCCCTTTTCCTCCCAGAGCGTACAGGAGACCGACTTTCAGGTCTTCTTGCAGATGGGCAGGGCCATGCGGCTAATTCTGACCAATGAAATGGTAGCAGAAGTGAAGTGTGTTGCTTCTGGTCTGAGGCTGTGAAAAGCTTTGCTTAAGTCCCTGTCTTTCCCGGGCACAGTAAATGTGGAGACTTGTGTAAAGATGGCAGGCCACCTTGCTAGATGCAGCATGAATTGCTCTGGACTGCTGCTTGGACTCACAGTAGTCCTGGCTTGAGAGGATTACACATTCATTACAGTAAGGCTCTGAGACGGAGTTGTTTGTTAGGCAGTGTTACCAACTAACACTGATATGTAGGCTACTGATTTCATTGCAAAGAAAACTGAGCCTCAGTGAAGGTAAGTGACTTGCCTAAGGTCATAGAGCTCAGGAATAAGCTAAAGCTGGAACCTGTCTTCTGACTCAGTCCTGGACCCAGTCCCAGACCTGTTTCTAGGGCCTGAAGCCTAGGCCGTTCGTTTTAAGCGCACAGCACCTGGTCTGGCTGCTGTGTATTCGACATGCCCTCTAGGGCTTCCCAGACCTTCAGGCCCATCGTGGGAATCATGGAGTATGGGCCAGGTGTGGAAATCCTCAGGCACTCCAGGCTCTCTGAGTCCAAAAGGGTCCTGTGAGGAGAAGATGCCCTTGAAGCTGGTGGTTCCATCTGTACACTGGGTAAGGGAATGGGGAGGTTGCTCTGATGCCCCTACCTCCCACATGCCCAGAACTAGGCTGAGGTTTACCTGGCCAGGTCCTAATTCGCACACAGTAATTATGCCCTGAGAAGCCTGCCTGCTAATTGCTTTTTCTATTTCTGGGCTCTACCCCCTCCTGGTCTGTCCTCCTGCAAAGGACAGAAATAACCTGGCACTTGGAGGGTAATTATCGCAGAGCACTTCCAGTGTCAGCAGATGCTCAGGGCCCTGAGTCAGCATGTAGGTTTCAGCCCTGGGACCACGGTGCCTTCTGTCTGGTGGGAGTACACACGGGAGCTCCAGAACTGCCTGCGTCCTCTTTCCCCTAAAAACTTGACTCACTGAAGCCCTCTCAGTTCTCTTGGTCTCACTTGCACATCTTCCCCTCCACCATGTCCCCAACTATTAGGAAGTAACATAATAGAAGAGAGGAGGCCCACAAAGACAGTTTCTGGGTCCAGATTGTCCAGGCCACTGGTTCCAATTGTACCTTTTTTTTTTCCCCTATTAGTCCATACTACCTTTATAGAGGGAATAGGAAAAGTCAAAATAATATGGTTGATATTTGCAAGTACTCTTTTAATGTCAAGAACAAATGAATGAGTAAGCATTCAGCTTCCAGAGAGAAGCAGGAGCCTCCTGACGTTTCCCTGCAGCACTGACTCCAGCTCAGTTCAGAGGTGAACACCTGAGTCTCCTGTCAGGGACTGTCTTCGCCTTCAGAAAATCCAGAGGGGGACCCAATTTTTATTCTAGTCCATTTCCCAAGTTTGCTTTGATTAGCCTTAAAGAAAAAGGCTGAGGCCAGGTAAGAGAGCATGCAAGGTCAGCTCCCAGATCTGTCCTCATAGATAAATGTCCTCCTTCTTAGTTTTGCTTCCACTCCAGCATCCATCCAATTCAGAGATCCTAGTGGGAGGATGTCAATGCATGGCCCGTCCCACCTCACTGATTTAAACAGACAAAAAAGCCAGTCAGTCACTTAAGGCCCAGGGTCTTCTCCTCTGGTGGGGTCATTTTGTCCTTTGGAACTGGAAGACACTGCCCGCCAGACCTGCTTAAATCAGGCTAGAGACTGTGGTGACAAGAGCTTGGAGAGGTGGGATGTTTTTCTTACCAGAAAGACAGTAATTGTAAATTTGTCATCAGTGGTGACATGTGGTAAGCAATTAATTTTGGGGGACTCCCTGCCTGTTACCATGCATGACTTCTGCCCGGAGCAACCCTCCTTGCTTAGAAGGTTCATATCCTCCCTTTCAGAAGACAAACTAATTTGTCATACACCCAGTTCCCTAGGGGCAGTAGAGGCTCTTGCACCTGAGGGTAAGCACACCGAGGGCCTGATTTCCTGACATTGCCATGGGAAGTGTGGAGAAGAGATGCAGAGAGAATACTAACAAGGGATAACATTTGTACAGAGCTTACAAGTGCCAAGTATCCTTCCAAATGTAGAATTATTATAACACCCATCTGGGCCAGGCACTGTTATTATTCCCACTTTAGAAATGGGAAAACTGAGGCATAGAGCACTTAATCAACTGGCTCAAGTACATACAGTCCAAAGCGGCAGAGCAGGATTCACATCCAGCCAGTCTTAACCAGGGCACTGCATGACCTTCCCCCTGGGTGCTCCAAAGAGCAGGTGGGAGAGAGCATATTGGAATCAGGATGATGGGTTCTAAGCCAGTGTCATTGGCATGATCTGTATATCTTTAGGCAAATAACATATTTTTCTTAAGCCTCAATTTTGTCATCTGTGAAACAGGGACAGTGGTATCCACTTCAAAGTGTTGTCATGAAGGTTAAATGACAACACTATGCTGTCTCCTGACTTCCCATCTTACTCTGCTCACCAGGGTCCATGCCTGCTTTTTAACCGTGCATGGTATGGCAAGGCATCACAGTTATTTTCCCAGAGCTACACTGAGTAATTGCTGTGTACTAAATTGTTGTCTAGATCTGTGATGATTTCTAAGGCCGAATGATAAAATTTAGAAATGAACAGCCTAGAGATTTGAAAACTGAATTTATTATTACATTCTTAGCAGCAGTAATGGTGCTCCCACCAGCCGCACTGGCATCCTGCTTGATACCTTGAGGTCTGAGTATTCAGAGGCTAAATTGCCCTTCCACAGGGGTTCCCTGGGCGAGTTTGGGTCGGGGGAAGGGATGTGGCTCTTTGTTATCTGCAGCAGTTTGCTCTGCGTCAGAGCAGGTAGTCCAGAGAGAAGCTGGAAAGTGCTTTATATGTTGGGTTTAAGGAAAATTTACTTCCTTCATTATGATTTTTTCAAGCTCATATTAAAATAAATTATGAGACTTTGAATAAATAGTTTAAGGCTGTTGGGGAGCAACGCAAGGCAATGAAGATGATGGCAGGACCCAGTCTCACCAGGTGGGGCACCATAGGTTATCTTCCATAAGCCACTGAGCCTCAGTTTCCCCAGTTACATAGCTAAGAGGTTGACTCCTAATGCTAGGATTTAAGCTTCCTTCTAGCTCTTGTTTTCCATGGTGTTTTTTTTTTTAAATCTATAATTTCAAGCAAGATTTAAAGGCAAAGTAAACACCCTTTGGCCCACTTGCAACTGAAAGAATCAGGGCACCTTCTAAGGTCTGAATTCTGCCTCAGGTAGGGCTAGAAGCATGGCCTTCCCAGGCATGGGGAGAGGTCCTAGGCTTTCTCCTGACAGCTGCTGACCAGAGCAGAGCAGACAGTTGCTGCCTCAAACCTGGCTTCTTTCTCTCATCCCTGGAACATCTTTGGGATGCTGATTTGAGAAAGGCAAGCTGAAATACAGCCCCAAGGAAACCTCATGCCTGTCTCTCTGGCATTGATTGTTGCTGGAATCTGTCACAGCAAAAGCAACTAGCTCTATTGAGATCAGCAGGAAATTCTCTGAAGATGTGATTTGAGATGGAAGAAAGGTGAGATTTTGAAGAAGAGTCATTTTGGTAAAAGAATGCCTGTGTGAGACTTTTAGAAACTGACTTTTCTCGGTCTTGCAAAATTCATTGTTTAAGTGGCATCAGTTTCTCTCAAGAATTGGGACACAAGGATTGGAGGACTTCTGTCAAGGTTCTGGCTTAATTAGGAGGCCTGAGGTCAGGAGAGTGAGAGAATCAGATCAATGCGATGCAGTTGTGCTTCTGTGGCTTGTAGAGATTTCCATCATCTGCCCACATCCATTTCCACCCCAGGGAGAGGGGGCGCAGCAAAACGGTGGAGAATGTCGGCTTTCATTTCAAACAGACCTGGACTCAGATCTCATCTCTTCTTTTCACAGGTTGTATAATTCAGAGCAAATTACTTAATCTCTCTGTGCCTCAGTTTCCTCGGTTGAGAAATGGGATAATGAGAGTATCTCCTCACAGGCTTGTGAGGATTAAATTGGATGAGGTATGTAAAGTGCTAGTGCAGAGTTTGCTCATAGGACAGACCCCACAGAGGAGAGCTCCATTATCCATCCATCTCTTGTTATCTAGGCCTGGTGTCTACTGCCAAATAACTGTCATTTATCTAGTCTCGCCTAGTTATAAAAATTTATTCTTTACACTCATTTTCGTGCCCATTTTAATTTTTTTCCATTTATTTCTTATGTTTCCACTGATTTTTAGAACTTTTTATGTAGCTATTTTTCTTCATTAAGATACCTATTCTTTCTCTCTCTCTTCCTACTTACCTATCTACCTATCTACCTACCTACCTACCTACCTACCTACCTACCTACATACCTACGTATTTCTCTCTCTCTCTCTCTCTCTCTCTCTCCAACTATGTTAAGACCTGGCTCATTTGTGGAAGCCACACATACTTTGGAAGATCCATCAGTCCTGCCCACTTGCAGATGAGACCTCATTTTTAAAGCAGCCTTTTGCCTGTGATAATAGCATGTAGGCTAACAAGCCAGCAATGGGCTACAGCAGCAGGTATTTGGGAGAACCAGGCTTTTTGAGTCAAAAACACAGAGCAAAGCTGCAGAGCTAGGGTAGGCAGGGTGGTTTATCTTGAATCCCTGAAACCAAACTCGATTTCTCTGAGAGTTGTGAGGCTGGAGAGGGTCTTTCCTTTATAGAGGGTAGAGGCTTCCATTTCCAGATAAGAGTCCCTCTTGAGATAAGAGTCATACACTGTCCGCTCCTGAGCCCTGTAGTTCTGGGGTACTGTTGGAGCAGAGCCAGACTGCAAGTACCCAGCAGAGTGCTTGTGAGGAGCTATGCACTGTGAGCACGTGCAACTAATGGGCCAATCCTCGACAGGCGATGTGTTCCTCATGGCTCTTCAGGGTTGCCGTGGTATCCATTGGCTGTATCAGTTTTACTGGAGCCCTTTCTCGCTCACATTTCCTTTCCTATGTCTTCTTATTATAAAGTTTTCTATGCTTTTCCCACCTTCACCTGATTTATCGTGTCACCTCTCTAGCTTCACATTGTCATAGTCATACTCTCTAGGCTACTTCTCCCTGTGGTTGCTGTGGGGCCTGCTGTGGGTTTGTGGGCCTCGCCTCATCTTCCTTCTCTCCCTGGTCACCCTTGTCGTCATGCTGAGCATCTCTGCCAGACCCTCCCATCCTGCATAGTTTCGTTTCCCACATTCTTTACTGTGGAGTTGGCTTTCCCATTCAGAGTACCCATCCCGTCTCTATCCCATCTGTCTAAAATGCTGACTTGGTCTAGTTCTTGTCAACAGTAATGAGCACACATGTCTACTTCTCCCATTTTACTGTTACTGCAGGGCCCAGTTTGAGGCAGAGACCAGGAGACAGCTCTGCCTCTAGGCAAGGGAGAAGCCAAAGTGGGGAGGGGCAGGGCTGGGAGGGCAGTGCTTGCCTGGCTGGGCAGGACGAGCTCTCCACCAACCCCTGTGCTCACTGGCTTTGGAACCTGGACCAGCTTTCCCTCTCTAAGACTCAGTTTCCTTCTCTGTAACACAAGGAGATTGGGTTAATTGTCTCTAAGGTGCAAGGTTCGGATTTCAGTCTTTATGAATAGGTAATATCTAGGTTAGTACCAGGAAGAACAGATGTAGTGGCATGAAACTGGAGTATGTTTACACAAACAGGCATACTCACACACACATATAGGTACACTCTCACAGACATATACTCATATACACACGAGCATGCGTGTGCAAGTGCGTGCACACACACACACACACACACACACACACACATGCACTAAGCATACGCACTGTCACACCCAGATCAGAGCCAAGAGCTTTCTGCTCTTTATTGTGGACCTAGGAAATTTACTGATGTATAAAAAGAAAAATAGTGTGAGAGAAATAGGCATCCATTTAAGGAGCAGAGACACTGATGAAGGAATCTGGGTTAAGTGGATAGGGCATCACAAGGCTGTCACTGTGACAGGTTCATAAATGAGGAAAGGGTGTGAGCATTTCTATTTGGGGCTCCCATGTGTGCACAGGTGTGTGCTTCAGGCACAACTCCCCCTGTGATCTTGGTCATGGTGCTAGTGAAACAGGCATGCACGTCTGTGTGTGTATGTGGTTTGCGCACCGAGCCCTGGCCACATGTGTCTGGTGCTAACCAGTACCTGGAGCTGCTCCCTCTGCTACTAGACTTTTGAGCCTCCCCAGTGCTCTGCCCCAAGGTCTCTCCCCCATGCATTTGCACTCACACTGGCTTTGGCCACCCGAGAAGACCACTGCAGGTTTCCCAGGGTGAGAGGTACGCAGGGCTAGGAAGTACACTCTCTTTGACCCAGAAGGCCTTTCACCACCTGATAAACAGATTGATTCACGTCTTGGAGCCCAGGGTTTTGGGAATCTGAACATAATAAACTTTTTATTTCCCCAAGAAGGGACTTAAGAGCTGTCTACCTGTTGAGAACCGTTCTGAGCTTTTCATTTAGGATTAGTGGCGAGGCGATGTGTGCAGAGATTTGCATGTTCCCCATGTAACATAGGCGGCTGAGGAAGACTGCCAACCTGCCTTTACAGGCTGTGAGTGGCCCCTGTAATATCTCACTGCTCCCTATTCCTACTCCTCCTGCTCCCTGATGCCCCTGGGGGCTGGTCTTGCTTGGAAATACTTTTAACTCCATGTTAAGGAACAATCCTGTGAACCCTCCTCCAGAGAGGTCCTCACACTAGAGCCAATATGGTGGCCAGTCAGTTCCCTGTCCCTCACCAGGCAGCCACCTGTGCTAAGAGGGCAAGATGTGCTTGGTAATGGGTCATTGTAGTGAAGGTGTAGGGCAAGAGTAAGCCACTTCAACTTGGTGCTGGGGCACAACTTGGGACTGTTCTGAGGAACACTTTTCAGAGTTCATCATGTGGGCTCTCATAGGGTTGGGTTTGAATCCAGGCACTGTCACTTACATGTGTAATCTGGGACACGTCACTTAACGTCTGTGATGATAGGGTCCTCATCTATAAGAAGCCTGCTGTGAGAACTAACTGAGCTAAAGAATGAGCAAGGTGCTTAGAGACAGTGCAGTGCAGTGCTGGACAGTAGCATGCACACGGGTGATTGCAGTGCATGGGAGGCAGGCCAGGCTGGCCCACCCAGGAAAAAGCTTCTCAGGGGCAAAAGCAGAGCAGGTGAGTTTGAAGCCTCTGGGGTGATGGACAAGGAGACCCCAAACTCCTATGAGGAGATGCATCAACAGGAAAGGAAGTTGGGAGCATGTACTTTGGAGAGCTTGTCACAAGGCCAGAGACTCTTCCAGTGCTCTGTAAGTGAGGGCTGTTTACATTCACTTTACTATAGGTTGGACTCTTGGCTAGGTACTTCCCATATGCGCCTCATTTCTTCCCCTGGTTTCCCACACAGTACCATCACTCACCTCTGAAGGCAAGAACCTTGAAACTCAGATTGGTGGTGGGAACTGGACCAAAATCAGACAGCTGGTAAGTGGTGGAGCCAGAATTAAAGATCAGGTCAGCAAGCTGGCTCCAGGGCCTGCAGGGCTCCTAATCTCTGAGACTTCAGAAAGACCTGGCTACTTCTGTCTCTCCCTTCCAGCCTGATCAGCGATCACAGCTTTGTCTGATAGGAGCACATTGGAGGGAAGTAGGGACCGGTGTTTGATGGATTGTGGGGGATGGTGATGGATGAGGGTGGGGAGAAGGCAGATTAGTTTTGGGGCCTGATGGATAAAGTCTTTCATGCATCTTGAAGTTGTCAGACTGAGGAAACATAACTGTTGCCAAAATCTGTGGGATTTTCTCCTGGATGCATTGTCCCTGTGTGAGAGCTGATAAGTGGTTCTCTTGTTTCTATTTTGAGAGAGACAAACAACTTGTCTGCACAGTCCATTCTGGGATGTTCTGGCTCTGATGTGGGGGACATGCTCTGCACAAGGACACCACAGGAGGCCAGTCTAGTAGAAGGATGCTCTGTGTGGGATAATCCTGTTGCCTGACTGAGCCCCTTCTTGGGAACCTACCTGATGGTGGCTACTACTGCTGATGGTACCACCCCTCTGCCTGGTTCTCAAGGTCCTCAGCTGAGGACTGCCTTCTCTCTTGGACTGTCACTCCATCTCCTCCCCTAGAGTAACTTCACTCAGCTCTGACTACTCTTGCCTGCCCCCAGCTGGGGAAAGGCCAACTGTGTAGTGGCTGCCATGTGGGGCTTTGGGATTCAACACAGGCCTAATCTGAGCTTGCTCTCAAGCTCGCTGTGTGTCCATTGGTAAGTCACATACCTCTTTAAGTCTCAGTTTCTTAACTATAATATAGGAATTAATATCACTTTCCTGAGGTTGCCAATTATTGAATCAGTTCCTTCATTCTTATTTTTCCAGGCCCAGCTCAGGTCTCATTTCTTTCTTGAAACCTACCCTGACTAACGCAGCTCACATTGGGTCCCTTTGACTTTCTTGAGAATCCTATAATGCTTGGGCCTAAGGGTTTACACAATAAATCCAACTAACATATAGTTCTTGAGCACCAACCTTGTGCCAGACTTTTTCCTAAGAATTTTCTCATTTGCACATCAATTCCACTGGGAATGGGATCATATCTTATGTGCCTGTTTGTACCAGAACACCTGGCACAGTACTAGGCACCAGGCAGGGCCTAGAAAATACTTTTGATTGCTAGAGGGTGCGTAGTAGGGATCGCTGACCTGCATGCACTGAATACTTCTGTACTAGGAGCTGTAGGATGAGGACAAAGAAATAGGAGACGCTGTGTTTAACTTTAGGTACCTGAAAAATAAATGAACACACAAGGTGATGTCAGATAGCATAGGAAGTGTTCAATAAATCATGTCCTGGAATGTATGTTTCCAAAGAGACTGAGAAGGTGTCTATCCCAAACTCTCGTCCAAAGCAAGAACCCTTCCCTAGCATCTCTCTTTGAACTTTGGCATCCCAGAGGCAGGGGGCTCACTACTCACAAAGAAGCCTATTATTTCCATACACCTTACTGACAGGTACCCACTGGTCCTTCGAAGAAATGTCCAAAGGATTCAATCTCTTTTCTTCACATCAACGCTTCATATGCTCTAAGACCACTGAATTCCTTGGTATGATTCCACATGAATCATGCCAAGCCTAGCTTACCTTTCCCCAGGATCAATCAGAAGTGATTTTCAGACCCTTCCTGCCCAGTGTGATGGTCTGATGCTGGGACAGAGCAGTCTGGTTGTATCTGACCAGGACAGGGGCTGTTATTCTACCTCAGGCAACGTGTTCTGCAAATGCAGTCTGAGGAGGCATCATCCTTTTTCTGCTTTTAATCAATGACTTAAATATGTATAAAACACCACATTACTATATGGAGATGCACATATTTTGCAAATTGAACACATAGATGAGGACCTGTGTATAAGACTTATGATTAACTGAACAGAAAAAGTAATATGTGGCCAGATTTGGAGAGAGTGCAAAATATTTGCATTGATATAGTTCAAAGGCATTGAGGTAAGTAAAATACTTCTTTTTAATTTTTTATTGTGATAAAATATAGATTACATAAAATTTACCATTTTAAATATTTTTAAGTATAGAATTCAGTGACATTAAGTACAGTCACATTTTTCTGAAAATATTACCACCATCTATCTCCAGAACTCTTTTCATCTTCCCAAACTGGAACTCTGTCTCCATTAAATGATAACCTCCCTTCCATATCCCCTGGCAACCACCATTCTATTTTCTATCTTTATGGATCTGATTTCTCTAGGAACCCCATATAAGTGGAATCACACAATATTTGTCTTTTTTGATTGGCTTATTTCAGTTAGCATAATGTCCTCAAGGTTCATTTATGTTGCAGCATGTGTCAGAATTTTCTTTTTTAAGGAGGAATAATATTCCATTGTATGCATATATCGCATTTTGTTTATCCATTTATCTGAAAGAAATTTGGGTTGCTTCCATTTTTTGGCTATTGTAAATATGCTGTTATGAACATGGGTATATAAATATCTGTTCAAGTTCCTGCTTTCAATTCTTTTGGGTATATATCTAGAAGCGGAATTGCTGGTTTGAATGAAAATTCTACATTTAAATTTTGAGGAAGTGTGATGTTATGTTTCATAGCAGTTGTATTATTTTACATTCTCACTAGCCATGCACAAAGGTTTCCAATTTTTCCACATCCTCACCAAAATTTATTAGCTTCTGTTTTTTTTTTAATTTATTTTTATTTATTATTTATACCTACAACACCTGGTCTTCCTGGGTGGTCTCCCATCCAAGTACTAACCAGGCCCGACCCTGCTTAGCTTCCAAGATCAGACATAGGGCTTGTTCAGGGTGGCATGGTTGTAGATCATGGACCGTGGCTCCACTGGGGCGTGAACCCAGGACCATCTGCATGTAAAGCAGACGTGCTAACTGCTACACCATGGAACCACATCCATTAGCTTCTGTTTTTTGATAATATTCATCCTAATGGATGTAAAGTCATATCTTTTTACTGTGGTTTTGATTTGCATTTCTCTAATTACTAGTGATGTTGAATTTTGTCCATGTGCTTTTTGTCTATTTGCATATCTTCTTCACAAAAATGGTTACTCAAATCCTTTGCCCGCTTTTGAATTGGGTTTATTATTTTGTCGAGTAGAATACTTTTCGAAATGAATTGACACTTTTTTATAACCTTGTTTAAATTATTTTGTGTTTTCTTTGGTGAATATAAAATATTCAGAGGAAAAGTTTCTTGTCACTTTACTAAGTGTGATTTTTAAGCAAAGCATCATTTGTCGGAGGGAAAAAAATGGCGTAGATGATAGAGGCTCTGTTCATCCCTCTGGCAACCAAATCAAAGTTGTGATGGAAACAAGAAGCCAACAGCAAGGAAAAATCACCTGGGATCTAGATGAACATGTCATACAACTAGGGAAAAATTTAAGAAATCACCCTGCAACAGCAGAAGGTAGAACGGGGTGAGGACACGAGGCTGTCCAGTCATGAGCAGCTGAGTGAGACGAAGGCTGTGGCAGCAGCAGTGGCAGACACCTCTTAAAGGGGCCATGTCCGTGATCGGATTTTCATGGTGACGGACCTGCTTGCTCTGAGCACCAGTGCCAATTTGGCTGCGTGCAGGGTGCACCAGTGACTTACAGGGAGACATTGTTGGTGTGAGGGTCGAGGGGAGACTCGCTCTGTACAGAAGTGCTGGCGGTATCCATTGATCCCTGTTCAGCCCTCCCCGCTCCCAGTGCACAGACACAGCATAGCCATAGCTGTGAACTCATCAAACTGGATAACACAGGTTGCTCCACCCAGAGGATTCCCTGAAACTAAGCCTCCCCAACTCACAGCCCCCATTCAAGCCACATCCAGGTGTATCCTCAGCGAGTCAAGTGCTCCTTGCTGAGCAGCGCCTAGACTCACACTAGTGGCACCTGGCCTCAGTTTCTGGAGTGGCCTTTTGAGGCAACTATAAGCATAGCATCTGTGGATTGCTTGCTGAATCTTAATAGGTGGCCCTGGAGGGGCAGAGACTTGGGCTAAATTTGGCCTGCAGCTGAACCCCTCTCAGAACTGTGCCACTAGAAACTTAGTTCACAAAGGCACACTAATAAGACCAGGAGACTTAGGAGCTTTGCTTATTACATAGAAATAGACATAGAAAGAGCCAAAATCAGAAGACAAAGAAGCAGAAACCATATGAGAGAACAGAACAGAGATCCAGGAGTAATGGAGTCAAGTAACCTGACAGATGTAGAGTTCAAAACACTGGTTATAAAGATGCTCAGTGAACTTTTGGGAAGTATAGATAAATTCAGTGGGAACTTCAACAAAGAGATAAAAAACATAAAAATGGAAATGGAAATTATAAAAGGAAACCAGTCTGAAATGAAGAACACATTATCTCAGATGAGAAATATATTAAATAGAATAAACAAAGTGAATAAAGAAGAAGATCAAGTGACTTATCTAGAGGACAGGAAAGCCAAGGACACTCAGTCAGAATGACAAGTAAAAAGATGACAAGGCTATAAAAATAATCTAAGGAGCATATGGAACACTATTAAAGGTCAAAATATCCATGTGATCAACATACTTGAAGGAAAACAAGATGTTGAACAGCTATTTGAAGGAATAATGATGGAAAACTTTCCTAACCTGGTGAAGGAAATGGACAACCCCAGGAAGCTCAGAGAACCCCAAAAAACAGGGATCCAAAGAGGCTTATACCAAGACACATAATAATTAAAATGCCAAAGATTAAATACAAAGAGAGAATCTTAAAAGCAGCAAAAGAAAAGCAGATAGTTACCTATAAGGGAACTCTTATAAGACTGACAGCTGATTTCTCAATAGCAATTATGCAGGACAGAAGGGCTTGGCACAAAATATTCGATGTAATGAAGACCCAGGATCTACAATCAAGAATACTTTATCCAGCAAAGCTATCATTTAGAGTTGAAGGACAGATAAAGAACTTCCCAGACAAAAATAAGCTAAAGGAATTTATCACCACCAAACCAGTATTACAGGAACTGTTGGAGGGACTTCTTTGAGAAGAAAAAACACATATCAAAAACAGGAATAAAGAATGGTAACAACTACATTCCTATAAGTACCTCAAATGGAAAAGAATTAAGTGCTCCAACTAAAAGATAGAATGGATGAATGGATAAGAAAACAAGACCCCCTACATGCTGCCTACAAGAGACTCACTTCAGATGAAAAGATGCACACAAGCTAAAAGGAATGGGATGGAAAAAGATATTGCTTTGATGGACCTAGAAGGTAGTTAAGTCAGACAGAGAAAGATAAACACTATATAATTTCACTTATAGGCTGAATCTAAGGAATAAAAAGAACAAACTAATCAAAAACAGACTCACAAATATAGTGGACAATTTGGTGACAGACAGAGGGGAGGGAGGATTGGGGGGCCGGGAGAATGGGATGAAGGGTTAAAGAAATACAAATTAGTAGCTGATGGATAGTCATGGGGATGGGAAGCCTGGCAGAGGGAATGCAGTTAGCATTAACATGTTGGCTAAGTGGAAGGTGAGGGGAGGGAGGGAGCAATTGAGGGGATCATTTTATGAACTACATAGATGTCTAACCAATGTATTGTACACTTGAAACCAATTAAAATAAATAAATTAAAAAAAACATCATTGGTCAAGAGGAAGAGAGACACAGAATATAGGAAATAGAAGAAAATTCTAGAATAGAAAAAAATTTATTTTTCAAGTGAAGTGCGGCCATTAATAGAGAAATAGAATGCGATGGCTCGGAGTCCCACATAAGCGGGCCCAAACTGAACAGCGGTGCTCAGAGGGCTCAGGCTGCCAGGAAAATCACAAGATACAATAGATACAATTTAAATGTGAAAACTTGAATTTCAGATAAACAGCAAGTAATTTATTAGTATAAGTATATCCCAAATACTGCATGGGATATACTTTAACTGAAATGTTATTTGTTATTTATCTGTAATTCAAATTTAATTGTTATCTTATATGTTTTTGGAGAGTTTCTTTTTAAATTTTTTTTAAAAAATTGCATATAATTTAGGTGTACAACATGATTTGATATACATATACATAGTGAAATGATTACCATAGTCAAGCTAATCAATATATCTTCTCACATAGGCACCATTTTTCCTGTGCGATGAGATCGCCTAAATCTACTCTCTTATCGTATTTCAGTATCAATACATTATTATTAACTATAGTCATTATGCTGTTTATTAAATCCCTAAACTTATTCATCCCATGTATCTGTAACTTTGTACTCTTTGACCAGCATCTCTCCATTTCCCTTATCTCCACTTCCCTGGTATCCACCATCCTGCTCTGTTTTTATAGATTCATTGTTTTAGATTCCACATGTAAGTGAGATTATGTACTATTTGTGTTTCTGTGCCTGGCTTATTTCACTTAGCATAATGTCCTCCAGGCCCACATTGTCACAATGACAGGATTTCCTTCATTTATAAGGCTGAATAATATTCCATTGTATCTATATGCACATTTTCTTTATCCATTCATTTGTTGATGGACACTTAGGTAGATTCCATATCTTAACTATTGTGAATAATACTGCAGTGAACACTGGAGTGCAGCTATCCCTTTGAGAAACTGATTTTATTTCCTTTGTAAATATATCCAGAAGTGTGATTTCTGGATCTTACGGTAGTTTTATTTTTACTTTTTTTAAGGAACCTCCATGCTGTTTTTCATAATGGCTGCACCGATTTACATTCCCATCAACAGTGCACAAGAGTTCCCTTTTCTTCACATCGTCACCAAATCTTGTTATTTCTTGTCTTTTGATAATGGCTAGTCTAATAAATATGAAGTTATACCTCATTGTGGTTTTGATTTGCATCTTCCTGATGATTAATGATATTGAGAATCTTTTCCCATACCTATTTGTATGTCTTTATTTAAGAAATGTCTATTCGGGTACTTTGCTCATTTTTCAATTGGGTTGTTTTCTTGCTGTTGAGTAGTTTGAGTTTCTTATATATTTTGGACATTAACTCTTTATCAGATATATAATCTGAAAATACTTTCTCCCATTCTATAGGTTATCTCTTTTTGCTGTTGAATGTTTCCTTTGCTGCACAGAAGCTTTTTAGTTTGATGCAAACCTGTCTATTTTTGCTTTTGTCGCCTGTGCCTTTGGGTTCATATCCAAAAAAAGTTATTGTCTAGACTTCTTTTTAGAGAATATATAAATACTCATGAACAGAATGTTGAAAGAAATATGGACATTAAGGTGATTCTTATGAAGCCTGAGATGAACATGCTATTGAGAAGTGGTGAAAAGGTGATCCTTATTATAAAGTGGCAGATAGCTTGGCTGAACTGTGTTCTAGAGTTTTGTGGATGGTAGAACTTGCAAGCGAAGTTGATTTAACTGAAGAGATTTCTCAGCAAAGTGTTGAAGGAGCAGCTTGATTCCTTCTGACTGCTTAGAGTGACATGTGACAGGAGAGAGATAATTTAAAGACAGAATTGTCAAGCAAGAAGGAACTAGAATTAGAGATTTGGAAAATTCTCAGCCCACCATATTGGGGGGGTGGGGCGGGGAATTGTTCTGAAGAGAACACTAAGGTATGGCTAAGCAACTGTTTGATAAAGAAATCATGGGTATGACTCATGAATTTAATCAGCCATCTCAGCAGAGGCCAAGAATAGAGATGGGATTATACCAGCGAAGACACTGACAATTTGAAGTAAAGGGGACAGAGAAAGCTGAAGGGAATAAAAGAAAACTGTCAGACTTTTTAGATTCTACAATATGGAGACCATAGAGCTATTCAACTGCAAATGTATGCTATCCTTCAAGAAAAGAGAAGGTGATTCAGAGATCACCAGGACCTCCACTCCACCACAAGCACAAGTCCTGGGGAATGAGGCTCTCTCTACCTCAGTTTCAAAGAATGGGGCCACTGCCCTTGCAGAGAGCTAAAGTGTAGGCAGGGCTCCACAGAGCCAAAGGGGGACCAACCTGCTAAGCTGTGGGGGTGATGCCTTGAAGGAAGGGCATTTAACCAGATAATATTATTCTTATGTCTTAAAATCTGATGGGATTTGCCTTGTTAAGGTTTGGACTTATTTGGAACAAATTCTATTTTTTTTTTCTTTTCAATTTCTTCCTTTTGGCATAAGAATAGCTATTCTAAGCCTGTCCCGCCATTGTATTTTGGCAGAATGTAAATTTTCTGGTTTCAGAAGTTCACAGATAGAGAATTTTGCCTTAAGGTGACCTTGAGCCTCACCTGTATCTGATTTAGATGATATTTAGATGAGACTTTGGACTTTAGACTTTAGAGGTGATGCTCGAATGAGTTAAGATTTTTTGGTACTGTCAAGATGAAATGTTTGTATTTTGCATGTGAGGACATAAATTTTGTGGGGCCAGGGATGGAATAGTATGGAAGGAATTGTATTCCCCCAAAATCATATGTTGAAGCTTGAACCTTATAAAGGGATGGTATTTGGAGATGGGCCATTGGGAGATAATTCAACTTAGATATAAGATCATGAGGGTGGGATTCTTCTGATGAGAGCAGTGCATTTATAAGAAGAGATACCAGAGAGCTTTCTCTCCACCAGGTGGAGACACAGTGAGAAAGCAGTTGTCTGCAAGCCAGGAAGGGTTGCTCTCACCAGAACCTGAGTATGCTGGACATCTTGATCTTGGACTTCCAGCATCCCAAGCTATGAGAAATAAATGTGTGTTGTTTAACCCACCCAGTCTATAGTATTTTGTTCAGGTAGCCCGAGCTGACTAAGACATATGGTGACCATAAATTCTGAAAACAGTTATCTATTTGCTGTATTTGACCATGTTAAGTGACCAATTACTATTCTTTTTTGCAATCTGCAGACTAGGAAGAGATCAACCAAAATGTTTCCAACAGGGTAGAGTGCCATCCATTATGATAGAGTGGTGAGGGGCTGGTAGATGATAATTTCCCAGACTGGTATGCACTAGCTAGCCGGAGAAGGCTAGATGCCCACTAGATCTGAAAGCCCTTGTATACTGCCACCAACTAGATCATATGTTGTAATATAATACCAAAAAAACTATTTATTATCTACAGTCACCTATGCTTCCAGAATTTATGGCCTCTCTGTAGCTTAAGTGTCTGTCCCTTGAAACTAGAGTCTCCAAATTTCAAGCCTTGGGTCCTGATCAGAATTCAAACTCCATGTATGAAACAAATGCTTTGATAGGAGCAACAATGTATCTAAAAAGAGTTTTATCTGTATCTACCTCTGCAACTGCTCCAGTACCTTTTGATTTCCATTCTTTGGGAACCCAGTATGGCCTACCTTTTTCCTAGAAAAATAGTACTAATTACTTATTTATCCTTGTCCTGGTACTCTGGGGGAATTGATATTGCTTTAAAAGTTTCAACCAGGATGCAGAAGCAAGGCAAGGGAAAGCCCTGTGAGGTCTGGAGCCTACAGCTCCAGACTCAGGAGGGCTGTCCCAGACAGGCCCAGCCCTTGCCTGAGGAGTGTGGGGAGAGGCCTCTGCCCACAGCAGCACATCAGTGCTGCTCTTACTGTGTGGAGCCCCTGACCTGCTGGCTGGTCCTTCTGGGTCCTTAAATGTGAGCACCTGATCTCTTCACTCTGGGTGTCCTTAGTGGAAGCCCTGGGGAAAAAAAAAAAAAGAGTTGAGTACCTGGAGTTCTTCTCTTAGAGTCAGAGTACTGAGGGTATGGAGAATCCAGGAGGTTCCTAGAGGTGGACTAGGTGGGATTTGGGGACAGGGTGGGAGAGATTAGAGAAAGCAGGAATTCAGGTCTGCAGCAGAGCAGTGAGACCAGGAGAATTAAGAGCTAAGGCAAAGGCAAATGAGACAGACATAGACACCCAGGCTGAGTGGTGGATGGAGAACAAGGGGAGCAGACCCTAAGATACTGATGCCTGTGGGAGATGGTTGGCTGTTTGGACAGGAGAGCAGCTGGGAAAAGAGGGTTGGTCTCTTCTTGACTCTGGTTGGAGACCCATATTTTCTACTTCCAAATTAGCTGGGTCATGGGAGTGATTAAGTAGGATCCTGTAGTGGGCAAATGAGTATAGATTTTGGAGTCTGAAAAACCTGCATTTCAGTCCTAAACACATCAATTACTGATCTGAGACTCTGGATTAGTCTCTCAAGGTCTTCATCAAGTATCCTCATCTGTAAAAGGAGGATAGTGACATCTTCTACACTGGGATTTGGTGAAGGTCAAATGGGAGACAATGTGCTCTGGTATTAGTGTGTGGCACAAAACAGACACCCAGGAAGTATTGCAGGCCTTTCCCGTCCCTCCCTCTTTCCCACCCTCTTCCTACTTCCCTCCCTTCCTGCTTTTCTTTCTTTCCCCTTCTCTTTCTTCCTTCTTTCTCCCTCCTCCCTCTCCCTAGGCCATGGTATCTTTCCTTGCATATCTGCCCTCCCCAGCCTCCCAGGTAAAGGTCAGACTTCATATGGTGTATCTGTGTCTGGGCCTGCTTTTCCTTTCTCTCTCATGGTGAAATCCTTCAGGGTTAGCTCCAATTGATAGCCCAAACTATTCTACTTGCTGAGAAAACATCTCCATAGCAACCAGTTTGCTGCTCTGTCCTTACTTCCTTCTTCCTCCAGGCTATAAGCTCAGTCTCTTCAGTATTCAGCTATCTGAGCTGCTGCTTGCATCGGTCCCTCTGCACAATGGCTTCCATGAAACTTGCAGCTTCCATGAGACCTGCATGATGATCTAACTTGGAGTGGTTCAGCCAAAGAAACAAAATAATTAGACTTTCTTCCCCCAAATGCCATCAGAAAAATGTACTATACCTTCCTGTGAACTAGGGAGCTTAAGAGAGAGGTGCAAGACTAGCTTCACTTGGTAGCTCTGCAGAGGGAAGGTGATGCCATTGGTACAGGGCTATGCATGAGAACTGATTCTGTGCTGGAAACACTGTTCCTCTTCTAAGAAAATGGGGAAGATGCCATGGGAGAAGGAGATGACAATCAACAAGAGAGACATCTCTTTATTCTGGGCCAAATTTAAGTCAGGTTTAAATAATGCAATTGGCTTTGGAGGTGCTCGAGTCCCCAGGGGGAATTCATAATGGATGAGCCTTGCTTGCATCCTGCATCACTCCTCCTTTCCTGGGGGCTGCAGAGGAGCGGACTCTGCAGAGAGAGACTGTTTTGTCCTGTTCTCAAATCACACTGGGGCTCGGAGAGGGGAGGTTCAGGAGGGGTGGACCCTACTCCACTGGACTTGCTGGTTTGGGCTGCTGCCTAGAACTAGCTGGCCCTGGGCCCCTACTCCCCACCCACCTCCGGCTGATGGAGACCTGCCGTTTCCTCACTACATTCTAAGTTGGTGAGTCCTACAGGTTCTGTTGCTCTGTTAACTCAGGTTTACTCTATTCTCATGCTCATCCCCACACCCACTGGCTTGGTTTGGATCCTCACTACACTGCCCAGGACAAATCCCACAGCCTTTAACTCCAGCTCTTCCCCTCAACTTGCCCCTGCTTAAAGCCTTTTTTGGCCTCATTGCTCCTGGGATCAAGTCCACCAACCTTGACTGGTGTTTAAAACTCTTCCTCTTCCCACCATCTTCTGGGAAACAGGTAGAGCCTGTTCAAATCTCCTTGGTGCTGTGGGGCCCTCCCCATCCCCCACCCCTCTGAGTCTTCCTGACTTCCCAGGGCCTCCTCTAGTTATCCTTCCCAGAGGCTTGGAGCTGGCCTCTCCTGCCTTGTGCTGCTTTTGTGTAAATTGTCTTTTTATATGTTCAACTTATCCACTGAACTGAAACCTTCATAGCTGAAACTGTGACTTAACGCCATTTCTTAGTGCCCAGCACAGTGCTTGGCACTGAAAAGGCTTCAAAGAGTCTGACAAATTAATGGTTAATGGAAAGAATGAACCATGGATGAATGAACATATGGGTGGAAAAAGGAAGGAGGAAGGAGAAAGGCAGGGGGCAGGCAGGCTTTTCTCCTCTCCTTTGGAATAAATGACAGAGCAGGTTTGTGCTGTGCACAAAAGAAGGCGTATGGGCATATGGCGGTGGGCAGTGCTGAGCCTGGGCTGCAGGGAGAATTCAGCATGGTCAGCTTCAGGTGGTCCCAGGATTTCTCCAGGCTGGGTAAAGCAAACTTCTTGTTCCACCCGCTACCTCCTCTCAGCCTCACTCCCATTAGGGCAATGGAAATAATCCTAGTTGAGTGTAGTAGGAAGCCTTCTGTGCCCTCATTTTTTTCAGGATATCTTTACTGTGGGGCAAGGGACTGAGAGTTAAGCAGCACCAGCTGGCTCCTGCATGGTCGGGCTGAGGAAATGACCACCTCTTGGGTGTGAGTGAACTACCACTGAGAATAATTGGATAGGCTGAGGAGCAGGACAGTGAGATGTTGATCTTTGGGGAGAGACTCTCTCAGGGACTCTAACCCTGCCCTAGGCCTGGCCCTCCCTGCCATCTGGGAGGGGGATAGGATGTAGGTCCTGAGTCTCTGTGCTGTAATGATAAGTCTCTCATGTCATCTGGCTTTGTCTGATGGCTAGAACTCTTATGCTGGCTCTGTTGTGGTGAAGTGCTCTCCATTTCCAGGGATGTGAGGGGCTGATATTGAGACCAGGGCCAGAGGGTAAAGTTTCTAGCTACTAGGAGGAGGGATGGAGGTGGCCTCAGCCCCCTCTAGCCATGTCCTTCCTATGATGTGGGCTGGGCAGAAGAGTGCAGTGGGAGTGCATTAGGACCAGCCACCGGTGAGCAACCTGCCCCACCATCTGGGGTGGATCAATAGACCCTGTCTTCACTCTCTTCCAGCAAGGTGGGAGGTCTGAGCCCATGTGTCTTTTCAGTGCCCATCAGATGTCAGTGACCTGGGGAAACATGGTGAGCCAAAGCCCTTCTCTGGTGACACTGAAAACACCACACGTACTGGACACAACATGGCTTCTGATTTTGGAACCTGGTAAGTAGGAACAAGAACTGGGTCCCTCTTATACAAACCTGCAGAACTGTTGAATTGGTGATCTCTCCAGTAGTGAGAAGGCACTAGAAACCAGCATAAAATAGTGTGAGATAACATTTCAGTGACTGTGTGTGTGCTTATGTGTGTACATGTGTACATATGCATGTGTGCATATTTGTGTACATGCATGTGTGTAGTGCTTGCATGCATGTGTGTGTACACACATATTGCAAATGCATGTATGTAAACTTGTGTGTGTGTGCATGCATTTGAATATGTGCATGTGTGTGGAAGTCTTTGGGTTCTAACTACATGGGGACAGGAGAGCAGGATCTGAGCCCATGCAAGGCAAATTCCCCTCAAGGGAAGCACTGTCACTGAAGAGGAGAGTAGAAAATCTGCCACCACTCAGGGAGCAGGGAAGAGGACAGTTCTGGCTGTGATTCGGGTGGAAAAATCTCCTGTTTGTAACTGGTAACATGAGCTTCTGTTGTGCATTGGATTGAACTTGTAATCCCGTATAGATAGGCTGGGATCTCCAGGCTGGGCAGTGAACATAAAATTGATCCTAATTCTGTGATACCCCAAGTGCCAGGAGAAGTTAATAAAAACTTAAGTTATGTAGAATTTTCATCAAGAAAAATGTCCTTGCTGATTAAGAGTTCATAATAACAACGTCAAACATATTCCATTGTTCTTTTGTGAACCGGACTCAGTAATCTAAGAAAAAGAAGTCCTGGAACCTTAGCACCAAGTGTGACACCATGACACCACGAAAAAGTCTATAAAAATGATTAGAGGTAAAAGTAATAAAAAACAAAACAAGCACAAAAACAAAAAATCATAATGAGGAACAAGTGTTAAGATAAAAAAACAAGTTTAAAAAATGAACTTTTCAAAATTAACATTTTGTTAAAATTAAAATCTATTGGGCAAGCAGAAAAGCTGACTAACACAGTGAGGAACGTACTGAATATGGTGGACGACAGGTTGGAGGAGAACATCAGAGCATAGCATCAGAGATGAGAGATGACAAATGTCACAGGAAAGTGAAAAGACATGGACGTAATTAGAAAGCCTCATGTTTAGCTAACACGAAAGAGTGGAGAGAATGGGGAAGAGGCAGATTCAGTGAGACCATGGCTAAGAAATGAACAGAATCAGTGAAAGACGTACATATTCATATTGAGGGCATGTAAGTATGGCTATCAAATAAATATTCCTTTGTGGGCTGAGTCCATTTATTTATTTGGAAATTTTTTTGTGCACCTCCAGGTATTGGTCATCTTGTGTGCATGAACACTGTGCCCAGGTGTGATGCTGAGAGGTTCCATGATTTTTCAAGAAACCCATGGAGAGCAAGAAGCATGGCTTAGCTCAGGGCAAGGTTGGTCTGCACCCCTACCTCTCAGTCTAGTCTACTTACTCTACCAACCCTTCCCTCCCAGGGAGGCCTGGAGGACAGAGCCAGTCTCTGGGAAAAGATGCACAATGCTTTCCAGTACTTGCTTTCAAAAGACATTCCCTCCCTTTTGATGAGGTCCCTCTGTTTCTAGCAGATACTTGGCTCTGAGCTAGAGATGTGGCCATCTTGGAGCTTTGGGAAACTCCTTACCAGAGCTGCTTAGGTCCTGCCTGAGCTTGTCTGTGTCAGGGTTTTTTTTTAGGCTTTGAGGCCCTGATGCTGGACCCTGCTTCCCATGGGCAGACCTCCTGGCAACATCTACTGTACTCCAAGCACTGAGCAGAGTAGTCTTGTGCATGCAGGGCTGTCATATTTAACACAGATGCCCAGTTAATGAGCATTTCAGGTAAACACACACTGTTTTGGCATAAGTATGTCCCTAACACTGCAAGGCATCTTAGTTTTTGTTTTCTTTCTAATCTGGCAGCTGCCTCTACCTGGTCACAAGGGATGGAGGCAGGGCAGAATCTGGCAGGGCTCAAGGTCCAGCTCCTAGAACAAGGGCTGTGGGGAGAAGTGCCACCCAGGCAGAGCTGAAGGTTGCTGGCTCCTAGTCTTAACAGAGCAGGGCCTGTCCTCTCCTTCAGGTCCAGTCTCTTCTCTGGACCCTGACTCAGCACTCCTCCTGATGCCCCACAACTTCTCACATGCTCACGCAACAAGCTCATAGAACAGAGAGATGTGGGTGCCAGCCTGTCCACACCACTTGGAGCTCTGTGACCTTGTGCCAGCCATTTCCTCTCTGAATAGCTCTTTCCTCAGCTGTAGAACCTTCCTTTCAGCCTCTACCATTGTTCGAGCTTCCTTGCAGGGAGGCAGGCAAAACCTGGGGTAGAGGTTCTTGCTGTAAAATTTCTCTGTGCAAAGAGCAGACATTTCATCCATCAATCCTGGGAAAAGCTCTGAAGAGTGGTCATGGCTCCCACATTGGTCAGCTGACCATTTTTTAAAAAGAGGAAGAGGATTTTGCCAAGTAAGATAAGGGAACACTTTCCTAAATGGCCTCGCTTGCCCATTACCTGTGTGGTCAGGACAGGAGAGCATCCATTGCGGGGAGCCATGGCCTTCAGTGGTCCATGGATCACTTAGCTGGGGACAGGCAGAGGCAGGGAGGTGAAAGGAGCAGATCCTAGAGGGGGTGGGTGGAAGGGGAGAGGAGGTGTCAAGAATGGGCCCCAGCCCCTGATCAGAGGCAGCAGCGGTACAGGGATCAGGGGCTCAGGGCAGGCAGGGTGCAGGCATGGTTTGTATTTAATTGTTCCCATGAACATTCACTGGGATTCATGTGCCAGACAGTGTGCTGGCCACTATCACATGTATCAACTCATTTAATTCTCATAAAACTCTAAAAGGGACTTAACTGTTAGAATGACAATATGATTTATTGCCCAAACTAAGACTAATGAAATGAAAAGA
>NW_011889209.1:819381-843661 GCF_000151845.1 Pteropus vampyrus | reverse complement strand
GAGAGGAGGTGTCAAGAATGGGCCCCAGCCCCTGATCAGAGGCAGCAGCGGTACAGGGATCAGGGGCTCAGGGCAGGCAGGGTGCAGGCATGGTTTGTATTTAATTGTTCCCATGAACATTCACTGGGATTCATGTGCCAGACAGTGTGCTGGCCACTATCACATGTATCAACTCATTTAATTCTCATAAAACTCTAAAAGGGACTTAACTGTTAGAATGACAATATGATTTATTGCCCAAACTAAGACTAATGAAATGAAAAGAGGTGTGACTAATATACATGTTGGGGCAACAGATGCCCACCGTGATGGTCCTCTGAAAACTGAGTCATGAGGTCACCAAGGGAAACTGGGCTCAGAGATGTTCATTCATTTTGTCCAAGATTCAGGAGCAGATCCAATAGTAGATTCAAAACTTCCAAAGTGAAAGTGTTAGGCATTCTATCCCCTTCAACCCTAGTGAATGGGCTACAGAAACACCACACCCCACCACACTGGGAAAGTGCATAAGGAGACAGTGACTTCCTAAAGGGCAGCTCAGGTGTCAGTGGTCCTCATTCCTACACGCCTGATCCCTTCACTCACCAGCCGGCTGGTCTTACTTGTTTTCTGGGACACACCTGACCTGGTGGCTGCTGCAGCCGCTTCCTTGCTGTGGATTGTTGGGGTGGCCTCATTGTAGATCAAGGGAGCTCTTGACCAACCTAGTCTCTGTATTCAGGTATCCAGCTCCTCGGTGCTGGACTGCACTCATCTGCAGTTCTTTGAAGATCGATTTATTTGTCCACCATCTTTCTCTTTTCAGTGTGTGGCCTCTCTTCCCCTGGACTGTGGCTTCCTGAGCAAAAAGATAGTTTCGTCTTGCTGTGTCTTCACCTCCTCACACACCACATCTGTGTATGCACGTGTCGAGGTACGTGTGTGTGTGTGTGTGTGTGTGTGTGTGTGTGTGTGTATGTGTGCATTCATGGGATGTTTTATAACTACTTCTATTATAGACAAATTAGAAGAGGACAGCACATTTTATTTTGCTCATTCCTTCATTCAACACCTATTTATTGAAAACCTGCCATGTTCCAGACATTGTTATAGGTTTTGAGGATACAGTAGTTTAAAATATTTTTAAAAGCCCACAACCCCAAACCTGACATTTTACTGGGGCATAACCAAATAAAAACAACAACAACAAAAATATGTTTTAAACTACCAGTGTGCTGGCTGGAAAATTACTGCTTGTCTATCGCCCATGGGAACATAGGCTATTGCCCATAGGAACATAGGCTATCACCCATGGGAACATAACATTCTAACAATAAGCTTTCTGCTTCTGTACTCCTGCTTGCACACCTGACCTGTAGGTTGACAGGTAGTGAATAGGAGAAAAATAGACCTTTGTGTTTAAGACAGAATGAGGAATGGGATTTAGGGCTTAAAAACCCTGTACCTCTACATTTCGGGGCTGCTTAATTTGGGGTCTGCGTACCCCTGGCAGACCCAGCTGGCTGAATAAAGAGCGTATTTCCTATAACTCACTGATTTCTGGTGGTCCATGTGTCTTTCAGGGGCTCGCGGCCACAACATTTGGAGGCCCCAGCGAGATCTCAGGGAGTGGCCCTGGGATCTAAGACCGGACCGGCCTCTGAAGTGGTTGCTGTCCCTGTTACGGATTCAAAGGGGCGGCCAACCTGAGACGTTCCAGGGCCCTTGAATGCTGTGACAGGTCAGTACAATTGTCAAGGACGCAACCTTTAGGACACACTCTTTGTTCCTGGTCCCGACGGGAATCTGGAATCTCCGAGGCCTCGGTATCTGGATAAAAGGTACTTTCCTGTTTCTGCTGATCGGTCAGTGGGGGTCCGTGGAGAGATTGGACGCAGTCATATCTCCCGGACCATAGCCAGGCCGCGGAACGCCACCTCCTGTGCCCTGTTGTCAGGTTCTGTTTATTGTTGCTGATCTTGTCTAGATTGTAGGTGGTGGACTTCTCTGGGTCCACCTACACCCCAGTAATTGTTCTTGTCTGAGTGTCTGATTGTTCTTGTCTGAGTGTCTGTTTTGTGTTTTCTGCGCAAGCGATGGGGGGAAGCCTGAGTTCACAGAAGACACCCTTGGGTTGTCTCCTGCGACATTTCAAAGAAGGGTTTGTAGAAGGAGCTGACTATGGCATAAAGTTTTCTCCAGGCAGACTAAAAACATTGTGTAAAGTTGAGTGGCTGTCTTTTAATGTAAACTAGTCTCTGGAGGGTTCTTTTGACAGGGGTTTAGTGAGGAATGTTTGGAAGATTGTCACGGGAGACCCGGTATATCCCGATCAGTTTCCCTATATCAATTAATGGTTAAACCTTGTTCAGACACCCCCTCCTTGGCTCCACCTGTGTGCCCTTTCCCTAGGGGTGCGAATCTTAGTTGTGGGCCTGCCGAAACATGCAGCAACTGAATCTCCAAGACAGCCCAGTCCCTCAGTCCTCCAATATCCACCGGAGGACAGTGACCTTCCCCTGTTCATCCAGGACAACAGAGGCCAAATAGCACTGCCTCACCTCCTCAGACGCGGGCAGGTAACCCCTATGGGCCTTCTGCTCCCGCTCTGGGTGGGGCACCAGCCAAGATCACCACCCTAGCCATCCTCCTCTTGCGAGAAGCACCACCCCAGGGGCATCACGCAGACAGGCCCTTTATGGTTTACATGCCTTTCTCGACTAGTGACCTGTACAACTGGAAGGCACAGAATCCGCCTTTCTCTGAGAAACCACAGGCATTAATAGGACTCTTAGAAAGTGTCTTTCAGACTCACTGCCTCACCTGGGACGATTGCCAACAGCTTTTCATTACCCCCTTCACAGAGGAAGAACACGGACGCATTCGGAGTGAAACACAAAAGATAGCTGCGGGAGGGAGGAGAGTTGAGGAAGCAGGGAACAGACTGAGGAGGAATTTCCCTCCACCTGCCCAGACTGGGGACACAATTCACAGACAGGGAGAATGGCATTAGATTGGTACCACCAGTTTCTAATTGGGGGAATTAAGATGGCTGCTCATCAGCCAACTAACCTTTCTAAGGTAACTGAAGTTATACAGGGACCTCGGGAATCCCTTGGAGCATTTCTTGAATGAGGCGTACCGGGTATATACCCCCATTGATTCTGAGGCCCAGCTGGCAATTAATATAGCCTTTGCTACTCAGGCAGCCCCTAATATCCAGTGTAAATTGCAAAAAATTAGAAGGTTTTGCAGGGATGAACCTGTCCCAACTTGTTGAGATAGCCCAGAAGGTGTTCAACAACAGGGAGGCACCGGATGACCCCAAATGTATGGCTAAAATCCAAAGCTACTGTCATCAACCCAGCCAATCTGTTGCCAGACCCAGACCCCGAGACCCCCATTCACGACTGCATAGATTTCACTGATGCTGTGTGTTCCTCGCGTCCAGACCTCAAAGACTTCCCTCTGCCTGAAGCCAATGAAGTTCTGTTCACAGACGGGAGCAGCTTCATGCAGGAAGGAAGGAGGTATGCTGGGGCAGTGGTCCTAACTCTAACTGGCACCATCTGGTCACAGGATCTTTCCCAAAGGACTTCTGCTCAAAAGGCAGAACTCATTGCCCTCACTGAGGCACTAAGATGGGGAAAGGATAAAGCAGTCACAATATACACTGACAGCCGATGCGCCTTTGCCACTGCACGTGTACATGGAGCCATCTACAAGGAAAGAAGGCTTCGGACTTCAGCTGGGAAGGACATTAAGAACAAAGGGGAGATCTTAGCCTTACTTGAAGCCATATAGATGCCTAAGACTCTTGCTGTTGTTCTTTGTAAAGGGCATCAAAAAGGGAATAGTCCAGAGGCTGAGGGAAACCGACGAGCCAAGGCAGAGACAACAGTGGCCACAAGGCCAGTGAGGCCTCCACCACATCTACTGACTTGTCC
Source organism: Pteropus vampyrus (assembly GCF_000151845.1). NCBI lineage: Eukaryota > Metazoa > Chordata > Mammalia > Chiroptera > Pteropodidae > Pteropus > Pteropus vampyrus. Next base: position 839,735 of record NW_011889209.1, on the reverse strand, counting down.
CTTACCCAGAACTGCCTCCGTCTCCGACCTACACGACAGAAGAGAACATATTTTCAAGATAAGGGAGCCGCTAGGAACCAATAGGGATAGTGGACAACCCTAGATGGAAAAATCGGGCTCTCACGGCTCTTGGAAGGACTCTCCTCCACCAACTACACCAGACCACACACCTAGGGTGAACTAAGATGCTCCAAGCTTTAGACTCCTACTTTCACTGTTTAAAAGGGAGAAGAACTGCAGAGGAGATTGCCTCACAATGCCGGGCTTTTGCCCAAATTAATCCAAAGAAGGGGAAGATAGAAGTACCTAAGAATAGGGAAAGAGAAACTTATCCGGGGGACCACTGGGAAGTAGATTTCACTGAGATAACCCCGACCGTGACGGGGGCGGGGGGCTACAAATATTTACTTGTTTTTATAGACACATTTTCAGGATGGGTAGAGGCCTTCCCTACCAGTTACTAAGAAACTACTACAAGAAATTCTCCCTTGATTTGGTCTCCCTGGAACTTTAGGGTTGGATGACGGGCCAGCCTTCATAGCAAAGGTATCACAACAATTGGCTAGCTACCTAAATTTGCAATGTAAACTCCACTGCGCCTACTGGCCCCAAAAGTTCGGGCCAAGTAGAGCGAATGAATCAGACCCTAAAAAAGACATTAGTCAAGTTAAAATTAGAAACCGGTGGGACCAGGGTAAAACTTCTCCCCTTTGCTCTTCTCCAAGCTAGGTGTATGCCATATATTAATGGATTCACTCCATTTGAAATTTTCTTTGGAAAATCCCCACCTTTAGTACCTAGAATAGAAGATGAGAAAAAGGCAGAACTACGTAACCTTGTCTTACTTAAATCTTTACAGGCCCTTCAAAGTGTACAGAAGGAGATTTGGTCTGGGGTTTGTGCTGCCCACTCAGCCCCAGGGGACAGACTTCCCCATCAGGTTCAGCCTGGGGACTCTGTGTGGATCCAGAAGTTCACTTCCAAGGGACTAGAACCCAAATGGAAAGGATTCTTCACTGTCTACCTGATGACACCCACTGCAGTTAAAGTAGATGGCATCCCATCATGGATTCATCACTCCCACATGAAGGCAGCATGAGAGTGGACAGCTCAGAAAGCTGGACTCTTAAGACTAAGACTTAAGCATACATAAGTATAAACCTTTGTTTCTTCCTTTTTATCTCTTTAGCCTAGATATTCGACCAGCCACAACCAAAATCAGAAAGAGCATTAATAACTTTGCTAACAACAATACACAAGGTCTTAAATAAGACCACCCCAGACATAGGACAAGATTGCTGGTTGTGCCTAAACCCAAAAACCCCCTTACTATGTTGGGGTAGAAACTCCCTTAAACTTAACTGAGCTCAGCAGGCTAGAACTTCAAGTCGATTCACTAGCAGAAGTAGTCCTCCAAAATAGAAGAGGTTTATATTTATTATTCTTAGAACAAGATAGGTTATGTATGGCTCTAGGTGAAACCTGTTGCTTCTCTGCTAATAACTCTGGAGCAATTAGAGAGAGCTTATGACTAGTAGAGAGAAATTAGATGCCAGGGAAAAACAAAGACTAGAATCAGATAACTGGTTTCATAGAATGTTCAATTGGTCCCCACGGCTAACAACCCTTCTATCTGCTATAGCTGGACCTTTAATCCTCCTCTTCTTCTTGTTAACTTTTGGCCCATGTTTCCTCGATTTCTTGTTTGCATATATAAGGAAGAGAATTAATTCTATTAAACTTTTAGTATTACAAAATAGAAGCTATGAGCAAATTCCACATGAAGAATCAAGGATTTGACTTTCTGCTAAGACCAGTGGGGAATGTGCTGGCTGGAAAATTACTGCTTGGCTATCGCCCATGGGAACATAACATTCTAACAATAAGCTTTCTGCTTCTGTACCCCCACTTGCACACCTGAACTGCAGGTTGACAGGTAGTGAATAGGAGAAAAATAGACCTTTGTGTTTAAGACAGAATGAGGAATGGGATTTAGGGCTTAAAAACCCTGTACCTCTACATTTCGGGGCTGCTTAATTTGGGGTCTGCGTACCCCTGGCAGACCCAGCTGGCTGAATAAAGAGCGTGTTTTCTATAACTCACTGATTTCTGGTGGTCCATGTGTCTTTCGGGGGCTGGCGGCCACAACACCAGAAATTGAGAGGTGCTCTAAAGACACCTAAATTAGGGTTAAAGGAGCAACAAGTTCAGAAACATGAAGTCCCTGAAGAAGACTAGAGGTTGAAGGAACTGGCGACCAGGGCTGAGGGCACCTTGACTAGGCACAAAAGGCATTAGGTGCTCAAGTACACTTGTATATTAATGCATAATGAAATGAAGATAAAATGGCTCAACATTTGGGTGTGCTGTTTGAGGAGTGGGTAACAGTACAGAAATGCTCAGAGAAAATGAATTTAATGAGTTCAATGGAGGCTCCTGGAAGGTGAGGAGCACCTGTACAAAGCTCTAGGGTGGTTGTGGGGGCCTGCCAGAAAGAACGTGACCCTCTCAGGCTCTCAAGGAACTTGCATATCTGATCTGACCCTCTCTACCTGGCCAGCAAATATTTTTGGCCTTTTCATTCCAACCATCCTTGCTCTGCCCACACCCCTCTTAGTAAGCAGCCACAACTCCCCACCCTCCACCCTCCCCCTCCTTGTTTACAAACTGTGTTTGCTATTTCTACTTTTGAGTCAATTATTCCTTAGATCCTTGCAATCTGGGAGTGACAGGAATCTCTTCTGAAGTGAAAAAACTTTCCTTTTTCCCCTCTCTGCTCCCTAGAAAGACCTTACATAGTAGCAGCCAGCATAATCCTTGTCTGGGAGCTCAGGCAGGGTCTCTCTCCTCTTTAGGGATGGTGATTAGCCCACCTTCCATTCTGACCCATTGCACAGGGGCCTTCTTAAAGAGGATCACGCTATCAGGAAGGAAGGGTGGGGAATTGAGAACCTTCCCATTATCTCTACTGATAGAGAGCTTATTGCTTCCATTCTCCCTTCTATTGGTTTCTCTTCCCGGAAGCTGATGCAAGAGGCCAGCTCTCACAGGGAATTATGGAATTATGCCTTGCGGCAAACAACGGGCAGAGTACAGTTGGGTACAATGAAACAGAGTTTCTGTTGGAATCTATTATGATCCCAACGTAAATTAATTATAACCCTGCTGCTGGAGAGAAGCTTCATTTATAATTAACATTTATTGGAGGGAGGAGGGCTCAAGGAGGGGTAAAAAAGCTGCCATCTTTGAGAGGGCCCAGCAAGGGTGGAGTTAAAATAATTCCCTCTGTTGGGATTCAGGTTGGCAGAGACCCAAGAGTCAGCCTTCATGTTAGCTCTAGTATGGTGTCACTGGCTGAGCCCTCTTAGGTCCTAGGCACATCATATACATTGCCTAGTTTAATCTTCAAAATAACCTTGAGAGGGATCATTAGCCCCAGTTCACAGATGAGAAAACTGAGGTTAACAGACTTGCTTAAGGCAATAGGGCTAGTAGGCTTGTTCCCCTCCAAAGCCAGTGTGACTGCTTCACCTCCCACTTCTCAGCCTTGGAAGCTGCAGTCCAAATGGAGACTCTTTCTTGCTGCGTAATTCTAATCAAATCACTTAGTCAATTCTCCAAGCCTCAGCTTCTTGCTCTGTAAAGGAGAGCTAATGAAGAGATCTGCCTGCTCACAGTGAGGCTTAAAGAATCCGAGGTGGAAATGTACTTTGCACTCATTCCTGCATTCATTGTGTGCTATTATTAAAAATAAAACAAAACAAAAAAACAGAAAGCCTACCCAGTAGTGGATTTCCCCAGTGGTGCTGATGATGGGCTATGCTAGCATTTAGGAGATGCTGACAGCTCAGAGATGGATGGGTGCAGTGTTAGTGGCCCACCTTGACCAGAAAGGCTCCTCATGTCGGCACCATTTTGGCCTGGAGAGCTCCCTAGGAAGTTCCATGCAGCTGGGTGCCTGAGGACATGTGATAATAACTGTGAGAGCCAACACTCGCCGAGCACTTTCCCTGTGCCAGGCATTGCATCAAGGGCTTTCTTTAATTCTTATCAGTAAACTATGTGGGGAGCATCCCCATGTCTTGAGCACAGAGATGTTAAGCAGCTTGCTCCAGCCACACAGCAGATACATGGTGTAGCTGGGATCTGGTGTAGGCAGTTCCAGCCCGGGGACTTGTTGAACTCTGACACCATTCACTCACTAGTCTCCCATCTTGGCTCTGGGTCATGCACTGTCATGCTGTCTGTCACCTTGTGACTTGGCACAGCAAAGGCAATCTTTTCCTTCATCCCAATCCCCTCTTCTCTAGAAGAAATGTGCCCTTTTACTAATTGTTCTCTCACTGCACTGAGAGGCCTCATGAGTGCAGTAGAAAGACGTGGGTTTTAGGAAGAGATAGACTTGTTCTACATTGCAGTCCTCTCATTCTCTGGCCTAAATCACTTGACTATTCTGAGAGTGTCCTCATCTGTGAAATAGAACAATGACCAATCTTGGGATTGCCAGGTCCAAGACACAGGAAGCAAACAATGCATGGCCACTACTTGTCATAGGTCTGGAGAAGGCAGGATCCATATATGTTGAGGAGAGGTTTGAATGACACCTGGGCCAAAGACTAAAGGCTGCATAGAGAGTACGAGGAGGAGCCAGTCCAGAAGTGTGTGTGTGTGTGTGTGTGTGTGTGTGTGTGTGTGTGTGAGCATGTATAAATGAGTATGTGCTTGTGCACGTGTGAGTGTGTATGCATGTGTGTGTATGTGTGTGTTTATGAATGTAAAGAAGGGAGTACTGCAAAGTGGCCGAGGTGGTCAGAAGGGTAAGGAGGTTGAATGGGGTAGGAGAGGAGCCTGAGGCCTGATTACAAAGGACTCAATGCTGAAAGTTCTCTCTCTATCCCCCTCCCTCTATTAACTTCACTGTGAACTGAATCAGAAGTCCACACACCTCATTTGGTCCCAGCTGGAGGGAAGTTGGCTTTAATTATACAAGGCTCAGGCACTGGAAAGTCTCTACTTCTTTCTTCTCTCCCAACTCTTTTCACCCACTCACAGCTGCTCTGGTTTCCATGAGCATACCAGAGGCAGGACTGCAGATATAGACACAGCAAGCTCAGGGCATCTGCATTGCTACCTACAAGGACTGTGTGCCTGGAAGCTAAGCACATCTAGATAACATCTGCTTGTCCTTTGCTCTGGTAAACTGCAGCTCTGTCAAGTTCTAGAAGGCTGAAAGGTGAGCTCAGGAATCTGAAATCTGACCTATTTCTCTCAAAGCACATTCTCATCTGCTCCTGGACCTTGTTTCATTGCCTCATTTATGGGTGCCTGTGTCCTTGCTGACTGCCAACTACCTTTTCTCTCCAGCGGTGAGACCCTCTACCCCTCCCTCTTCGTAAACACAACTTTTTCAGAGATGCAAGCCCACAGGATTATTTAATGGCCCCCAAACAAACTGTGCAAATCTCCATAACTACCCTGATTCTGTCCATCAACAGAATTAGGCTCTGTATTAAGTAAAGACACAGAGGAGAAGACATGGCATCTGACCTTGAGTAAAGTCTGATGGAAAAAAACAGTGAAAGCAACACTGGTTTAGCTACTTTCATCTCCCATCCTCAGGCCTTTGCATGTGCTAGTCCTCTGCTTGAGCACAGCTCTCAGCCTCTGCTCTGCTCGCCTGCTTACATCCCTGGCATACTCTGGGTCACAGACAGACTTTCCTGCCCAACCTGTCTAGCTTAGATCCCCCTTGGTTTCTCCCACAGCCTCTTGTTCTCTGCATCACTACTCATGACCACTGTGATTTGAGTTTATTTTGTGCTTGCTTGTTTAGTACCTGTCTTCCCACTAGATAAAGGACCTGGTCTGCTTTGTTCTGCACTTGATAAGGCCTATCGTGGGTTTGGCATGCAGTGGACACCAGATAAGTGTCCATTGAATAAATGTACGATTGAATGAAAGAAGGAAGACATGAGAGGGTGAATGAAAGCATGTTGGCTGCTGGTATACCTTCTCTTGTGGAAAACGGGTAAGGGAGTCCTCTCTGAGAATCCTCAGTTAAAAGTCCTGCCGAGTACTGACTTTCTTTCAAAGAGGGCAGGGAGATGAAAATAGCTCCACAGTGGAGAAACTTGACCAATACTGCCTCAAGCCAGTGTCCAATTTAACATCAACAATGACAAGTTATGTTGGCAGTATGCATAACTGCCATAATGTGATGGGCATGGCATTTTACCTCCACGATCTTCCTCAAAAAGCTCCATTACTCCAGTGTAATCATCAGAAAATCACCAGACAAACTGCATTTGATAGTCATTATACAAAATACATTAATTATACTCTTCAAAACTGTCAGGGTAATAAAAAATAAGAGAAATCTGAGATATCATCATAGGCAATAGGTAATGTGCTCCTGGAACAGAAATAGATCATTAGGAAAAAGTAAGAAAACATAAATAAGCAAAGAAATTTAATTAATAATAACAACAACAACACATCTATATTGGATCATTAGTTGTGACAAATACAAAATACAAGATGAGATAGTATAATAGGAATATTATTGACAAATATGACATATAACATTTGATGTTAAAAATAAAAAAAATGTGTATGGGATATATGAGAACTCTCTGTGCTCTTTTCACAAGTTATCTGTATATCTAAAACTATTCTAAAGTTAAAACATTATCAAAGGACTTCTGTTTACTGGTCTGGCATGTAAGGCACTTAGAAATGATAATGTCTATCCTTACAACAACAAAAAATTAAGCAAATTGAAAATCAACAACTCTTTTAAGGTCCATCAAAAGAATTGAGGTCACAGGCCAAACTGCTTCCCTAATACTTAGAGAGACAGACAGGCAGATCCAGAGGATCACATCTTCCTGCAGCAGAAACCCATGGGCAGAACCTCTGCAGGAGCCATAATACAAGAGCAGAAAAACCTAAACTGCAATTGATGAGTTGTGGAAGGCTCTGTGTGGACGCTAAAAATTAAAAACTCCAGGGTCCTTGTTTTAGGGAAGCACACATTTTTGTGAGTCTCACCTAGAAGATCCTACCAGGTTTTCACAGTGAAGATGGAAGAAAAGCCTTATTGTGCTTCTGGTAGGGAGAGGGGAAATGTAGCCATTTTGAAAGCCACCCAGAGAACTCTATTCTTAATAAGGCCTTCCCGCAATAGAAACAGTTTTATCAGAGCCTAACCAAGTGGGGTTTTACCAGAGCCTAACCAAGTAGGGTTTCACCAGAGCCTAACCAACTAGGGTGTTATCAGAGCCTAATTGATCTAGAAGAAGAGAAATATCCAACTCCAGCTCTAGAAGAAGAGAAATATCCAACTACACCTTCCATGTGGGGTAGAAAAATATCTAAATCCAGGCCCTCCTGTCTTCCTGTCTCATCCAAGGGGACAAAACAAAACAAAACAAAACCAAGAAGCAATTGTGAAGGTCACTGTCCAAGGACACAGATCCCTAAAAGACTGAAACCTAATCATAAGGCTGTAGAATGCTGCCCCACTCCATACCTCACCATCAACTCAGTAGGGTTCCTGTAGAAAGTCAGGGGTCACAGCTAAAAGAACGACATGGGTCAGATTCTATTTAAGAAGTATTTTCTAGGGGAATCTAAAGAAACAGGGAAATATTAGAACAAGGCCACCAGAAGAAACCTTAGCTTTTTATATCTGCAGCAATATCAAACAGTAAACATTATTTAACCCTTAGTCAGAAGAACATAAAACCTAACATTAGAGGCCTACTTTCCTCAATTCTTTACCCAGTACATTGTATCTAGCTGTTAATAAAGAATTGAAAGGAATACTAAGACAAAAACAAAGTCTGAGGAGGCAGAAAAAGCATCAAAACTAGACTTGAATATCAGACCAGAAATTTAAAACCGTTACTAATATGCAAATAGTTCTAATAATATAACATTGAATAACGTGCAAGAACAGATGGGTAATGAAAGAACAAATATGGAAAATCTAAGAAAGAATCAAAAGGAAATGCTAGAAATCAAAAACATTGTAAGAGAAATGAAGAATGCCTTTGAAGGACTCATCAGTAAACTGGACACGGCTAAGCAAAATATCAATGAATTTGAGGAAATGTCAATAGATGCATCCAGAACTGAGAACTGAAAAAAAAAAAAAAAAACAACCCAAAAAACAAAGAAAAAGTGAAAAAGACAGAACAGAATATCCGAGAACTGTAGGACAATTATAAAAAGTATGACATACATGTAATGGTAAATAATGTAGCAACGATGTAGGATTCCAACTATATGACATTTTGGAAAAGAAAACACTACAGAAATAGCGAAAAGTTCATTGGCTGCCAGATGCTTGGGGGGATGGATGAAGGAATGAATTGGTTGAGCCCACGGGATTTTTATGGAAGTGACATTATTCTGTATGATACATTTGTCAAAACCCATAGAATGTACAATACCAAGAGTGACCCTTAATGTAAACTATAGACTTCTAGTTAATAATAATGTATCCTTTTTGGCATCATTTGTAACGAATATACCACATTTATGCAAGATGTTAATAACAGGACAAACTAGTAAGGATGGTGAAGGCATACATGAGAACTGTCTATTTTCTGTTCATTTTTTTTATAAGCCTAAAAGCTGCTCAAAAAGTCTATTAATTAAAAAATAAATACAACAAAAATGTTTATTAAAAATGTCAGCTAGGAAAACCTGACCATATGCCTCTCCCTTTTCCCTAGAGTGAACCTTCCTTCCCCTAGGCCTAGGGAATGAGTGACAAGGAGGGTTTCCATGGATGCAGCTAATGGTTCCAGTGATAGGTGTTCAGGGCTCATGCATCACTTTAATACACTGAAATTCCAGCACTTTTGATTAGAGGCGAACAGTGGTGCTTATATCTGACACTGGCTTGAATTTGTGGGTACTTAGTACGACAAATACATGGCTTTCCTGTGGAGGAGAGTTCTTCTGTGTTAACCACGGGACTGAGGTTCAGGCTGTCTAGGTAGACTGGGGCTTGTATCTAAGACAAAGCTTTCTTCTCTGATAATTAAAAAAAAAAAGTAAGTCTAAGCCCAACACACCAAGAGTCCATTCTGGTATCTCCCCTTTAAATGCCTCAGGGACCAGAGAAAATGCCTCCACAGCCACTGCAGTCAAAGCAAAGATCCCGGTTCTATGCTCCATTGTTCGTTTGTAATCTCTTTCTTTCCTAGTCTTCATCAACTCTTACTTGCTTGTCTGCTACTTGAACAGCCTTTTCTATCTAGTATGCCCAATTTCATATCACTGGCTACTTGATTTGGAATTGCCTACCTGGACCTGAACTGCAATTGCTATCCTTCTGCTGCAAAACCTCTGTTGTGTGGTACACGGTGCCATGTCCCCAGCTCCAACTACAGGCACTCCCTCATTTCAGTACTTCTCAAGATCCCATCATCCAGGGAAAGGATGGGGAGCACAGTTCATAGGAAAGCTCAACACACAGGGACTGACATGATGAAAATTTTAACAGCCTTTAGGTTATTTTTGCTGGTGGAAGTTTGGGTCAATAGATTATAATTGTCATTTGTTTTTCGATATGTCAGGTCTGTGTAGAGGCTGGACCAATGAGACCAAGATTTTGGAGAAATAAATGTATGAGAATTTTAGAAAGCTCATTTGCATGAAAGTTTTAGAAACCAGGAGAAGTGATTAAATATTCGGGATAGTATGGTGCAAACACAAGAATGGAGAAATTGACCCTGATGTGGTTCTTTCCAACCCTGTTATTAGCACTTCTCATGACGAACCACAGACAATTCGGGTTAATGAGGCTTCTATTCAGATCATATCACATTACCTTCTTTTTCTAATAGATGGGGGAACTGTCGCCCAGAGAATCGAGGGGACTCACTTCATAGAAGCACAGGTAACTGGGGAAACCATGGCTGGATTGGACATCTGACTCTATCAGCTCCTGCAGCTCTTGCTTGGCCTCTCAAAGCGCTATGGTCTGGGGAGGGAAAGGAACAGAGCAGGGAAGGCTGCAGGCCAGGATGCCATTGTTAATAGTCCCCAAGCCCAGATGTAAGTTTCTGTGAAGAAGGACATGCCGATGGCCTCTATTGACATCAGAACTAACCAAGTGGGAATAGAGGGCAGGAATGACACAACTGCGGTCAAAAACTTTGAGATTTACTGCCCTGAAACAGTTGATTTTGTGGAAGCCACAGGCAAGGTTAAATACTAAATTACATGGAGCTGGGATGTGCTAGTTCTTTTTGTGTAATTTGTATGAGATGCTCTGCAAACTCAAGGTGCAAATACAGATACAGCTAATTCATTATTCCAATCAAATATTGACACTTGGAATATTATTGGTAGGAAAGTCAGTTATTATTTGCTTTTCTGAGGCTTTCTTTGTGAATTGTCTGAGAATTTTATAGGGCATTTGAAGCTCACAGGGGATTCAGTTCTGCTTCCGTACACAGCTGTTAGAATGAAGGCATGATCTCTGATGTCCTGCATCCACCGCCACGTGATACTGCTGTTGAACACTGATTCTGTGTTGTTCTCATCCCGAGGCTGGCTGTTGGTGTAGTCCTGCTGCGAGCCAGTGTGGCCCAGATGCCTGAACCTGATTTATCATTTTCCAGGGAAGATGAGCCATCCTCTGGGCTGAGCCTAGTTAGGGGCTGTCTACCTGGCTCTGCAGCTTCATGTACAGGATCCCAGGGCACATGGTCTCTTCCAGGGCACCAGCTGGCTCCAGAAAGTCATGGGAAAAACTTGTTCTGATATCCAGTGTCTCATGGACCCAGAACCACAGCCCTCTTCTCAGAGAGCCATCTAAGTGTTGTGTAGTTTTTCTTATAAATTCTCAGTCACAAACAACAATACCCAGACAGGAAGCCTAAAGACAAATGTAATTGATCTAGCATAAGAAAGATGTTAGCATGGAAAGATTTCCCTGTAATTTTTTTTTTTTTTTTTTAGGTAAGGCAACCCTTGGTTGACCTCACAGATTGCAAGGACCTTGTCGGTTTACAATCCCTTATTTTTTAAATTTTTTACGCCTATAGCACCTGGTCTTCCTAGATGGTCTCTCTGGTACTAACCAGGGCCGACCCTGCTGAACTTCCGAGGTCAGATGGGATCGGGCTTATTCAGGTGGCATGGCTGTAGACAATTTCCCTGTAATTTTAACGAGCATCTCAGGTTGCAGATCATTGTTTCCAGAGAATAGAAAAAATAGGGTGCTCCTCCACATCTTACTTCTTATGTCTGTCAGGAGGACTTATGAATGGAGTAGATTTCCAGCCAAGTTCTTTTGCTAAAAGCTGGGATAATGGGGTTACAGTGTCCAGATACCCAATCAAGGGAGATGCAATTTTTTGGTGAGATGGATGAAATCATTAATTACATCAGAACTGTCTCATCATCTGCCTGGCTGGTTAAAGAAGATCATCTTGCTTACAGTGTTTAACTGGCTTTCTTATTAGCATACATATTGTTTTCTATTATTATTACTCAACTAAGACTGATATAGTTTTTCCACCAAATGTGTTTGGAAGTGAACAGCTATGTATTCTCTTAGAGGCTGGAAGAGGAGCCCCTGAATCTGCCTCCAGATTCTGCTTCAATCCCTAGCAAGCAGGAGGGTGAAGAGCCCAGTGGAGCTGTAGAGTAGTGGTCCTCAACCTTTTTGGCACCAGAGACCACTGCTCCTATGAGAATCTAATGCCTGATGATCTGAGGTGGAGCCGAGGCAGTGATGCTAGAGCTGGGGAGCAGCTACAAATACAGATGAAGCTTCTTTTATTTGCCTGCTGCTCGACTCTGGCTGTGCAGTCCGGTTCCTAACAGGCCATGGACCAGTACGGGTCCATGGCCTGGGGTTTGGGGACTCTTGTTGTAGAGGGCATTGGAGAGAGAAGAGAAAAGAGACAGGACTGGTAGGAATGGATGGGGTAGCTGAAGAAAGAAGGAGAGAAGGGGGAATGGCAAGATTAAAGAGAAATAGAGAGAGAATGAAAACTCAAAGAAATAATATTTAACTGTAGTATAGCCCTTTGCAAACCTGCCAAGTTTATGATTGTATTTGACACTGTATGTCACACTACAGTGTCAGAAAGGAGGAATGAGTAAGTTTATTTCCATAGTATTCTCATGAGGAAAGTGAAACTGTGACAAGGCATGGAATCATTTCACATGAAGCTTGGCTCAGTGGAATGGAGGTGAGGGTATTATGCTGTCCACACAATTCAAGAGGCCTTATGTTGAGAATTAGATTGAACACTAATTGCCCTCCTCCATAGGCCAGGCATTTTACAAACACAATCTCATTTTATCCTCACAATCACCACTTGCAGATGGAGATTATCATTCACAGATAATCCATATCATGAAGTTAGAAAGGGAGGCAGACCAACACCAGTGAGTGCCAGAGTGCACACAGCTGCTGAGAAGGGCAAATCCAGGCCTCATGACTCCTGTTCTTCCCACTTGGCCACATGGCTGCTTCTGAAGGGAGGGCCAGAACCTACTGTGAGCCACTGGGAGACCCATTTCCAGCTAAGGTAATGAAAGAAATCCTACACTTGAAGCTTGTGGATGGAAGGAACTACAGGGGGAAGAAGTGGGTTCTTAGAAGGATTCAAGCACAGGCTGGTAAGCACTTGCCTGCAATGTGTAGTGAAATATTCAGACTTAAGATGGGAGGGTGACCAGATGGCTTTTTTCTCCAATGCTGGGCCCTTTTGTCTTTAAAAAATGTCCTGATGTGCTTATCTTCATACTTCTATTAGCCATCTCATCAGGGACTAGAGGATGCTCTCATGACTTTTCACTTCTCCTGGATGCTTTTATGAAATAAAGAAGAAAAGCAAATAGTGAAGAGCTCACATGAGGTAAATCATAGAAGTAGAAAAAAGGTTCCCCAAAGAGAAAACACAGGTATTTGCTTGGCATGTGGACAGAGCCATCCTTACTGGTGGGTCTGTGCTTGTGCCTCTCCCTGACATGAAATTTCTTTGAATTTTCTTGTTGTAAAATTAATTTTGTTATTCTTATTTGACTAGGAAATTCTGCTTTTAGATATTCATTTCTTTGATTTGTAAAGCTGTTCAGTCTAAATGTAGATACCTCTGAGAGAAATAATACACCAGGAGGAATTGGTTTATCAGTTCCTTTCCCCAAAAGAGAGCAAAGTGGTCTGACAGTGCAAGGCTTGACTAGAAGCGTGGGGTGGGGGTAGATAGCCGAAGTGATTAGGCAGGGAGAAGGCTCCAGAGAGGCATATTGCCAGTTTCTAAGCATGACTCTTTGTTAAGACCAAAAAGTAATAGAATATTTTTGCTTTTCTGACTCTGACTAAATAAAGTGTGTTTTCTAGTCAGTCAGGAGTCTCCAGCTTTGACGAGACTCAAGTGGCATCAGCAGGGGGTGGCAAAAGAACCTAGATGAAAAGGCGGGGCTGAAAGCAATCAAGGTTGTTTGTCCCCATGAAGAGAAGGCTGAGGAGGCACTGTGTCTTCATTCAAGTATCTGAAGGACTGTTCTGGAGAGAGGATGGAAAAGAGGTTCTACTTCAAAACCATGGATTAAGGACTCAAGTCAGACATAATGGAAAATTTCCCTACTCATGAAGGATGTGAACACAGGCATGGCAGCTGCAGGCGACCTGCTCCTTTTGGGACATGGTAGATGCAGAGAGAAGTCCCAGCTGTCAGATGACCAGGTACATCCCTGCCATGGGAGAAACTAGAAAAGTAGACTAAATGGCCTCTAAGCCTGGGGAACCAGGGGAACATTCTCTGGCTCCTCAGATTCTGGCCATGACAGTTCCAGTGGTGAAGTGTCCAGGATCAGGCATCCATTTCTGTGGGTTTCAGCACAGGGAGCAGAGATGGGTTGACGAGTAGAGGGGAAAAGTGGCCCAGGAGAGAGCATGAATGTTACTGTCAGACCGTGCCAGGTTCAACCGTTGGCGTTGATTTGTTCTGTGACTTTGAGCAAGTTTCGGGCCTCTCTGAGAGTTTTACCCCACCTGTTAGGTGGGGATAAGGGCAAGCCCTTCCTTTCAGGGCCATGGTGAGGATAGAGCGAGGTGCTTCCTGGAATGTTCCCAGCTCTCAGTCACCGCAGCATCGCTCCATGAGGCGTGGACATTCCCACAATGTCCACAATGCTCACTCCTCTCTGGAATGAATCCTGCCTCCGCCCCTGAGCACAACATGGTCCAGCCACAAGGCTCCTTTTCCATCAGTGACTAGACAGGCCTTGTTCAGATCAGTGTGGCCAATGAGAGCACAGTGGCCTGGTGAGCCCTCCTCTTCATCCTCCTCCCCACATACCAAACCACCACCCCTCAGGAGGCACTGTCTTTCTACCTCCTAAGGAAGAGAGGACAGGAAAGGCGGCAGACACCAGCATTGCCCCTCCCTAGCTTTATTTTCTGCACCATTTGAGGGCATATGAAAATAAAAATAAATAAATAAAAGACTAACCTCTGGCCAATCACAGTTTAGCTACCCTGCAATTAAACAAATCCACAAACTGGCAACACATATTTACATCTCATTAGCAGAAGCCAAATGCAACAACGGCATTAAAATTAAGAAATTAGGCACAATTATCCTGTCGGCAGCAGTTGGGGGAAGTTGTCAAGGGCTGGTTTATTCATTAGTTTGCACAGAAGTTCAGCGGCTCCCTAATTGTGTGCTATTTTTTATCCCCTCCTCCTCTTCCTTAAAAAAAAACTTTTTTTTTTTTCGAGGTTTTTGTTTCTCTGCAGCGCAGCAGCCTATGAGAGTTGGTGAACTGAGCCCAGGGAAGGCCTGGGAAGAGCTCACTCTCTCTTTGGGCTCTGTGTCATCAGGACCTCAGCCAGGCCATGCTCGAGCTGCAGGTGACTGGGACGTTAGGAAGGCCTGGGCAGTAGGAAGGCCCTACTGCCGTGTCTTCGCAGACGTCCTCTGGATCCCTGGGGAGGACTCTCCACTGGCCCAGCACACCTCCCCCAGGCTCACTGCCTTCACTGCCAGTCCACAGGGCTGGGATCCACTGGCACCAGCTGCATCCATTAACATAGCACTCTCCTCCCTTGTGCAGGCAGTTGTCACTGGCCACATCTCTCAGGCCAGTCTCTGACTGGCCAGAGTGGGCATTTCATAAATGTTGGTTGAGTGAATAAATAAAAATCTTCTTGACAAAACCCTTTACTGAAGGTGAGAGGATTCACTGGGCCACAGGCTGTGCCCAGGTGGGTGGTCTTGGGCTCTGAGGGTGGATGCAGGGCCCTGGCCAGCTTCAGACAGGTATTTTACCTGGAAGGTCTGCCTTTCTGGAAGCTTCTGCACTGCTCCCTTACCTAGACCTTTTCTCTTGGCCTTTGAGGGTTGCCGTTGGCTCCCTCCTTCCTGGAGAGTGTGCACTGTCCAAGATGAACTTTACTTCACCTCCTCCAGCCACCAGGGAAGCCCCATCTTCTCATGAGCTTTGGGGAGCTATTGCTGTTCTCCCTTTCACCTCTCCAACCCGTGGCCCCTCTGCCTCCTGTGCTGGTTATGGGGTCTGGTATCTGTTTCTCACTGCTCTCTGCCCTCTGCTGTTTGCTGGGGCTCCTTTGTTATCATCAGCCTGTTTGGTTCTACCCATAGAGGGCCAGAGAGAAGTGGAGAAAAATGAAAAGAGGCTTCCTATGGTTTCCCTTTCCAGGCAGGCCCTGACATACTTAGAAAACACCCAGCAACCTAACTGGTCTCTGCAGTCATACTCGAGGCTGGGGGTGGGGGTGGGGGCGTGGAGGGTCCTTGATTTGGAGTTAGGTGTCTAGTCTTGCAGTAGCTGGCACTTAAATCTCAAGGATCCTCACTTTTCTTACCTGGCAGATGGCACAAGTATGCATGCCCCTTCTTCCTCAGAGTTAAATTGCAGGGCAATTCACAAATATTTGGGTCTATGTTGTTGTCCAGTCTCTTGGTCTCCAAGAAAAGCCTTGGGGTGTTCTCTAAGGCAAGGTCCTTCAGCACAGAGAGCGGCATTATTGCAATAGTTACTAGTGATCTCTGCCTCTCCCTGTTTAAATGGAGCCATTTCTCAGACTCTCAAGGGATTGAGCTATAGATTTTCCCAGAGTCTCCTAAAAATTCTGACCCAAAGGGTCCAGCTAAAAGATTTTGTAAACATTCGACTTTATTTAATATTTCTGTTAAATTGGTACTTGCAAACGCATATTTTAAACACAACTAGAAATTAATTATATTTAGATATTAATCAACAAAACACTAGACTTAACATTTCTTTAGTGACTGTTCCAAGAACTGCAAGTATGCTCACTCCCTCCCCAAACTGCCATGCTCCACACTTAGATGTGTGTTGCCGTTTTGAATGAAGGAGCTCTCATCACTAGCATTTTCTCTCTGTTGTGGCCCCACTCCTCATCTTTCCAATTTTACCCTGAAAATTCACTCATTCATTCATTCATTCTTCATTCTTCATTCATCTAATATTTATTGAGTGTTTGTTTACTATTTTTCTGGCACCATGGTCAAAGCTAATGCTAATCAGAGACCACGTAGTCCTTAGATTTAAAGAGCTCATGGACCAGTGGCAGGCAAAGAGAATGACAATTCAATGTACAAAGTATTGAGATGGGGATAAGTCCAGATGTTATCGCCAGATGACAGAACTTCCACCCTTTCTGGTGGGGCAGGGAGGACATAGAAGAAGAGACAGTCTGAGCTGAGCCCTTCTCACTCTGTCCTCCAGGAATCTGCAGGCCACACAACTGTGCCTGGCAATTTTCATCCTGGTCTTTATGTCTCTGGTTTTGAGCAGCCATGTGCTCCTCTATACTGGGGAGTGGGCATGAGAACTGAGAGCCACAGAGATTCCTAGATTTTAATATAATGTGAAGGCAAACGTGGGAAAGAGTTGATCCTATTCTGAGAATTAAAGAGTACAACTATTATACCATGAAAACCTTCTTCTAATTCCCTTCACTGTAGCGCACTGCCCCATTTCACAGCGCCTGATATCAAGGACAAAAATGCCACATGCTAGGGTGGCTCTTGAGACTATTCTATTCAGTTTACACATAACACCTCTTTAATCTTCCAAAAGCCCTATGGAAGGAGTACATTATTATACTATTCATTTTAGAAAAGGTGAAATGAAGTTCCAGAGGGGGTAATTAACTTGCCAAGGTCACAGAGCAGGGAAGCAGGGATCCGAGTCTCACACCAGGCTAGTCTTGCTCCAAAGCTCTCACCCTCCACACTGTGCCTGAATGTGCCTGACTTCCTGTTTCAGACTGCTACACACAGAGCAGCAATTATTGTTGACTTGCCATGGCCACAGAATCCCTTGGGTATGTGCTCAAGAGTGTTGAATCTTCTGCAGGGCAGGAAAGACCCATTTCTAAAGGGGACAGGAGAACAGGGTAAGGTGAGAGTGGTTTCTGACCCTGACAGTAGCCTTTGGCACATTCCTGCCTCCATTCCTGCTATCATTCCTAACACACAATGAAGGCTTTTCTCCTTGGCAGCATTGGGTATCGGCCCCACTTCTCCAGCAACTCTCTAGCTAGATTATTATTTGACATGAGCTCCTTGAAGATAGGAATTATGTTTGCTCAACTTTGCGAGCAGCCCCATAATGAAGACTCAATATGCTTTAATATTTGCAATGAATTATCTCAGGTGGCATTTAAGAAAAGAAGACTGAAGACTCCTCATACACTGCTTAAGCCTATTCACTAACCCATGGTAAAGAAAATGGGATTGCTGCTATCTTCATAAATAAGGATTGAGCTTCTCTGTGAAGCACCACTGATCTCCATCTTCAAGAAGCTCATAGCCTACGGATGAAGACAGACGGATGCTATGAAAGCAGCTCACATAGACTTGCATTAAAATCTATTATGTATGGATCTCACACTTTGGATCAGTTAACTTATGCTTATTTATCCATCAATAAAATGTGGATGATGATGGTGTCTGCCTTTCAGGATTGTTGTGGGTATTAAATTAGAAGAGCTATTTAAAGTACTTAGCATGATATTTTATACATAGTAAATGATTAACAGTAAAAACAGATATGTGCAAAGTCTTGTGGAAGCATAGCAAGAGCAGTGACCAGGGAAAGGAAAGGCTTCTTAGAAGACGAGGTTTCTATGCCAGGTGTTGAAGGAGGTGGAGAGGGTGGAATCCAGGGAAAGGAAAGCGTGCACACCAGAGCTTAGAGGTGCCAAATCCTACAGCTCTCTCCAGTGTTGGAGAGAAACTGGCTGCTGTGCACAGCCAGGGGAAGCAGGAAGTGAGGCTGGTGATGCCCATGGAATCCGACAGTGCTGGGAGGGCTGATCATCACCCTGTTGGCCATGAGGGACCTTCAGGCATTTGGGATGAAGTTGACACAATGAGATTTCTTGTGGCCAGCATGACAGATGGGTGTGTGTGAGGGGAAGGGGGAAGGTCAGTATGACAAGTCAATGATGAAGGCCATGAGGAAACAGAAGACATAGATTTAAGTGAATCTCAAATAAGATCTGAAACAAGGGTTTCTAGGGGTGATGAGGGAGGACCTTAAGGTTTCTAGTTTGGGTGAATGGTTTAAAAAAGAACAATGAAGGAGAAGTAGGGGTTGGGATAGGCGAGTCTAATCCTAAATGTGCTGGGTTTGGGCTACCCATAGTATGTCTAAGTAGAGACTTCATACCCTATCCCTTCATGTTCTTTCCTCATCCAATTGTTAAAATTGACACAGTGTTGCTAGCAAGAATTATGGGGGAGAAATGTAGGTAATGGTGGCAGGGAGGTTTATTCTACTTTGGTCACCTAAGAGCCAATCTTGGAGCCCCACACTTGTCCCTATAGTGGCTTTTCAATCCCTGGAATCTGTTGACATCAATGTTTTTGTTCCCAGGAATTAGACCAAGAGAGACACACAGCTAGCTCACTTGGGCTAAATCCCTTCCCTGTGCTGAAAAAAAGTCCAGATATCCCAGCCACTGACTCTGATTGAGTCATTTTTCTTTGAGACTTTGTAAAGAATTTCCAAGGAGAATGGCCAGAGAAAGCTCTTTCCCCTTTCCAGACACCTGTAAAGACCATACTCTGTGGCCCCAGCTGGAGCATTCACAGGCCTAGGAATCTAGCCCCCTAGCTTTACCTATTGCCTTTGGCCTTGAATGGAGGGCAAACTCTCTGAACACCAGTGTTACTCAGACATTCTACTAGATTTTTTGAAGCTAGGGTAGAGAAGGGAAAAAAAAAAAGAAATTACAGGTTTACAAGAGCTTTCACTGCCTCCCCAATAATAAAGAACCTTACATTTCTACTTTATTTCAGTTTCTGCTCTGAACTTGAAACCCAGGTAAGCTGACAGAGCCTACAGCTCTGTTCCGTGAACACCCAGCTTATGAGTCAAGAACGATAAGCTTAGAAGAGGGGCTAGAGACAGACATTGATTGGCCCTGCCTTCTTCATATTTATTTATTTTCCATTGGCTTTTAAAATATATTGATAAAGTACATAGGTTTAATTTATTAAAATATTAGAAAATATACATAAGTAAAAGGTGAAAATATCTTTCATAAGCTCATTTTCCTTTACATTTGGCATTTTAGGATATAACTTTCCAGAATGTAAGCATTTCCAGGATGCTTAAAAATACCTTTTAAATGATATCTAAAATACAAAAACAAACAGAAAAGTGTACAAAATCATAAGTTTACATCTTCATAATCTGAACATACCTAGGTAATGAGCCCCCAGATCAAGAAACAGAATATCATCAGCACTTTATTTACATTTGATGCTATTACTGATTTGAGTGAGCCTATACCTATCATGTTACTATTAATTTCCTAGTTGAACCAACAGCTTCATATTCATTTTTTTCTCTCCTTTCCTGAGTTTCTTTAAATTAACTTGATATTTTTCATTATTTCTTTTTTCTATTGTTATGTAAATCTTTTATTATTTTTTCATAGTTATTATAGGTAGTGCAACATACTTGACTTCTCACCACCTAATAAAAATGAAAATTTTACCCCTTCTCTGATGTTGCTAGAACTTTAGAATTTTTTACTCTATTTATCTCTTTTATTATTATGTTTCCTTTATTATTATTTCTGTATATATTTGAAAGTCTATAAACTGTTAACATTATTGTTTTATATAGTTGTTACTTATTTTAATTGACCCATAAATTCACTTTCCAGTTATTTTCATTTATTTATGTAATTCTGTGTTTTCATCTAGGGCATTTCCTTTCAGACTGATTAATTCTCTCCCTCCCTCCCTCCCTCCCTCCCTCTCTCTCTCTCTCTCTCTCTCTCTTTCTTTCTCTTTCTCTCTCTCTCT
>NW_011889209.1:801195-817771 GCF_000151845.1 Pteropus vampyrus | reverse complement strand
TAAGTTTCTGTTCCTTTGTTTTTTAAGCACCAAGGAGATCCGGACCTAGCCAGCCTTTCTATGAAACTTAAACTACTATAAGGCACATGAATTCCATCTTTATTCACTATATGTATACTATCTTTATTATAAGCTCTTGTATAAGGCAAAGGGAGATCAGGTAATCTTTTCATACTATTAGCCCCCCTAGGTGGATACCAGAGTTTTCTATTTATCCGCTAGGCCACAAAAGGAGGGCCTTCCATAGTAGGCACAGGCTTATGAGTAAATTTCTTATCCTTTACTAATTTTTCTACTAACTGTGTGGGAACAGGAGTATAAACTGGTTCCAGTAATTCAGCTTGTTATAATTTATTCATAACATCTTTAAGAGGCGCATCAAAAGGAATTTCTCTTAATAATTGTTCAAATAAAGGGTTTACGCATTCTGGACACGTCAGGGTGACTAGAGCTGATTCCATACGCAGGGAATTTACTATGTTTTCCTCAGAGCCAATTTTGAGGAAATCCATTTGAATAGCGTTTACACTTACTAGAATTTGTGCTACCCAAATTCCCCCTATTAATAGGATCGTTTCTAAGAAACCAATTATCCCTAAACACATGCCACATCCTCCTTCTTGGCGATACATTCCTTGAAGCCTCTGTCCCCATCTCCAGACCTTGTCACGCAGTAGGGTAGAAAGAGGACACGGCACTCTTCAATAATGAAATAAGCTGAATTTGGGCTAGATTATAGTTTTAATAGATTCAGTTTATAGATAACTGGAACACAGAGACTATATTGACATGTGACAGAATCTGTGTAGGGACTTTTTCTGATCTCTTTTTCAAAGGCTGGGATGCTTATGGGCAGAGTGAAACTATGTGAACTCTACCAAGGAGCCATTTCTCTGGGTTTAAGGATAGAATGAAGGTACCAAATGTCAACTAGTGCTGAGAAACATAGAGTTTCAGTCTAGCCAGACTAGGGAGAACTTGTACACCTCAGACATTTGGTGGAAACACTGCAAAGGAATAAGAACCACTCCTTAGAGTAAAGCCTACTCTTCAGTAAACCTCACAAAGTCTGAAATTAATTATACAGTTTAAAAATAGTTTTGAATTTGAAGGTTGAATTTTACCAGTTGGAGGGGCTTGATTTTCCATAGATTCACATCTCACAATGAAACATAAAACATGAACTGTGCTTAAGGCAGTTCACCTGTAATTGAATTAGTTGCAAGAGCAAATATCCACAGTCTTCAAAGGAACATAATAGAATCCAGGATTTCTACAATGAGTGATCACAATGTCTGGTGTAAAATAAAACATTAACTAGAAAAACAAACAAGAAACAGAAAAATTAGATCCATTGGTAAAAAAAAAAAAATCAATAAATGACAAATCTACTTTGGAATGGCCTAGATGGGTTTACTAAACACAAATTTAAAGCAGTTTTTGTCACTATGTTAAAAAAATTATAAAAATTAATTTCAATAAGTGAGCAGATAAGGATTTCAGCAAGAAATGGAAATTATAAGCAGGAATTAAAATAAAATTCAAAACTAAAAATAAAATAACAAATGAAAAATTCACTGAATGGGCTAAAGAACAGATTGGAAGTAGAAGAAAAAAGAATTAATGAATTAGGAGACAGTTCAACAAACTTTATGCAATCTGAAGAACAAAGAGGACAAAATGAAACAAAACAAAACAAAGTGCCACTAACTTGTAGGACAATATCACATCATGTAATTGGAATCCCAGAAAAAGTAGATAATAAGAATGTGACAACAAAAATTCTTTAAGGAAATAATGGCTGAATATACCCTAAATTTGTAGAAAAACATCAATGGATTTAGAAGTTTAGCAATTCTTTAGAAGGATAAATACAAAGAAAACCAGACGTAGGCAATGTCTAGTCAAACTCATGAAAATCAAAAATGAAGATCAAATCTTGAAAGCAGTTTGAACAAATAAACCTATTACTACAGGGGACAATGATATGCATGGCAGTTGACTTCTCATCAGAAACAGTGGATACCAGAAATAATAGAGCAAAATTTTAAAGAACAGAAAGGAAAAACAAAAATGATGTCAATCCCAAATTTTATATACTATGAAAATATTCCTCAAATATGGCTGTAAAAATAAAGGCATTTTCTGATATACAAAAATTGTGAGAAGTCATTGCCAGCAGATTGCATTAGAAGATATATTAAAGAACATTTTTCAGGTTGAAAGGAAATTATGCCAGATAACAATTGGGATCAACAGGAAAAAATGAAGAGCAATAGATACATTAGCTATGTTAGTCAATATATTTCCCTCTATTAATTTTGCTAATAGACAGATGACTTATTCAAAGTGAAAATATCACTGTAAGGGGGGATTTGATATGTGAAAGTAAAAGATATAACAATAATAGCACAAATGAAGGATCCAGGTAAATGAAATTATACCCCTTTAAAGGACTTAAACATATGTGAAATATAAAATAGGAAGGGTGGAGCAACAGAAGTGAAGTGGCATAACATTAATTCTAATTAGACTGTGATAACATGAGGATGGATATTATAATTCCTAGAGTAACCACTAACAAAATAATAATATAGAGGAATAGCTTAAAAATTAATGCTGGAATGTTGAAATATATTTATTGACACAAAACAAAGCAGAAAGGGAGCAGCAGAGGAACAGAAATCCAAAGGGACAAGTGGAAAACAAGCGGCAAGATGACTGACTTAGACATGACCATATACATACATTCAATGGCAATGGACTAACCAAACCAATTAGAAAGCAGAAATTGTCAGACTGGATACAAAGGCAAAACTCATCTTATACCATGTAGAGGACGTGGATTTTAAATATAAACAGATAGGCAGAAAGCCAAAGGAAGGGAGACGTATACTCAACTTTATTCTGGATCTCCCTTGTTTATCTGCTTAGCCCCAAAAGACTGTGGGTATCCAGTGCTGCCTTACAGACTCCCAAAGTCTTCCACTCAAGCCTAGGAACCTAGGAAAACTCAAAACTACAAATGTCTTGAAGGACAGTCTGGCAGTGTTTTTGAGGAAGGCCCTCTTCTCTTTGGTGGGCTTTTGTTTCCTGAGTACAGTCCAGCTCCTTCAGGAGACTTCGTTTTGATTTTTAGAAGCTTTAGGCTTAGTTCTGAGCTGCTTCCACAGCCTACATCCATGACCTCAGCAAATGCCCAGTTGTGTGTTTGACATATGTCAAATATCCAACTTGTTGCTCTACCCTACGAAACTGCTGGAAGCTCTGCTAGTTCTTCTTTCCTTCAGGAGGGCTAGGCCAAGCCCAGAATTAGCAAATATGCCCATGGGGAAAATAGGTTGAGTTCTTCAGCTCACCTAGCAAGATTCTTTTTTCTTTAGAATTTTAGTGTTTTTCAAAATATGATACTTGTAATTTACGCTATACATTCTTCTATTTCACATAATGCAGAAGAAGTGTTTTCCTGTCATGACCTACTATATCAGTTGGCTGAGCAGGGTGTGCTTCTATCAAATGATTCCTTTGCAGTGTACCAAAATATTGAGGGTTAATGGAGCTGGATAATCATGGGAAGGACGCGAGCTAAGGACCTTCACTACAAGTACAGGGTGAGGTGGGCATAAATAAGCTCAATGTCACTGAATCCTTCCAGAACCTTCCAGGGCAAGGGTAACAGTGATTCTAATTTATAAAGTTTATGTTCTATCTATAATGCCATGCTGCTTGCCTCTTGGATGATTTCCTAGAAGAGATTTGCCAGTGGAGAGAAAAAGTTATTTCTTTTGGTGGAACACACACAGGCATAGTGAGATTCTGAATTAGAGACTTGGGTTCGATTTGCAGCTTTACCATTTACTAAGATGCAGTTTGGGAAAAGGTATGCGAGTTTTTGGTATTCTTAGTTTTCCCAACTGTGAAATGGAAAAAATAGAGTTATGTATCTTTCAGGGTTTTTGTGAGGATTAAACAAAATAGAGTTCAGAGAAGTATTTGTAAAGCATAGCCCTGGACGAATGGAAGTTCTTTTCACCTGTAAAGCACAGGTACTGCTGTTACTTGGGCTAATAATCTCAGGAAACTTGGTCCAGAAAAACTATGGTATTATTCTTTTTTACTTTAAATCAGTAATTGACTTCAGTATCCATTTATTTGATCAAAGAATTTTCTTTGGATCAAAACAGCATTCAGAGGGTAGGTCTTTCAGATTTAAAAAATCTTCAAGAAAAGAGACAGGGGCTAAAGCCTCCTCAGGGGTGGACCAGAGGCAGTGTTTTGGGGGTACTTGGAGCATGAGGGGAAAATCTGAAACAGCAAGTTCATTCAAGGACGAATTTGACCACCTGGGGCATCTGCCGTGATTGGCCATTTTCCTGCTCCGCGTTTCCTTAGCCCTCCCTTAGGAGAGCAGAGGGAGCGGGACCGCAGCCCACCACTAGGTAGGCCTCAGCAGCTCTAGCTTGAATTGGAATTGCTGAAATGAGCAGCAGCCCAGTGATTTTGTCACTGAAATAAAGTGTCCAATTTCTCCTGCAGTTTTTAGGAAACTGTTTTCTGCTGAGTCCCCAGCTGGATTTATTTTTAAAAAGATTATTCTACAGGTCATAGCTGGAACATGCTGAAAGGAATCCTGGGCAATTTTCCCCTGACCAGTGCTTATCCATCCTCCCCAGCCTGGGGAGGTTCAGCCGCATAAAGAGGCAAAAGGGTGGCTTCCAGGGGAAGCTGAACAGGTCTCAACCAGCCAGGCTGCGCCCTGCCAGACATTTCTGTGCCATGCTCGGGCTTGGAGTCTGACCCAGAAACTGCTGATAGGACTATAGCCAAAGCATCATCATTTCCTGCTTCAATCACTAAAGTCAGGGAGGGCAGAAACTTGGCAGCAGCACCTGCACAAATGCTTCCCTCATGTCATTCTTTCATTCTGTCTCCTCACTTACTGTTCAGTCAACAAGCCAGAATGTGGCTATACTGATAAATGGCCCATGTGGCTATACTGATAAATGGCCCATGCCCTGAGCATCCACCTGAGCATCCACCTTCTTACTGCAGCCCATGCTGCCCAGGCCTTTGAGGGCTTCAACCCTCTGCTTGGGTCGAAGCTCTGCTCTGAATGGTGGTGCCAGCCGTGTAATACCAGCTAGCTGTTCAATATTTGCATAACACCCCTGCCTGGCTCTGTCCTTATTCTAAGACTTCAGATGAGAAGAGAAGAGGTAGTGAGAGCTGGAGCTGCTTGCAGTAGGGAATGGAGCTCCTGCGCCTCTTTGTAAGCCAGGCTTGACCAATTAAGGGCTAGAGAGTAAACATTTTAGACTTTGTGGACCATGTGGTCTCTCTCACAACTACTAAATGCTGTTGTATGAAGACCAGTTATAGGCGGTCTATAAAAGCACGAGTGTGGCGGTGTTCTGGTAACTATTCACAAAACAGGTGGCTGACTGGGTTTGGTCTGAGGCTGTCAGGTGCAGAGCCCTGCTCTAGGCCCTCCTGGTCTCTTCATGGTCCAAACTGCAGAGATTTAGGGGAGGTGACCACTCCCTGCTACAAGTGGAGACACTATAGCTCAGGCCTTGGCCATTCAAACTACCCCAGGGAGGGACACTCTGCCCACTGGCACTGTTCTCTGGAATGGCGAAGACCTGGTTTTCTGCATCCTGGCTTGTGACTCACCACATACCTGGAACAGGAGACTCTCTGAGACCCTGCTCTGGTCACTTCCCAGGGTTCATGGCCCAGAAGTAGGAGGGCCTGTCGTAGGAAGAGTTTTCACCAGCTTTTTTTTCCTGCTCTCTAACTACTTTCCTCCCATGAATCCTCTACTCTGTTCATCACATCCAGAGATTGGTTGTTTACATTTTGTTTCTCACTTAATTTTTCAGAGGAAATTTAACTCGAGATGACATGCATTGATTAAACCTCTATGTTGCACTCTGCACTGAGCTGTGTATTGGGGTACAGTCATGAACCAAAAGCAAAGCATTAGCAGTGAGAGAAGGACAATATGAAAGCACTGGTATAGGCATAGAGCACAGTGAGACCCAGGATGGCGTCCGAGCCCCTCTCCCGTTGAGCCTAGAGCCATCCTAGCTTCTGCCCCACCTATATCAGAGTGAGGCATCTGCAGGTGGATCAGTGGTCAATTAAGGCTCCCGTGGGGGCACCCGCCAGTGTTGTCTTTGACCCCAAGGCAATAGGCTCATCTGCTGGGGCCTTCCCACCACTGATATTGCTTCCACATACCTTGTTCTCTTGAGCCTGGCCCAGCTATGTCATTTACCAGTGATGTCACATTGCAAATTCTATTCAAGCTCTTTGTGCCCTGGTTTCTTCCTCTGTTCTATAGATGATAACTCCTGCTTCGCAGGTTGTTCTGAGGATTAAGTGAAATGATGCTGTGGAGTGCTTATCTGGGCCAGTGCAACCCACAGTGCATAGCTATTGCTATTTTATCCTGACCACTATCCTGTAAGGTAGGCAAAGCAGGTTTCACCTTCTCATTACAGAAGAGTGAATTAAGACCCAAGAAAAAAGTGACTTAAAAAAAAAGAATAAAGTGACATATCCAAGTGAATAAATGGCTAAGGTTCTGCCCAACCTTTCCATTAATAGAGAAAAAATCAGTCCTATTATAGCCATAGAACAACATCCTTAAAACTATTAAAAAGAAGTGGGTAACAGCTCAAATATGGAACAGTCTCTGAGAGTGCTAGGAGAACATGCATCCAGAGTAACCAAATTCCCCAGTTGCATCCAGTTGGGTGCTGGGGTCTCAGTCTACACCTCTCCCATGGGCCTGGCTCAGCAGCCGTTTCAGGGGCTGCTCCTGGCACAGAGGATAGGAGCTGGCTGCAGGGGCCTGGACAGGTCTGCTGGGAAGGAGGGGAACAGTCTTGAGGAGAACCGATTAAACCTAATTCAATCTATGGAAATATTTGATTACACCAAAGTAATTTATTATGCAAAGTTGCCCTTTCTGACAAATGGTAGCTGCTTTGATAAGTGGGATTATAACAGAAGGGGTTTCAGCAGGCAAACAAACCCAGCTGGGAGCCTGCCCATGGCTCTCTTCTCTGTATGATGTGCATTGGATACAGACTCGGTGAGAATGCCTGATAGGAAGTCAGGACTCTGACCGGGGTCCGTGACACCAGGCTGTGTGACCCTGAGCACATCCCTCCTTTCCTCCATCAGCCCACACAGTGTAACAAGAAGGGTACTTACATTTGCTGAGCATTCTAATATTCACAGAAAACATCACATCTATAATCTTTTCCGATCCTCATAACAACACAAAATTTGGGAAAACACTTAGGGTAGCAAATCTTTCCATCGGACCCATACCTTTATATTGTTAAGGCCTTTTCATGCCTACGCTCCCATGTTTTCTCACAACATATCTATGAAGTTAGTGAGACAGTATTCTTCCCCTTGTTCAACAGATGAGAATAGGAGGAACAGAAAAATGAAGTGTTTGGCATGTCACCCAGCAAAGTCACCTGACTGTAGAGGTAACACTGGAACCCAGGGCTTTATCCCTGGTCCAGTCCCCCTTCTACTTTACTCAAGTCCATGTCACTGTCCCTGAACAAATATGGACTCCAGCCCAAGTCCACTGTTGAGTGTACCCCTTAGAGTAGGAGGGGTTGCTATTTTTTTTTTTTTTCAAAGCATCGATTTCTAGTAGGAAGAATGCAGGAAAGCTGGAATCTAGTTTTATGCCCAACAGGCATTATTATGAGACTTGTGGTATTAAGAATACTCATCACTCTTGAATACCTATCATTCATTGGATGTTATATATTTCTTAATTTTTTTCTCACAAAACACTGTGAATAGGTGATATGAATCCCACTTTGCAGATAAGTAAATTGAGCCTCTGGTTTGCTCAAAGCTCTTGTTAGAAAGCTAATGGTTTCACAGATCATCTTGTAAAATCCTTGTCTTACTGATGAGGAAACTGAGGCCAAGAGAGCTTGATTAACTTACCCAAGGTCACACAGTAGGTTAATAGCAGACCAGCAGAACCAACTCCAGACCTGAGTATCCTGACACCTGGTCAAAACACACCTCTATTACCCAACTTTCCAGAACCCTCTCTGGCCCTTTTTATCCCTGGCAGTTAAATTGCCAGTAGAAGTGGCAAAGCTATAAAAGTATTGGGGCAGATCCATTTAAGCAGAGGTTTTCGACATGCAGTTTTTGGATGATTTCATGGATAATACCGTCCAAGGTCAACAATTTCAGTCCAGGGCTTGAGGCTCTCAGCACTCTCAAAACATCCTTAAGTGTCCCCTTCTAGAAATTACAAACTGCTTCTAAGCCTGAAAAGCCTGCAGCAGGGATGAGGCCCCAATACCCTTTGTGACTAAGAATAACCCCTGTTGAAGCAGCTCCAAGCTGAAGCAAGCAGCTTCCCCAGGAATGGAGCAGTATCACATATATCATAAATGGGAA
This sequence comes from Pteropus vampyrus, assembly GCF_000151845.1. Classification (NCBI taxonomy): domain Eukaryota; kingdom Metazoa; phylum Chordata; class Mammalia; order Chiroptera; family Pteropodidae; genus Pteropus; species Pteropus vampyrus. Next base: position 809,314 of record NW_011889209.1, on the reverse strand, counting down.
GGAAGAGGGAACATCCTGAGAAGTTTGGGAACCAGTTACAATCCACTGACTTAATTGTTTTCCTTTATCTCCATGTGTTGACGCTTATTATTTGGCTTGTTATCTGATGGTTATTTAATCTATATTTTGTAATTACTTCCCTCTGTCTTTCACTTCAATGGTCATTTTTTTTTTTCTCCTTGCACGCAAGCACTGACCTACATTTTCACAAGCACAGATGTCAATTATGCTGTCAACGTTTCAAGTGGTGTTTAGTGAGATGGCTGGGTTGTGGTCTGGATGCCTGGGACCCCTCTGGTTTGGCAGCTCTCCCAGTCCTGAGTTTTCCCCACTCCTGTCTGCTGGTACTCCCGAAGCCTGGGAGGCCAGGAAAAGAGGAAAGGCCTTCCCTAGGAGGTGTCCAGTGGGAATTGTGAGGGGGTGGGGCAGATAAGGAGGGCAGCTTGGTAGGCAATGCGGAGGGTGGTGGAGGGGAGCGCCCTCTAGCGGAATGGTTCACACACTGGATCTCAGAGTCTGGTGGTCAGAGTCTGAAGTGATCTGATGTACAACATGCCATGTCTGTTTGGGCTGTGCCTGAACAAATGGAAACCACGTTTTCCAGAGGGACTTATATGAGGCCCTGACAAGTTCTAGTGTGCTTACAGGCAAAATGGGAAAACTATTTAAAATCAGGGCTTTCTTAGAAAATCCAGGCCATGTCGTTTCTATTCTTAGATAGTCTCTTGGGTTTCTGTAGAGAGCACAAAGGGAGAGAGAATTCTGTGGCTGAGTTCCAGGTCTGATTTTACCATTTGCATGCTGTGTATTGCTCGGCAAACTACTCTGCCTTTCTGAATCTAGATTGTCATTTATCATGGGGGTGCTTACATCTCAAAAGATTATTGTGAAGATCAAATGAACTAAATTGCAAATAACCTCTGCTATCTGAATTTAGATCTAGGAAGATTAAGTGAAAAGATCCCTGTCGATCTTTTTTAAAATTTGTACTCTGAGTACTTGCTATCTCTAACTCAAGAAGCAGCAGATTCAGATCACACTGTTTCTCTTGTCACCACATTTCACTGTCTGAACCTAGGAACCAAATAGATCTGGATGATGAGGGACATTGGTCTATGAAAGTGCTTTGTAGGCTCAAAGTGCTAGCAAATATTGGTTTATCCATTCAGTCAAGTAGTGTATGTGTATCAGGCTCCTGCTGTATAGAAAGCACTGCGGCAGGAGCTGAAAACAATGGCGAACTTGATCCAAGCCATCCTGCTGCATGCAGCCCACAACTTGGCAGGAGATGAAATGCAGGGTGACAGCTCCTTGCCCAGAGAGGACAAGTCCAGCCATTGTGTGTGCCTAGGGAAGGACATCCAGTCCAGATTTGTAGTCAGGCTGGAGAAATGCAGGTACTTAGAAGCAGGGCATGTGACCATCTTCAAGTCACATTCCTTCATTCTCTTGTTCATTCATTCACTCATTCATTCTACACCTGCTGATTGAAGCCCTGCTGTGTGTTGGGTGCCAGAGGGTTGGCGTGGTAAAGCTGTCTCTGCTTTCACATAGCAGCTTCCTGTTTGGAAGACTGCATGAGTTCAGATAATGCTAAGTGATCTACAGATAAGCTCCAAAATCTCAGTGCCTTTGTACTATATGAATTCATTTCTTTATCATGTAAAGTTCAAAGTGGGTCCACTGAGTTAATCAGCATGAGGATGGCAGAAAGGGGAAGAAACCATGGAGGATGGTGTTGGGAAGTGACACCCATCACATGAGCTGTGTACAGCTACCTAAAAGAGGGCAGGCAGAAAGATGAAAGAGATTTGCTGAACATTTCAGATTTAAAAAGAGAGATGGAAAGCAAGATGATTAAATAATTTTAGCTTAGTAACAACTGCTGTGAAGAAAAGAGTGAGTGACAGGAAGTGAATGTCTGTGTGCATCCATGCAACTGTCATTTTATGTATGTCTCTGCATGTGACCATGTGACTTTGTGTCCTTGTTCCTTTGTGTGTCTCTGTGTGTGAAAGCATGACTATGCCTTAAGATGATGCTGCCACCTGCTTCTAGATGAGTCAGGAGGCAAAGCTCCGTGACTGAAGGTCCCCTTAGCACAGAGCTGGAGTGAACTGTACCTTGATGGGTGGGGCAGATTTAGAGAAATGTAGACTCTTTATTGAGTCTGCATTTGTCTCAATTAAGAACCTAATCTCCACTACCTGAATCCCCAAACTATGTCATGTGGATGCTGCCTATTTCTCTTTGCTTGCTCCATCCTTCTCCTGGGAAATCCCTATCACACACAGGATGCCACTGTGTATTTCAGGGAGCTGGTCCACATGTGCCTGTGAGAGGGGAAGGGACAGATGTTGGAGCCCCTGCTCTTCCTGCAAGGTTGGGCACAATACCGCATGCCAAACCCAGAGGGTGTTCTCTTCATAGTCAATACTGTGCAAAGATAATTGTAAGGCTCTCACTAAAATCATCCATTCTGAACATAAATGAGATAAATAACCATTGACAGGGTAGGGATTGTGACCACGACAAATCCAATCCTGGCTGTTTTAACATTCAGAAAGCTGGAGGTGATTTCAGCTCAAAGTAAATGAAACAAGAGAAGCATACTCCTGATGCCGACTCACACGGCACTGTATTTGGAGGCTTTATGAAGATAAATCAATGATCTAGAAAATACAACCCCTCTCTTGTTAACCATACAGGCATACATACTCTCCCAGATTGCAGAAGGTAAGCACCAAAGTTTTCAATCAGTATTTCACACCCCACTTCTTTATAGCTGTGAATAATTAGATTGGAACACAGCACACAAACACACATGTCAGTGCTTGCAACAGAAGACCTTGTAGAGACCCCTCCCAGCAGATGGAATCTCTCCCCAAAACAGCAACTGCAGGGGCTGAGGGAATGGGAAGAGCTCAGTGGGGTGCAGCCACACTAAAAGCCAGCCTGGAAAGTGGAAAGATATGGGCACATCTTCTCAATCACTGCTCAGACTTGTGGAGACACTGTGGGAGGTAGTCTGATTCACATCAGAGAGCTGGGGTGATTGCCACCCTTTCCCCACATAGAGCAGCCACCTGGACAGTCCATGTCCTTCATCCTGTGATGCTGGTTGCCATCTTGTCTCTGGGGAGGGATGTGTGAACACTGGGGTGTTTCTGGGGTGACGCTTATTGACAGGGAGGGTGCCAGGAGCACCTGATTTGGTGCCTGAAGATTTGAGCCCCAGCCTTGGCCATATCACACTCAAAACTGTGCCTTCTCTCAGTCTTGGTGCCAGGTTCCCATCTCTGAAATGGGCATAAACGTCCCTCTTTTCCCTTCTCCAAAAGCCCCTATGCGCATCACCTGAAATCATGAAAGTGCTAATGCCTTGTTAGTGCCCCATTAGTGTTTCTCAAAGAGGGCTCCTTAGGCTACCCATAATAGAATCATCTGGGGTGGGCCTCGTCCCAAACACTCTGAATCAGAATATCTATAGGCATGGCCCAAGACTCCACTTACCAAGTTCCTCAGTGACCCTTCCTCATGGTGGGCAGAATAATGGCCCAAGGATGTTCACTTCCCAACCTCTGGAATGTGGAAGTATGCTACGTTACATAGCACAAGGGGCTTTGTAAATGTGCTGAAAGTTATGAATAGGGAAGATATCATGGATTATTGGATAGAACCATCTAATCACGTAAGTCTTTAAAATATAAAATTAGGCCTTTTTCTGGTTAGAAAGTGAGATGAGACAAAAGAAGAAGAGTCAGAGACAAGTGACGTTAGAAGGACCCAGCCCACTGCGGCTGGTTTCAAGTTGGAGAATAGGACCATGGACCAAGGAATGCAGGTGGCCTCTAGAAGCTGGACTGTTTCGAACCACCTCCAGAAAGGAACACAGCCCATCCACACCTTGATTTTAGACCAGTGAGATCTGTATTGGACTTCTGAACTACAAAACTGTGAGGCAATAAATTTATACTATTTTATGGTACTACATAAATGAGAATTTGTTACAGTGGTAATAGGAAATAAACACATATATTGGATTTTGAGAACCTCATTTTCTAAATGTACTATCATGAGGGAGCCACACCTGAGGCCTGGACACACTGAGTACAGCCCCATGCCACTGAGAAACAGCAGTCTTCATCTCTTTCTTCTGAGAACAGGGACAACATTTGAACAAATGAGAGCAGTCATAGTCCGGTTGACTTAGAAAGGGCTATACCCAACTGTTGCTTTCCTTAGACACTCCAAAGATCCTAAGTGGTATAAGCACCAAGTAGGTTATACTTTAACCTAATTATACTTTAACTTAACCATTTAGTTGCTCATTCATTCATTGAAATTTATAGAGGGTAGATTATAAGCTGAATAGTACTGGGCTTGGTGTGGGGTGAGGTGGGAGCATACACAACAAGTAAGGACGTGGTCTCTGAAAGCAAGAAGTTCACATTCAAGTAACAGATGTGGAAGTGGAAGCTAGTAAAATATATTGTGCAGACTTGGATCTCATAAAGCAAGTCTATGTGGTGGGGTCAAGGGTATTCAAAGGAGATGGGTTATAAATTTGTAGATAGAGTAGAAGTTTGCTTGTACAAAAAAAGAGGTTGGGGAGGGGCAGACAGTAAGGCCAGAGGGAATAGCAGGTGCAAATGCTATTGTGTTGGGGAGCATGAGCTCCTTGGTATGCGGGCACCAACACATACACTGCTGTCTGCTTTCTCAAATTATCCCTTCATCACCGCACGATGGGCTGAAGATATCAGATTTTTGCTTTTCCAGTTTATTTTCTGACTAGTTAATGGGATTATGACCCAATCTAAATACAGGGAGCTTGAAGAAAAGTCACATGGAAAGTTTTAAAGAAGATTTTCCTTGATAAAACAGTTATAGGGAAAAAATGTCCCTCTTTTTTGTTTGTGGACATAGCTGTGCCTACACTTCCATCTGGGAACTGCTACAGCCATTCTGCAAACAAGAAGGGAGGTGTCTGCAATCCATGAGGATGCAGAGTGGAGAGTAGAATGTGGGCAGTTCTTGATGTCATCTTTCAGCTGCTCCTCCATCCTGGGTGAGCACCGCCTGGCATGCAGACTTGTGCTTAGAATCTAAGAGAGTGACTGCCTTACAGTTTGTCTCTGCCAGTGGATTTTTCTGTTACTTTCATCTGAAAACACACTAAGTGGTGTAAGAGGTGGAAAGACATAACAATGGGAGGCAGGCTAGTAAGGAACCTAATGTCACACTGTCCACACTGGACGTGCATGTAGGTACTCCAAGTCTGGGGAGGTGTTTCTGTGGTGTTGTGAACGAACTAGGAGCCTAAGTTCCTGACCTCTCTGAAAGCCTCTTGTCATCTCAGATCCCATGGATGCCCTATTTTGGATGCAGATTTCATTGACAGTCCTGTGTGTGGTGTTTGAATCTGAAATAAGAGCGGCCTCTGCTGTGAACCACTCACTGTTGCCCCCTTACACCAGGTCGGGCTGGCCAAGGACTGACCCTTCCTAAAGGTGGCAGCATGGACACATTCTTACCATCTGTTTAAGAGGCAGAAAAGAGTTACCTAAGCAATCAAGTGAACACACACACACACACACACACACACACACACACACACGCAAACACACTCATGTGCATACACACATACTTAGGCAAACACACATACACACACATGTACACACTTTAGGGGACTAGCTGCCCTTAATAATTGTGTCCTTGATGCCCTGAAATAATTAAGAAACACAGAGACAAACAATTTGATATTTGGTCTTGACAACAAATTATTTAAAATTTGATTTTTGCAAAGTCTGAAGCTTACCTGTAGAGCAATTTTAACCCTGTGTCACAGTGTAAAGGCCAATGTATTTTCTGACCCCCAGACTTCTTTGTAGCTCTGCTGCTTCATTAGTAGAGAGGATGTCCTGTGACACCATGTGAGGTTGACTGAGCAGGAACTCCAGGGCCTGAGATGGCCTCAGACTGGGGACATAAGGGGCAGGGCTGAAGGTGAAAGGGTTCCTGCCTCCTCACCTGTGTAACCTGCATACTTGGCCCCACAGCTGAACTGATGATAAGGTAAGAAGAGGCCTGAGACCCCTCTTTCTCCATTTCCCACTTTGTTTCTTAACAGCATCCTGATGTAACTAGGTGAGGCTTGCACCATCCTATAAACAAGGCTCTGTATCTGTTGAGTTTACCCATTAAATAAAGCAAGTCTCCCTCCCTCCCAGAATTCCTTTTCTATTGCCAACATTTTCTTTCTCTCTTGATGTTTTCTTTACCTTTCTTCCCTTGCCAAACAGAATGTTTTTCTTTGTAAACCACGCCCTTCACCCAGTGAGAATTCTGCTCAGCAGTGGTGGCTGGTTAGCATTGGGTAGCTCTCCCTGTGGCTGCTAGGGCTCCAGAAGCCGAGGGACACTGTTTCTCTGCCTTCCTGGAGTCATGGACATTCTTTGGCTCTGTGACTTTGACAAAACCAACTTTGTGGTTCTTAGTTCATGCTTTGGATTCGCCTTAGTTCTCTTCTAGGAAAAATTCTGTCAAGGGGCTTTTGTGTGGATTGAGTAAGATAACATAAGGGAATGTCCTGTATCATGGAAAACAATGCAGACATTTGGCTTTGTACTGGATAGGAAGAGCAGGCAGAATAGAGCTCCCCTGGAAGTTCAGGAGAAGACAGGAAGTCAGTTGATCCCACCCATTTGAGGGAGGGTCACACACCTTGTTATCTTGTGGAAGATGCTCCCATGCTGAGAGGACCCCGTCTCTGGTGATTGGGACTCTTCCACCTTTCCTCTGGCATCCTGGCACATAAACAATGCCTCTGGGGGCCCAAACAGCTTGCTGTAATTGCATCACAAGCATTGATATATGTAGTCCTCCTGGAAGCTCGTGGGTTATACACTATCATCATCTCTATTTTGCAGATGAGGATGCAGGCAGGGGAGCGGTTCTTCTACCTAAGATTGCACAGCTAGCTCGTGGGGGAGAGGGATGCAGTGCTATAGAGGAGGGTTCTGGGGAAGACAGAGCATGTAGACACTCAGAAAGCAGGAAACAGGACAGAGAGTGTTGCCAAATGGACCAGAAGAAGTATGAGAGTGGCAGGGAGAGCAAAGGCTGATCCAGAGGAAGTGGGCTCTCTATTCATCATACACTGTAGCTTCAGAGGAAGTTCTAAAGAAGGGCTCTGGCATTCTGGGGTTTAGGGACAATGGCTCGAATGGCAAGAGGGTTGACTAAGATGAGCTTTAGAGATTCTTCAGGTTCAGAAGTCAGGAGAGTTGTGTGCTTATGGGCCAGCTTCTAAGAGGCAGCCTGGGAACGAAGAGTACACTCAATAAGAAAGCAGGAGACCTGCATTCCGGGCTGTGGCTTGGGGTACCAACCTGCAACTCTTTGTGGCTCAGACTCTTGTTGCATCAAATAAGGGTCTTGGGTGAATGTCATGATTAATAATAATCACATGTGCAAACTCCTTAAAAAACCTCTCCATATATATACATTCTGTCGGTTCTGCTGCTCTGGCAAACCCTAACTAATACAGTGCATAACTCCAGGGCCCTTTCCCTCTCTGCCAGTCTGTGTTTTAATGATGAAGTGCCTCAGGCTCATCAGAGGGCACCATCTGGCTTAGGGGATTCTAACAAAGGCCTTGGCAGATCTCACTGCCCACCGTGAGGTGCGATGCTCTATGAGGGTCCCTCTTGTGGGGTCTTCTCATTCTTCTTGAGATCTTCCAGTTCCCTGCCTCCATCAGCTTAACTTCTCCAGAGGTCTGTTAGGACGCAGCAAACAAATGAGAAGGTCTCTGGCTATATTTTCCCCTGAGGCTGGTTGACTCTTTCTCTTCCGGGAAGTCCAGAAATTAGAGTAAGGAACACATAAGTCTTTTATAGTCCTTTGGTCTATAAAAAAAAATCACAGACTGGCTAGTTTGAAATTAGAATGCCAGCATGTCTGGGTTCTGGTGAAGCTCATCTTCTGGGTCTTAGACTGCAAACTTATGTCTTCACATGGCAGAAGGTGTTAGGGAGCTCTATGGGACCTCTTTTATAAAAGAACTAAGGCCACTCATGAGGCCCCACCCTCATAACCTAATCACCTACCAAAG
>NW_011889209.1:792510-799885 GCF_000151845.1 Pteropus vampyrus | reverse complement strand
CAGGCAGCAAAGAAGAAAGTGGGGGTACAGAAAAAGAAATGAGCATGCTGGGTCCATTCAGACAAACTTTGGCGTTTGAGCTGGACTTTGAAAACTAAGATGAAGCTTGCTGGGTAGAGAATGGCATGAAGAGGGCCCTGAAGCCGTGAAAGCAGGCAGCAGTTTTGGAGTGGTAAGCAGTTCATGGTGGAGAGGTGGGGAGGACTGCACGGCAGGCTGAAGGCAGCCGGTATCTGACCTTGCATATGGTTTAAAGGAGTTTGGACTTTACACTGGAAAGAATAGAGAACACTGGAAGATTTTTACTCAGCCGAGGCTCTCCTAAAACCAGTAGGTGTACCGTGCAGGCTGTCATGCCCACGGGGAACTGGTGTGGGCAGGTTTGGCTGTGACTCAGGACAGAAAGCAGTGGACCGTAGAGATGTGTGGGCTCCTCTGACAGGCCAAGGCACTGCGTATAAAGAGAGTGTGGGATAAAGATGTTGAGAGAGCTGGAGTCTTACCACCTGTGCACCCCAGAGAATGACAGGATAAGGCAAAGAAAGGACTAGGCATCAAGTAGTAGGAGCTCTCTGAGGTTGCAGGGAACCACTGCTGATCTTGGCCCAGGAGTGACACACCTGTGTGCCACTGTGTGTCTTAACACACACTGCATGGTGCTGGGAGATGTATATCATGTATGTCCAGATGGATCAAAGACAGTGCCCACACTGTGCATGTGTGTGGTTGCACACTTACACGATGATGCTGATATGCAGGTGTGCAAGCACAGGATGTCTGTTTGGAGGCCTGCACAGTTGCCTGTGTATACTAGTATGTACTTTTTTACGCATAGTGATTATAATGCAAGTTATTTATCATGTGCCAGGGTCTGTTTTATGTACTTACATGCCTTATCTTCTTTATTCCTCACAACAGCTCTATGAGGTAGGTTCTGTCATGGTTTTACAGATGCAAAATCCCTGTCACAGTCAGGTGACAATCTGCCAATGCTTGTGACAAAGGCTGTTAGTGCTGGAGTCCACATCCGTGAGGACTGTGATATGTATCCGCATGTTCATGTATTTGTGAAGACAATTGTGTGTGTGCTCATTCAATAAGGGAAGAAAGAAATGAAAGAGCTGTATTTAATTTTTAAAGCATTTCTAGAGCAGCTTTCTCTGATTTTGGAACCATAGTTTTTGGATTTGCAGTAGCTGAGGGTCTTTAAACTCACATGGACTTTATGGATGACTTATTTCATCTCTAGATAGAGAATTCTCATGAAATAAATCTACTTTTTGCCTGTAGCATTATGAGGCTCCATAATATACCTTCCTTTGAAAATTGAGCAACCTGTCCCCAGTGCTTTGCCACCCACCAGAGCTGGGTTTTTCATCAGGAGGAGTTGTCGTCTGATTGAGAGACTCTTTAAAACAGCTTCTTTCTGCATTTTTAATGATTCCGCTTGACCTGACCAGATAAAACGCTGGAGTGGGAATCGAGTTGTTGATCTTTTAACTGAGAGCTAGAAGCTTGAAGCTTTAAAATGTCTCCCTGAGGTGAGGAAGCACTTTTTGCTTCTCTTTCCACCTTCTAGAGGTATTTTCTTCTCTTCATTTCATAATCCTCTTACTGAGTAAAAGGATTTCTTAGTGTCAAGATATTGCAAAGACCAGTAACAGTTTTCCATATGTTACAATGGTAGGGAAAACCTTCACCATCCAGGATAAGGCCGAAAGTGGAATCTACACAAAAGACAAAGTACACTTTGCAAGAGGAGTGAGAATAGATGGGTTGTTCTATTCTCTCCAGAAACAAAACAAAACAAAAACAAAATCCAACAAAATACTCAGGTCTGTACACGTGTTACCTGTCCTATTGTCCAGAACTTGGGTTTCAGAATCTGTGATAACTTAGTGTCCTTGATGTCAGGCAGGTAGAATTGAGAGCAGAGAAGGAAGATCTTTGAGGTTAGAAGGAAAACGCAAGGATTTTACCTTGTAAATTATGTTTTTCTGCAGACAGTTTAAAATGACAAAAACAAAAACAAAAACAAAAACAAAAAAAACCAGTATCTTTCGTATCCATGTTGTTTCTACCTTGATTTACCTGAAACTGAATCACAATTTTAAAAAAATCTTGTGTCTGCACTTGGTGATCAGGTGCACCTCCTGATATCTGCCTCTGGGGCATGAGTACCTGGCCTGGCTCTGCAGCTCTGCTATCTTTACTTGGGGACACAGCTGGGTGCTGCCTCTTGGACTTTAACTCACATTCAAGGGACTGTCCCTCATAGGTGGAGGTTGATGCTCTAAAGGAAAGGACTTTATACCAAGTTCTGCCCAAATCCCCTAGGCAGAAGGAAGTCTGCTACACTGAGCCACACACAGGCGGAAAGCTGGTCTACGTTTTCTATTTCAGTTTCAAAAAGAGGATGGTTGTATGGTTTCTTAAATTTAAATATATACTTTCTTCTGTGACTATTTAAACTCACATATTTTTTTACTTAGATCTCTATGAATAAAGGGTCACATTGTTTTATCCTGTCCCAGTACACGGCCACATTTCCCTCCCAATGGCCTCCTTCCCAATTACTTCTGTAGTTCAGATGTTGTTGTTATCGTTGTTGTTGTTGTTGTTAATCAGCTTTATCCAGGTGTAATTTGCATTCAACGAGAGTTATCAATTTTAGGTGTATAATTTGATAAATTTTGACAAATGTGCATAGAAGTATATCTAGCACCATAATCAAAATATAGAAGATTTCCCATTTTATGCCCATTTTAGTCCATCCCATCCCCTGACCCTGGGCACTGGCAGCCATAGATCCTTTTCTGTCATTGTATTTTTTTTCTTTTCTAGAATTCATATAAATTGAATCATACTGTATGGAGTCTTTTGTGACCATCTTCTTTAACTTAGCAAAGGCTTTTGAGATTTTTCATGTTATTACATGCATCACTTTGTTGCTCCTCTTAATAATTCTTGAGTAGTATTTCATTGTATAGGTAGGTATATGACAATTTGTTTATTCTGTTTTTCACAAGTTGGGGCTATTTTAAATAAAGCTGCTGTGAGCATTTCAGTAAAAGTGTCTGTGTGACCATCCATTTTAATATATCTTGGATAAATATGTAGAAGTGGGATTGCTGGATCATAAGAAAAGTGTATATTTAATATCGCAGAAAATTGCTACGTAGTTTTTGAAGTACCTGTACCATTTCGTATTCATACCAATAATGTATGTTTGAAGGTTCCAGTTGCTCTACACTCTCACCCAAACTTGGTATAGTCAGTCTTTTAAATTTTGGCCATTCTAGTGATGTGCAGGAGTTTCTCACTATGGTTTTAATGTACATTTCTCTAATGAATGATAATGTTGAGATAAATAATCTTTCTTTGTTATTTATACACCTTAATTGATAAATACACCTTAATTGATAAAGTGTTTCACCCATTTTATTGTGTTTTTGTATTCTTGAGTTGTGAGAATGTTTATGTATTCTGAAATGAAGTATATATTTTGCAAATATTTCCTCCCAGTCTGTGTCTTGATGTTTTTTCTTTTAACAATGTTTTTCTGAAGATCAAAGTTTTAATTTTTATGAATTCCACTTTTTCAAAATTTTTATAGTTCATATTTTTATGTCATATTCGAGAAATCTTTGCCTAATGGAAATTTTTGCATCTATTTTATACTATAAGTTTTTTAAATTAGACTCTTACATTTAGGTCTATGACCCATTTTTATTTAGTTTTTATGGTGTGAGATAAAAGTAAAGGTGTTTTTTTTTTTTAATTTTTGTATATAGATATTCCACTTCATAGCACCATTTAGCTAAATAACTATACCCATTGAATCACCTTAGCACCTTTGTAAAAATCAACTGATAGTATAAGTATGTGTCTATTCTGGACTTTATTTTGTGTCACTGATCAGTATCACACTGTCTTGATCATTGTAGGTTTAAAATGAGTCTAGAGATCCATTAATAAAAGATCTCCATCTTTGTGTTTCTTTTTACAGACTGTTTTAGCTACATTAGATCTTTGCATTTGCATATTAATTTTTTAAACAGACTTATTGGAATATAACTCACTACCATAGAAGTCACCCATTTGAAGTGTACAATTCATTAGTTTTTAGTATGTTCACAGAGTTGAGCACCTATATACCACTTTATAATTCCAGAATATTTTCATCATTTTTCCTTTAAAATTCCCATGTTCCATTAGCATTCACTCCCCATTTTCCTTCCTGCCAGCCCCTAGGAACCAGTGATCTACTTTCTATCATTATAGATTTGCTTATTTTGAATATTTCATATAAATAGGATCATATAATATGTGGTCCTTGTGACTGGCTTATTTCACTTAGGTTAATGTGTTCAGGTTTTGTCAGTTTTGCAGCATGTATCAGTACTTCATACATCTGTATTGCTAAATAATATTTATATATACTTATGTCACTTTTTGTTTGCCCATTCATCAGTTGATGAACATTTGCATTGTATCTACTTTTGAGCCATTGCAACTAATGCTCCTATAAACATTCAAATACACATTTTTGTGTGGAGGTAAATTTTCATTTCTCTTGGATATATATTTGTAGAATGGTTGGATCTCATGGTAACTATATGTTTAACAATTTGAGAAACTGCCAAACTCTTTCTGTCACAGCATCATTTGACATTCCCATCAGCAATATATGAGATTTAAATTTTTCCAATTTCTTCTTGTCAACACATAACTGTTGTCCATCTTTTTACCATAGCCACCTTAGTGTGTGTGAAGTGGTATTTTGATTTACGGTTTTGATTTACATTTCCCTAATGACTAATGATGTTAAGCATCTTTTCATGTGGTATTGTCCTTTTGTATATCTTCATTTTAAAATTATTTATTTATTATTATTTTTTATTTTTCCATTACAGTTGACATTCAATTTTATTAGTTTCAGCTGTATAACATAGTGGTTAAGTATTTATATAACATCTGAACTGGTCCTTCTGATAAGTCTAATACCTACCTAGCACTATACATAGTTATTACAATATTATTGACTATATTCCTTATGCTATACTTTATAGACCCATGACTATTTCATAATTACCAATTTGTAGTTCTTAATCCCTTCCTCACTGCCCGCCCCCCGCCATCCCTCTCTCACCTGGCTATCATCAAAATGTTCTTTGTATCTACAAGTTTGTTTCTGTTTTATTCGTTTTTTTTTGTTGTTGTTGTTCTTTAGATTCCACATATAAATGAAATCATATGGCATTTGTCTTTCTCTGACTTATTTCACTTAGCACAATACCCATCCATGTTGTTGCAGATGCCAAGATTTCATTCTTTTTTATGGCTGAGTAATATTCCATTGTACATAAATACCACTCTGTATTTCATTCATCCATTGATGGATACCAGGTTGCCTCCATATCTTAACCATAATAAAATATATGCAATGAACATATGGATTCACATGTCCCTTTAGAGTAGTGTTTTGAGTTTCTTCAAACAAATATCCAGAAGTGGGATTTCTGGGTCTTTCCTTGTATCTTGTTTTAGCCTTTGTTTAAAGTCTATTTTGTCTGGTATAACTATTGCTACCCCAGCTTATTTTTCCAATTTAATTTTCATGAAATGTCTTTTTTCATCCCTTTACTTAGAGTCTATGTATGTCTTTTTTTTTCTTTTTTCTTTATTTCTTTTTCTTTTTTTCATCTTTATTGAAATATAATAGAAAATTAGTTGCTTGTATTTATATTGTCCAATTCAGTAAGATTTTTTTGAATTATAGTTGGCATACAATAATATACCAGTTTCAGCTGTATAGCATAGTGATCAGAGATCCACATAACTTGCAAAGTGATCACTCCAATAAATCTAGAACCCTTCTTCCCCCTTATTTATTACAACATTATTAACCATCTTCCCCATGGTACATTCTACATCTCTAATGTCTATTCTGCAAATATCTATTTGTACCTCTTAATCACTTTGCTTTTTTTTGTTCCCCCAACCCCTCCTCCAATCTAGTATCCCTCTAAATATTCTCTGTATCTATAAGTTTATTTCTACTTTTGTTGTTATTGTTGTTGATTTTGTTCTTTAGATTCCACATGTACATAAAATCATGTGATATTTGTCTTTCTCTATCTGATCCATTTCATTCAGCACAATACCCTCCAGGTCTATCAAGGCAATATCTTTTTCCATCCCCTTCCTTCTAGTCTGTGTGTGTCTTTTAATCTGAAGTGAGTCTCTTGTAGGCAGCATATGTAAGAGTTTTGTTTTCTTATTCCTTTAGCCCCTCTATCTTTTGGTTGGAGCATTTAATTCTTTTCCATTTGAGGTACTTGTTGGTAGAAATGCAGTTGTTACCATTCTTTATTCCTGTTTTTAATACATGTTTTTTCTTCTTAAAGAAATCTCTTCAACATTTCCTGCAACACTAGCTTGGTGATAATAAATTCCTTTAGCTTGTTTTTGTCTGGGAAGCTCTTTCAACTCTAAATGATAGCTTTGCTGGATAAAATATTCTTGATTGTAGATCCTGGGTTTTTATCACATCAAATATTTTGTGCCAAGCCCTTCTGTCCTGCATAGTTTCTTTTGAAAAATCAGCTGCCCGGCTTATGGGTGCTCCCTTGTAGATAAATAACTGCTTTTCTCTTTCTGCTTTTAGGATTCTCTCTTTGTCTTTAACCTTTGGCACTTTAATTGTGATGTGTCTTGGTGTGGGCCTCTTTGGGTTCCTAGTTTTTGGGACTCTCTGAACTTCCTGGGGTTTTATATCTATTTTCTTCACCACGTTAGCGAAGTTTTCCATCATTATTTATTCAAATAGCTCTTCAACATCTTGTTTTCCTTCAGGTACCCCTATGACTTGGATATTTTTACCTTTAATAATGTCTTATAGGATCCTTAAATTATCATTATAGTCTTGGCTTCTTTTTTCTTGCCATTCTGATTAAGTGTCGTTGGCTTTCCCATCCTCTATATAGGTAATTTGATCTTCTTCTTTATTTACTTTGTTTATTCCATTTAATATACTTCTCATCTCAGATAATGTGTTCTTCATTTATGATTGGTTCCCTTTTATAATTTCCATTTCCATTTTTATGTTTTTTTAATCTCTTTGTTAAAGTTCTCACTGAATTCATCTACATTTCCCATAAGTTCATTGAGCATCTTTATAACCAGTTTTGAGCTCTGCATCTGTTAGATTGCTTTAACCCATTATTTCTGGATCTCTGTTCTGTTCACACATATGGTTTCTGCTTCTTTGTCTTCTTAAATTTTGGCTCCCTCTCTGTGTCTGTTTCTACGTACTAAGCGAAACTCTTAAGTCTCCCAGTCTTATTAGTGTGGATTTGTGTAGTAGGTGTCC
>NW_011889209.1:789598-791960 GCF_000151845.1 Pteropus vampyrus | reverse complement strand
CCTCTGCAGCAGCCTCCATCTCATTCAGTCTCTCGGGACCAGGCTGCCTCACATCTTCGCCCCATCTTACCTTCTCCCCTTGCAGGGTGATTTCTTAGATTTCTCCCTAGTTGTATGTCTTGTTCATCTAGATCTCTGGAAATTTTTCCTTGCTGTTTGCTCCTTGTTTCTATCAAAACTTTGATTTGGTCACCAGAGGGATAAACAGAGCCTCTATAATCTACAACATTTTTTTGGTGTGTGTCTGTCTTTTGATCTGAAAAGTAAGTCTTTCATAGGCAGCATATATAAGAGTCTTGTTTTCTTACCTATTTAGCCACACTATCTTTTGATTGGAGTATTTAATCCATTTACATTGAAAGTAATTATTGATAGATATGTAGTTACTGTCATTTTATTATTCATATTTTTGATTTTTTTTCTTATAATAGTCCCTCTAATATTTCTTATAATAAAGACATATTTGGTGTTGATGAACTCCTTTAGCTTTTTCTCGTCTTGGAAGCTCTTTGTCTGTCCTTCAATTCTAAATGATAGCTTTGCTGGGTAGAATTAATCTTGGTTGTAGATCCTTGCTTTTTATCACTTTGAATATTTCATGCCAATTTCTTCCAGCCTGCAAAGATTCTGTTGAGAAATCAGCTGACAGTTTTATGGGAGGTGCCTTGTAGGCAACTAACTGCTTTTAGGATTCTCTCTTTGTCTTTAACCTTTGGCATTTTATTTATGATGTGTTGATAAAGGCCTTTTTAATTCATCTTGTTAGGGAATCGCTATGCTTTCTTGGGTTTGTTTATCTATTTTCTTCACCAGATTAGTAAAGTTTTCTGTCATTATCTATTCAAATAAATTTTCAATTCCTTGCTCTCTCTCTCTTCTCTTTCTAGTATTCTTTTGATGCAGATGTTGGTATTCTTGATATTACTGTTCTGATTGGGTGTTTTCTGCTACCTCATCTTCTATATTACTGATTTGATTCTCTGTTTCATCTAATCTACTGTTGATTCCCTCTAATATATTCTTCATTTATGACTGGTTCTTTTTATGTGTCCTAGCTCTCTGTTAAAGTTCTCACTGAGTTCATTCTAGTCCTCTAAGTTTATTGAGCCGCCTTATAACCAGTGTTTTGAACTCTGTAACTGGTAGATTGTTTGTCTCCATTTTGTCGAGTTCTTTTTCTGGAGCTTTGTTCTGTTTTTGTTTTTTTCATGTGGGACATGTTTCTTTGTCTCTCTTTTTTGGCTGCCTCCCTGTGATTGTTTCTATGTGTTAGGTAGAGCTGCTATGTCTTCTGGTCTTAGTAGAGTGGCCTTATGTAGTCAGTGTCCTATGGGATCCAGTGGCGCAGGCTCTCTGGTTACCTAAGCCAGGTGCTCTAGGCGTGTCCCTTGTATGGGTTGTGTGTGCCCTCCTTTTGTCGTTGGCCTTGGTTATAGTTTGCTTGTCAGTGGGGGGATTGACCCTCCAGCTGATTGGTTGTGAGGACTGGCTGTGATTTTAGTAGAGTACCTGTTGTTCAGGGGCTGATCCTAAGAGGCTAGATTCATTTTAGCAGGACTCTCGTGCCTGTCTAGTCTGCCCTTTGGTTGTGTTGTCCATGGAAGCACCTGGGTGGTGCTCTGGCTTGGTCAAAAGCTGGCCACCAGGCAAGCCAGATGGAGACCTCCTGGGAGACTTTCTTGCCCAGGGGCACCTGGCATGAGCCACCAAGAAATCCGCAGATGGCTGTTACCCACACTGGACCTGGATGTGCCTTGAGAGGTCAAGCCAAGAACTGAGGCTTGCTGACACTGTAGCTGGACTTGGGGCTGCTCAGCAAGAGTTATGGGGCATGATGAGGCCAGATGCTGCTTCTTTGGGTTTTGTGAACCTTTGAGAGATTTGAGGAAATTTTGCAGTTTGAACTAAGACAGAGTGTTTGTATGAAAAAGCCACAGGTAGTGGCTTGGGCGGGCCCTCAAATTGAGTGGGGAGGTGTCTTAGGAAATCACCAAGGTGGGGCAAACAGTGTTAGCCAGTTTGATGGAGAGTCATTGGGTGGCTGCCTGCATCTGCACTCTGGGAGCAGAGAGGGTTTAACAAAGAAACGTTGGAGTCTGTCAGCACTTCTGTATGGGAGAAAGCTACAACTCCAGTCCTTGCCCCAAAGCCAGAAAATTCAGTTTCTCTTCATATATCCCTGGTACCTTTTGAGCTGCTGCCCCAGTGCTGGAGCTCAGAGCAAGTGAGTCTGTCAGTGAATAAATTCATGGCTGTCTCCTTTAAGAGAAATGCTTGGGACTTCTACAGCCCTCTCTCTCACTCAGACATAATTTCTGCTGGTTTTCACATCCAGAATTTGTGGGGACTTCTCTTGTCAGCA
>NW_011889209.1:785477-788333 GCF_000151845.1 Pteropus vampyrus | reverse complement strand
CAGAGGGTAGGATAGTCCTGTTTCCCACAGGAGGATGTGGTTGGCTTGTTTGAATAATTTCATGAGGTGGCAGGGACTGAAACCCATTAGGCTGAAGAGCTAGTGGGGTCTGGATGGTCCACCCAATAGGGGAACTAGTCAAGGAGAGATTCTTTCCTGCTTGGTGGGGGAGTGTATCTGGTAGGAGTAGAGAAACTCACAGGGCTCTGTGCAGCTCTGATACGTCAAGGCACACTTGAACTTTTAGGTCTGACTGTATAAGAAGTTTGATTTTTCCAACTTTGTTCCTCTTTTTCCAGAATGTGTGGCTATTCTGGGTCCCTTTCTCTCTGTTTGAATTTTAAGGTCAGTTACTCAATTTCTTCAAAAAAGCTAACTGAGATTTTGATAGGGATTACATTAAATCTTTCGGTCAGTTTGGGGTTTTGCCATTTACCAATACTAATTTCTCAGATCCATAAATGTGAGATGACTTTCCATTTATTTAGGTCTTTAATTTCTTCAACAAGTTTTTGAGTACAAATCTTGAACTTTTTTTGTTAAATATATTAAATATATCCCTAAATATTAGTGTATAGAAATACAACTGATTTTGTATATTGAGCTTTCATCTTATAACCTTATTGAACTCATTGATTAATTATAATGTGTGTGTGTGTGTATGTGTGTGTGTGTGTATTCCTTAGGATTTTCTACATACGAAATCATGTCATGTGCAAATAGAGATAGTTTCATTCTTTTCTTTCTAATCTGTGTGCATTTTCTTTCTATTTCTTCCTATAAATGCCATGGTTAGAATTTCTAGTACAATATTGAGTAGTAGTAGAGAAGTCAAACATCCTTGACTTACTCTTAATTTTAGGGAGAAAGCATTCAGTTTTTGACATTTAGTATGACGTTAGCTGTGGAGAGTTTGCAGAGGCCTTTATCAGGTTGTGAAAGTTTCATCCTATTTCTAGTTTGTTGATTATTTTTATCAGGAAAGGGTGTTGGATTTTGTCACGTGCTTTTCTGCATCTATTGAGATAATAATGTGGTTCTATCTTTTATTATATTCATATGACATATTATATTGATTAATTTTTCCAATGTTAAATATGTCTTGCATAATTGGGATTAATCTCACTTGGTCATGCTTAATCCTTTTTATGTGTTGCTGGATTTAGTTTGCTACTATCTTGATAATTTTTGCATCTCTCTTTATAACAGACAGGAGTCTATGGTTTTCTTGTTCTCTTCTTTATGGGCCACATTTACTTGCTTCTTTACATGTTTAGTAATTTTTGATTGGATGCTGATTATCATATATTCTACAATGTAAGTAATTGGATTTATTGTCTTCCTTTAAAGAGGTAGACTATTTTATAGGTAATTTAGTAATTATTACTTATTTGATTTCTTTGGTACCTGTTATTAAGGTTCCTTTGGATGGATCTCCAGTAACTTTAACTCTAGTGAAATTTTGGTCCTACTGCTAAGGCATGTCTCCTCTGACATCTCCACTGAATGTTAATGTTCTACTGAATGTTGGGTGTTTAATGAAGATTATTTACTGTGGTGAGTTGAAATTTGTTGTAGACTACATGTTATATATTAAAATGTTAACCTACAATGAGATGGAATTTGGAGGTGGGACCTTTGGGAGATAACTCGGTCATGAGGGTGGGGTCCTCAGAATGGGATTAGTGTCCCTATGTGAAGAGACATGAGAGATATTGCTTCCTCTTTCTCTCTCTGCTATGTGAGAAGACAATGCAAAGATGGCTGCCTGCCAACTAGGAGTGGGTCCTCACAAGATACTGGATCCGCTGGCACTTTGATCTTGGACTTTCTGTCCTCCAGAATTGTAAGAAACAAATATTTGTTGTTTAAGCCACCTAGTCTATGGCAATTTGTTATAGCAGCCCAAGCTGACTAAGACAGAGTTGAACTTCTCTTAGCCTTGTATGAGCTCTGGCCATTTACAGAGTATAACTCCATGGTCATTTTTAGCCAGTTCTACAGAGAATTATTTTAAATATTTATATCCTAGTACTCAACAAAGTTTCAAGAGTATATTCTACAGATTTCTGGAGCTCTTTATCTATGTAGTTCTGGGCGATTCTACCTCATTAATTCTGATCTTTTGTCTTCTCCAACAGATTCTATTTGGATTTCTCCTTCCTCACTGAATTTTGAAATTCTTTTCAGAATTCTAGTACAATTCTAGGGATCCTCACGCATGTTTCTATTCTCTCAGGTATCATCATTCAGCGATAATTGTTATTCAATGTTTCACAACAGTTGTTTTGTATGTTTAGTCCAGTTGTTTAAGGCAGGAGGTTAAATCTGTTTCTTTTTATTTTATCATTGCTAGAATTTGATCATGTTTCTTAATTGTAGTCCTTGTCAGAAATAATGAAGAGGCAGCCTTGGAAACTAAAAAGGAAATTTTTGAGCACCCTAGAAGAGGACATCTCCATATTTCAGGTCTGGCAGAGTTGTTCCTAAGAATGGATGGGTATGATGTCCAAACAATTAATTCAAATACTAAATTTGTTTCTGTTTTTTCACCCCCCTGGGAAAATAACTACTGATTAGGTTATGTAAGTAATAGATGCAGCAGAAGACAACAGAGTCAGAGACTGACATATGGTCTCATCACATAATAAAGATAGGCTTCCTTATTCTCTTGTTGGTAGCATGCTCCATTAATCTTAACTGAATGTGTGGATGAACAAACAAATGATTAAATAAATAAATGTGTTATGAGATGAAACCCTACAATAAAGAGACCTTTATACTTTAGAAAGTTACAAACTCTACAATGACAGGTTTAGAATTGGAACTTCACTATTGATGATACTTTAAATAATT
>NW_011889209.1:782887-784256 GCF_000151845.1 Pteropus vampyrus | reverse complement strand
GTGCTCTGGCTGCCAGTTGGACTCCACCAACAAAGAGAACTGGCAACAGGTAAGAGGGTAGATAGAAAGTGATGCCAGGGTGTTAGTTTTCTCTCTCTTCCTTCCTGCAGTGTCACCTGGGTTGTCGGGCTCCTTCCCTCTACAGAGGCATACCTCATGTTAAGTGGCTTTGTCCACATTGCTTTCTCTCTCCATGTTCCAGTCCTGCTTCATCCTCTTACCCCTTCAGGCCTGAGGTAGGCAAGGACTCTGGTGGTAAAAGTCTTGGGGAACCTAATTATTTTAGTGTTTCCTCTACACTCCGTCCACCCTGCAGCTACAGTCTTACCAATGACCAGTTTGGGTGTGCCTGGATCTATCTTCTGTTTGGATGCAAATGGTCCCTCATAGAAGTCTGACCTTTTTTGAGAGTTGGTGAATGAATGGTGTAGCAGAAGGCCATTGTGGCTCTGGGTCTTCTGGGTTCTCATTGGGACAGGGAAAAGAGGGGCATTTGCAGTACAAGTTCCAAAATGAAAACTGTATATGGCTCCCTTTCCTTTCCCTCCTTTCAGCTAACTCAAGTGAAATTTGGAAAAAATATAATCAGGGGCAGTCTTAGAAAGAAAGACTGGTGCTCCGAGGTCTGCCTGAAGATATGTGCAAGGGGAGGGAGAGGCACTCTCTTTTGCTTGGTTTGGGGGATGTTTCATGACCATGGTGGAAGTCCTTTCTCCTTTGAGGCTCCAGCTAAAGAAGTTGTAGCAGTGAAAAGCATGGCGTTAGAGTCAGATCCCCTGGCTCAAATTCCAGCTCTCCTACTCATGCTCTGAGTCTACGGAATAAGTAAGTTATCTCCTCTGTGCCTCAGTTCCAACATCTATATAATAGATATAATTCTAGTACCTACCTAATAAGACTGAGGATTAAATGAGTTAATGTAAAGTGCTTAGAATGATGTTAACATAAAGGCAGAACTCAATAAATGCTGGTGACTTCTCCTGTTCCTCTTCCTCCTCCTTCTTTTACCCAACCAGGTGTCTCTAGGAGACACTGGCCTATCTAAGACCTTAGAGTCTGCCAAGGGCTCTACATTTGGCAGATGATGGTTCCCGGGATTACCTGTTCCATTCATGAATTTTTCTTCATCTTTTATGTCACCTCCAGGAGAGGAGTTTCATCTTTCTTTGGCTTCTGTTTTACTGCATGCCTTCTCCTCAAAAAGGCAAAACTTGATGCAATGGTGGGAGATGTGACTACTCTAATCACTTTTAGACACAGAAAAAACTATCTTGGTGTTCAAGAACATTTCTGTTTTGTACTGTGTCACTTGCTTCCCTTATAGGTTCATAAGAAACTTTGCTTATTGGTCATAATATTTACTGGAAAT
>NW_011889209.1:757519-779187 GCF_000151845.1 Pteropus vampyrus | reverse complement strand
AAATGATTTTAAGGTATTTGAAGTCAGGGCAGTATTACCTTTGGAGGATGTGAGCAGTGACTGGAACAGGATGGGGGATTCTATTTATTGCTCTTGGTGGTGATGGTTAAACATATGTTAACTTTGAGAAATTCATCAGATATACACATATTTGCATATGTTTATGTAGATGTTATTCATCAATGTAAAAGTTTATGTAAAATTATAAATATCAAATATCTCTGCAAAACTTATATAATCATATCCCACATTATCGATAAGATTTATAGCAAAATACACAAGCTAGAAGAGTATCATGAAAAATGTTTTTACTGTTGATTTTTTTCATGCACAACTGTACTTATTTATTTAAAATTAAATTCTTCCTCATACTCATTAGCTACAGCTCAGTGTAGATTAGAAAATGGATATGCTATTTAAAAAAACAAACCCAAACAGCTCTATTAGGATCTTATTATTAGTCCTCATTAGAATTTAAGCATACATTAGTCAGGTATCTATTAAGAACACTTTTAGATGAAAATTTCAAGGTGTTAACTCATCCCTCAAGGGCATTTGAAGATTCTTTCCTTTTGTAGTTTCTTTGAAGCTTTGATTGGCTTTAACAAAGAGGAAACCATTGATGAAAGTTGAGTCCCTGATCTAATTGTCTAAATACATAAAATATCTTAGTGCATATACTCAAAATAGGATTGACCTGCATTACATGGACTTCACAAAGTTTCTTTCTTTCTAAGACTTATAAATATTTTTAAATCTGTGGAATATATTTTTCAAGTCTGCTGAGTACATTTTATTTTAGAGATAGCCAGTGGATCCGATAATTGTAGAAGCATTAAATGACAATGGAAGTTGGCACTCCACTACAGATTAGTATAGGCACAGAATGGAATAGTATACAACCTCAGGTTGGATAGGAGAATTCTCTCCAATGTTAATGCCACATTTAGGTAGTGTCAGAAGTGATGTGCACTCCAGCGCTGGGTAAATGTAACAATTTTCCAAGGCCTTGTGAATATGATGCCTAAATGGAGTTCATTCTACATTCCCATCTCAGAAACAAGATAAATAAGTTACACATATTCAATAATCAGAAACATTTGCAATGCTCTTTTTTAAGTAAAGTCTTTGCTAGGCACTAAGGATATTGAAAAGAACAGATCTTGTCCACAAAATGAATTCAAAATTTTGCAGGGAAGACAGACAAGCAAACTTTTAATTGGGGTTCACAGAGTGAAGGCTATTGCTATGCTATGTGTAGTACAGTTGCTGACTGCTTAATGTCTCTCAACATATTGACAACACAAAATTTTCTACCTTTTACTAGGTGTGGATGGAAAAATGGTGGCCTATGCTACTAGAAACCCTTTGCTACATCCATGGCAACTTGGAAATCTGCCAACTTGAGTTATGGACCATATGCTATCTTGTCAGAACTGACATAAGTGTCATACCACTAAAAATAATTCAATCAACTTGTATCGAGAGTTTATTAGGACAGATCTATGTGCCACCTATTTATTCCTTCCTCCCTCCCTACAAGAGTGTTGGAGTGTGTGTGTGTGTATGTGTGTGTGTGTGTATGTGTGTGTGTGTGTGTGTGTCTGTGTGTGTGTGTGTAAATTTATACGACAAAACTGCTAAATTTTTTATGTGAATTCTTCTGGTCCTATATTCATAATCATGTTGTTTATAGGTAAATTTTATTTTATTCTTTTCAGTACTCATGAATTTTATTTCTTTTTCTTGTCTTATTCACTGGACAGAGCCTCCAGAACAATATTAAATAGCAGTAATCAAAATAAGCATCTTTTTCTGTTTTTTTAATAATTCACTGTTTATTTTGGTGATTAAAGCTACAAAATGGAAATTTCATGTGATTCAACACAATAGATAATAATTTATGATATTAATGATATTTCTTTTTATTCTCAATAAGATTTTTTTCATCATGAATGAAATTAATCAAATGATTTAAACATTTTTTAAAAGTCATGTAATTTTTTTCCCCTTTGTAGTTAATGTTTTAGATTATACTGACACTACCCTACCTAAAAGTAAAGTCTGGCTATGGGAGGTTTTGAATATTATTTTGTTTATTAATAGACTTTTGGATTTTAGCCTTTCTAGTAGATGTGTAGTGGTATCTCATTGTTGTTTTAATTTGTATTTCCCTGATAACATATAATGTTAACATCTTTTCACATGCTTATTTGCCATCTGTTTATCGTCTTTGGTGAGATGTCTGTTCAAGTCTTTTGCTCAACTTTTTTTTTTTTTTAATTTGGGGTGTTTGTTTTCTTATTGTTCAATTTCAAGCATTCATGCATATTTTTGGATGCCAATCCTTTATCAGATATGTATTTTGCAAATATTTTCTCCCAGTCTGTGGCTTGTCTTCTCATTCTTTTTAACAGTATCTTTCACAGAGCAGAGTTTTTAATTTTAATAGTGTCCAACTTAATTTTTCTTTTCATGGATTGTGATTTTTGCATCTAATAAATCATCAGCAAAACCAAAATCACTTAGAGTTTCTCTTATCTTCTAGAAGTTTTATAGTTTAAAATTTTATATTTAGGTCTTTAATTCATTTTGAGTTAAATTTTGTAAAAATTGTAAGTTCTGTTCTGGATTTCTCTTTTTTTTCATGTGGAAAATAATTGTGCAGAAGTTCCATCACTATTTGTTAAATAGACTGTCTTGTTTTCATTGAATTGCCTTTGCTCCTGTGTTAAAGATCAGTTGGATGTATTTTAACTCTCAAACTAGTCATACTGAGTTTCCAGCAATTCATCAATTGTCATTTAAGTGTTCCTCATAGTGTTGGCTCCAACTTGGCTTCTGCTCCTGGAGAGTTGTGATTCTCTGCATCTGCCTTTCTCTCCAGTTATCAGGGCAGCCTTTTGCCTCTGACTACAATTCTCTGATATTTCTAAAAAGAGTTGTTTTTTTAGTTTGTTCAGCATTTTTTTGTTGTGAAGGTAGTTGTAATGGCTTCCAAGCTTTTTACATGTTAATCTGGCAAAGGAATTTTGAATCTGCCTTTTGTAAGTTATTTTCAAATGCATTCTTGTTCTGAATTTTCTTGAGCTTAGAGAAAGTGATGATTTATTTATTTATTTTACTTAGAGGAGAAAGAAAATGTCATAAAGCAGGGGCACAATCATGTTTCAACTTCATCTTTTATTGCTAGGCAATGGCCCTTTGCTCTTTGAAAGTGGTTCTATGGGGTGTGTGGAGGCTGCAAACAGGTTTTACTCTTCTTTGAGGTCATTTGCACATTTGTAAAATTTTTCTAACTTATTAAGCAAACCTACCTTGTTGTCTTATTTCAATCTATGAGAACACTTAATATTTTTCTACTGAATCTCTTCTTGTTCTTTCTTCCTACTCACATGCTCGCTCAATCCTTTCATTTAAGGAATGTTCAGAAACCTGCCCCTCACCTCTCACTTACCCTGATAGTATGGAGATTTGAGCTCTAATACTAAGAATGCTGGATTAAACTCAGACTAAAGCAAGCCCTGTAAGCCTGGGCTACAAGTACAACAGCAGCCCTGCACACCCAAAGGGAAGAGTAAAAGAAAGCAACATACACTTGACTTGCCATGACCTTGAAGTTTTCCTGTCCTCAGCACATGAGATCCAGTGACACCTCCCTGTGACTCAACCTCTGACCTGTTTTGGGATCATATTCTTTCCTGGCCCTCCTGGAGTTCAACTACTTTCTTATTGGTCAACTGGCATCAGGCAGACCGTCTGTTCTGCGGTTACCACTAAACCCTTGAAGTGGCATTAACTTAGTCCCATTTCTCAGATATGAAAACTGATGTGTATTATGCTTAATCAAAGAGTGCATTACTTGTAGGTGACGTGCCAATGCCCATGTTGTACAGCATGATGCTCCAAAATTGCACCTGATTGTGTGTCACTAATAGCAACATAGCTGCATTTTTAACCCTTACTAAGTGTCAGACACTATTCTAAGCAATTTATGTATATCATCTAGTTAAATTATCACAACACACTTATGTTGTAGGTATTATCAGTAGTTTATATATTAAAACGAAAACAATAGTAGCAACAACAATGATCACTTGAAGCTTAGAGATACGAAGTAACTTGCTCAGCATTACACACCCACAAGTGGTAGAATCTGATTACATCACCTGGTCTGACTTAGGAGTGTTCCTGCCTTGACCCCTGAGATTTACTACACAGAGGAGACCTTAGAGGCAGCAAGGTCACCACCCACCTCACGTACATTCTCCTCTCCTCCAGTTTGTCAAACGGGTTTCCAATTTCTAATCACATGCACATTCAGTAGCCCTCAGATCATTAATTTTGTCTTCATTTTTCCATCAGATCTGCCTATTTGACATACTCATTTATTCTACTTCTTCTTTGCTTGAATTACTTAATTGATTCCTGGTTCACTTAAAATAAAGACAATTTTTTTTTTTTTTACCATAAACCTCCAAACCCTATATGCCTTGGACCTCACCTACCACTGCAACTTCATCCTTCATCAATCTTCCCACCGCAGTTTAGCCACACAGGTATTCTCTCAGTATTGTAACCAGAAATACCTCAACTTTAGGACAGAGGGGAATTCCTGGCCCATCTCCGGCATTTTCCCACAGTCTCGGCTCACTGCTGTATGTCCTGTGTTTATCATAGTGCTTGGCACAAAGAAGGTGTCAATAAATATATATGAATAACTGAGTGCAGTATAGAAAAGTTTCCAGCTGAACAAATGTTCCGTTCATGACTGCAGTGGACTGATGGCCTTCTTGCCTTGGATTGTGGCTGCTGTGTGGCTGCTCATGGAAAGTCTTAGAAGGAAGCGAGGATTTCACCTCCACTATAAGAACACCAGCTGACAGGGCTGCATGTGTGTTTGTGAGCCCAGTTCTCCCTCAGCTTTGGCTTCTTCCTCTTATCATGCTCCACATACTTTGAGTTTTATGTCTTAGATAAGGAGATAAATCCATTCAGGTATGATACTCTGCCACACAGCAATGATAACACAATGTGTTTTATGCCCATGTCTGTACTTTGAGGTAAATGTGTGTGTGGGTGGCGGATCCCTAGAGAGGACCTTTGTGTCTTTTCTGTGGATATCTGCTCTTTCTAAGGAGTCCCTGATTGAATCCCTTTTTTTCTAAGAAAGACAAAGTCAAGCCTTGCCTTTTCTTGCAGCCTTTTATCCCTCTGTTTGGTGCAATAGGACTTGTGTTCTCTTCCTTTCACTGCTCCAGGAAGCCATGGTTTCAGCTCTTCTCTTGGAATCTCTCTCTCCCTCTTCTCCTTGGCAAGGTTGGCCCTGAGCATGTACAGTAAGCATAGGTGGTTTCTCCCAGTGTTACTTTATCTCCCAGGTGTGAACTCCTAAGCCTTGCAAAGAGACCACCATTGATATTAGCTATGGTGTGGTCTTGAGAAGGGTCTGGAGGAGTGGGGTCTCACATGTCCCAATCTCCTCCACTAGCTCCCCCATTCTCTTAGCAGGGCTTCCTATAGAGACTGTCTGCATGTTGCCCAACCAGAGGAATTATGCAAATGGTGAACACCAATAGGTTCAATAGGAAAATGAGCAGCATTATGACCATCACTACAGGGTGGGTGGTGATTGTGGGAGGCAATGTGAGGCAGGCAGGTTCTGGAAGGCTCCCTGCCACACATGGTATGGGCAGTTCCCAATGGACTGGGATTCTGCACGAGCTCAGAGTACCGGCACATAGAAGAGTTTCAATAGTATTTGTTAATTGATCCTCCTAGAAAGAGTTGCTTTACATGAGTGCTCAGAGACACTCACTGAGTTATTGTCTTTGAAAGACAGTTACCTGGTGGGAGAGAAGAGTGGTCACTGGGTTCAACCGACTGCAGTGAGCAGCAGGATTAGAGAGGCGTTGGCCTTGCTGTTGATGGCTCAGTATGAACCCTCAGCAGGCATGGCTGGGGAACCATGAAGACTGTCCTAATTCTGTGTCATAATGTCTTATCCATTCATTCAGTCAACAGACATAGAACACCTGCCTGGACCCAGGGACACAGAGATGAATAATAAGCCATATCCCTGCCCTCTAGGAGTTTACCACCTGAAAAAGAAGAAAGCCAAGTGAACATTGTTCAAGAAGAGAAAGCAAGAAAGTGCCCTAAGTCTTAACCTTAGGATGGATTAATGGAATGGATTAATGGAAGGCTGTAGAAACACACAGTTTCACTTTAACTATTCACATGCATTAACTTGAGTGAAGCCAATCTAGGGTTGCACGTTTCTCTTAAATATTGTTGAAAGCTCGAAGAGATATCTACACTCTCATGTTCATTGCAGCATTTTTCAAAATAGCCATGATATGGAAACAGGCTAAGTGTCCATTGGCTGCTGAATGAATAAAGAAAATGTGGTACATATACATACAAAGGAATATTCATCAGCCTTAATAAAAAAGAGAATTCTGCCATTTGTAACAACACGGATGAACTTGCTAAGTATAATAAATCAGACACAGAAGAACAAATACTACATGATCCCAGTTGTATCGGGAATTAAAAATGGTCAAACTTATAGAAGCAGAGAATAAAATGGGAAGAAGTAACTGAGGAAGTGTTAGTCAAAGACTACATAGTTGCAGTTAAGCAAGATGAATATGTTTTGGAGATCTACTTTATAGCATCATGCATATAGTTAACAATACTGTATTGTATACTTAAAATTTGTTAAGGGATAGATCTTTTGTTAAATGTTTTTATCAAAAAAAAAAAGACGAGGAGGAAACTAGAACTTTTAGAAATGAGAGTTGACTTTATGGCATTTTATGTGGTGATGGTTATGGTTTTACAAGTATACAATTATCTTAAAATTCATCAAGATGTGCACATTAAATATGTACAGCTCAATTAAAAAAATCACAAAATAGAAAAAAAAAAACAAAGCTGTGGATTCTTTCTTAAGGAAACAAACAAAAACCAAAAAACCCACATGCTAAATCTAGTTCTAATTCAAACCCTTCTCACTAATATTAGTTATTTTTTTCTCTTTCTTCTCTCCTACCATCTCCAGAAGTGATGTAGGACTGCAATCACCTTCTTTGCATAGCAGCTCAAGGTATTTTGAATTGTTCATACACCAGCTCTAGCTTCATTCCCTGGAGTGCTTGTCCTGGTCCTGGTCCTCTCCTCATCCAGACTCATTAGTGCATTTGTAATGTGCTTCTAGTGATAGTGGAAGCTATGAGAAATAAAATCAGAGATGTTCAAAATGGAGGGCCAAATCAATGAGCTATTTTAAAAAGCTGACTCCTGTTTTCCCTGTTCCTCTTCCCATCTTACTAAATCAATGCTGTTTGCAGAAGGAGGCATTTATAGTAGGAACACATTTACTCTCAGGAAGGATTAAAGCACTGTCCTTCACAGGGTAAACAACTTGTCTTGATTTACCCAGGACTTTTCCATATTTAGCACTGAAATTCCCACATTCTGGAAATCCCTCAGTCCTGGGCAATCTGGGATGGTTGGTGCTTCTCCTACTTCTAGGGAAATATGTTAGGCAGAACATGAGTTAGGGTGGAAACTAGGAGTTCTGCTCAAAACTCTCATGAAAACCTCCCTGGGTGCAGTCCCCAACCTTTTTGGCACCAGGAACTGGTGTTCTTATCAGAATCTAATGCTTGATGATCTGACGTGGAGCCGAGGTGGTAATACTAGTGCTAGGGAGCAGCTGCAAATACAGATAAAGCTTTGCTTGGGCAGACATACCACTAACTATTACTGATCTGTGGCCCAGGTTTGGGGACCTCTGTAGAAGGTTCTAGGCTAAAGCGCCAAACACTGTGATCCAGTGGTCTTGGAGAGAAATATTAAGGAAGTGTAGGACATCTGTTGGAGAGAGAGTCTCCAAACACTCCTTCATCAGTGGTCATCTTTCCCATATCTGGTGTCCGTAGGCTGATCTAGAGAGCAATGCTGGCCTTCAGAAGTGGAATCCCATCTGATAAAGCTCACTTGAGCCTGTAGGTCTGAGATTTTGCATCTGTCTTAAGCAGAGGTCTACTGAGAATCACAAATAGAAAGCCTTTATTTGACTTTTAAAAAGATGAAACAATAAAGTTTATATTACCTCTTTTAAAAAATAAATACAAAGAAAGAGTATAGAATTCTGTGATTTCAAAGTAGAAAACAGCAGTATTCATGATAATGATGATCTGTAGATTGCCCAGAGAAGGAGAGAGACAGTGTGGCCCCAGCCTCACATTCTTTTCCTGCTTCTCAGTGTCAATGTAGAAGCAAGATGCAGATGCTGTTACCTGACACCACACACTTTCAGGATAGCAATCTATCCCTAAGGTAGACCATATGGACCCCACTGATTCAGTACGCTGTAACCTTTATTAACGTCAGCACTCTTTACTCCACCTTTGCTCTGACTCACCTGATATGATTCCCATCCTCTTAAACACCACTCCGAGAGCTTATCTCCAGATAGCCGTTGTTGGTTGGAATCTTCTGTCCCAATATTCTCAGGTGTGGGCCACTCAGTGTCTTCCTGGAGGCAGACATCTAACAAGCACTTCTTTTCCCCACATCCTCACACTGTTCTCCAACAAGTTTCTTTCTCTTCATATGACAAAAACCATAGGAAATGCCTACAACCAGGCATGTGGAGGCCTGTAGCATCTTAATCTTCAAGCTTGTTGTCCAAGAGCATCTGCAGATGTGAGTCATGAAGAGAATATATTTCCTGATGTGCTTGGAGAAAGGACAGAAGGAGGCATCATTTCCAAAACAACAGAGGCCAGGATATGAACTAAATTCTCTGACTACCTTAGAGTCACTTGTTAAGTGACTCACCAGACTCCCTCAGCCCTTTTGGAGCACTAAAAGCAGACAAGTGCCATTACCAAATCCTAAGATTGAATCCTAAGTGTTATAAAAATGGAACCAGATTCTCTGGTCCTTGCTAGGCACAGCAAGTTCATAATGCTTACAGTCATGGACTGGTAGATATTCCTCCCTAGGGGCTCCCTTCGTCTTATTCAAAGTAATTTCTAATGTTCCCAAAGCCCAGTACAGTGTAAAGAATCCTCCCACCTCTTCCCCAATACAAGACCCCTCCTAATTCTTCCCTGAAGTGTGCCCCAAAGACAGTCCTTATATCTGAGAATTTTGAAACAGAAGATGCCAACAAACAAGGGCTCAGGGATAGCCCCTGGCCCACTTCAATCCACCCTTCCCTGATGGCTATAGCTGTCATTGAAGTGCCTCTGATTCAGATAGTTTTACCTCTAAGGGTTTACAGCCTATCCCTGCCCCCCCATCTCCTAACTGAGTGCACAAGAGATCTGGCTGCTTCCCAGATTCCCTTTTTCTTTATGTCCACAGACAGGCTAGAGCAGACCCCTGAGCCTCAGACCCTGGGGCAGTCAAAAAAAATTGTTTATTTCAGTGGATTCTGTCCAGAAGCAAAGGGAAAAGTTAGCCAAGCCCCTGCAATAGGTAAGTTAGCGTCAGCCTCTGAGCTGAGCCCATGCCCTGTTCAAACCAGAGTGGTCTACATGGTTTGGGGGAAAACTGAAGGTCAAGAGCATGGGTCTGATCCCAGAGAGATGTGGACTTGGATGCAGAAAAAGAGGAACACGAGGAACTCCAGGCTCAGGAGGGCTAGCACTTAGACAATTCTGTGATTACAGGGCTCCCTCCTTCCTTGAGAAAAGCAAAGTGATGAATTTTAGAGAGCAAACTTGAGACACAGCCAAACTAGACAAGAATAAGCCATCATAGCATAATATATAGTAATAATAATATACATGATAGGTTTTACTTGGCCCTTTCCACCCCAGGCAGCACAGTTTATTAGTCTAAAAAATGATACATCTGAGCATATGATAAATCATCCCTGGACTAAAAGATATCATCATGGGTCTTAATTGTTTTTGTAGGGCATTATTAACGATGCTTCTTTAACAGTTACCTGATACAATTTGCAGGTGCAATTCTCATATGAGCATCATGGCTTCCAGGGTTGTGTTTCTCATATTTGTTTCTAGACAGAACCCAAAACTGACATTCATTTATTGCCCACTCCTGGAAACTTCACTAGCACTACATGTATTACATACTACTTTTGTCAGAAACATTATGGAAAGTGTGTTTATATGAAATTATATATTCTATACTATTTGATTTTCTGTTCCTATAAATGCTGTTATTTAAACAAGACAATGCTAAGATTAATAACATTTTTATATATTTTTTGTTCTCTGATATAAAGTTTTTATAATTTTTTATTGGACATTTATATTTTATAGGCTATATTATTACGTATTAAGATATATAAATGTGAAGTCTTTTA
The DNA here is from genome assembly GCF_000151845.1 of Pteropus vampyrus. Classification (NCBI taxonomy): domain Eukaryota; kingdom Metazoa; phylum Chordata; class Mammalia; order Chiroptera; family Pteropodidae; genus Pteropus; species Pteropus vampyrus. Next base: position 768,833 of record NW_011889209.1, on the reverse strand, counting down.
AAAAGAGAAAATAAATACAGTAGGACTAATTAAATAGACATTAAATATAGGTCATATTGAGTATTTTTAAAAAATAATATTTAAAATAATATTTAAAAGTATGTTTTTTTCTTTCCTTCCCATTATATAGTAGTATATTTTTGCCCTTTCTTTTTTGTTTTTTTTTTTGGTATTTTTATGAACTACCTGAAGTCTTTAGAACAGTTTTCTTTCATGAAATGAGAAGGCTAAATACAGTCACACATAAAATTCACTTTGACCTACCTGCAGATTTACTCTTATCAGTCCAATGTAATGACCGAAAGCTAAATATCTCAACAAAAGCATGGAATTCTTAGATTTTATCTATCAGCAACAGCAAGTTTTTATACTTGTTGGAATTAGTTTCTAGCTCTCAAAAATGTCTATTCACTTTGGACTTGTAGGCTTGTTTTGGTCAATTAGGTCCTCTACATCCTAAATTTATCATATAGGCTATCCCTATCTGTAGTATCTATTTTTAAACACTTAAAGGCACACTGAATGCCATCAAAAGTTAAATCTATCTTTCTCAGGGGAAATGGTTTTAAATAAGTAAAATTTGTGAAATCAAAGTTGGATTTAAAACAAATTACAGTTTTAGTAAAGAAATTGAGAACATTCTGGTTAAGTTGGCTATCCTTTTCTGGTGACATTATTATTATTATTATTATTATTATTATTATTATTATTATTTTTATTTTATTTTATTTTATTAGTTTCAAGTATATGGTACTTTGGTTGGCCATTTATATTGTTTATAAAACAATCCCAATAATTGCTCTTTCTTTCTTCTGGCTCTTCACCTAGCCATTACATTAATGCTAATTGCATTCTCTATACCCTGCTCCTCATCCCCCGGTGACCATCTATCAACTACTAATTTGTACTTCTTTAACACTTCATCTAATGACATTATTTTGAGTAAGAAAGCAATCTTATAATCAAATGGTGAGCTATTTTTCACTTGGTGATTTTTTGTTGAAATCCACGTGAATCGTCCAACAACTTAGATAGAGTCTGTTCATCTTTTCCTTGACTCCTAGAATCTCTTTGAAGAATACCAGTTTTAAAGAAAGAGCATAAACATTTAAATTTTACTGTAATCTATTTCTCCATTCTCTTCCCCAATGTATTTCCAAATTAGACAAGGATATTCTTTTGGTTCCACACTTTGAAAATATGAGATGATGGCAGGCCAACACTTTCACAGCAATGTCAGGTGTCTGGTAAGCCTATGTCTAAGGAAACGATCTCAATTATTTCCATCATCAGAAATCTCGGTAATACAACTTGCAGGTGTAGTAAGTGTTTCCAGCATTTGGACTGCTTCTGTAGGTTAATGAGAAACTGAAAAGTGATACAATCTCAGAGGATAGCAAACTATTTGCTGAAGCAGTGCTGCATACAGCATATACGGGACATTCAGTAGGTAAGCTCTATTCATTTTCTTTGGTAAGTTTACTGACTGAACTGAATTTGCCAAAATTTACAGTTATACTATCTGCTGAATATTCAGTTATATGAGCGAAGTCAAGTTTATGTTTAGACAAGATATCAATAATTTTTAAATGTCTTCTTTGTTTTATTAAAATCTTCATAGAAATCAAGATTATTTCAAGTTTTATTTTTTTCAAATCAAAGTACCTGAGAGTTTGGGGACCGTTGTTTACTTGATGTGATTTAAAGTATCACTTGATATGCTGTGCAAAGCATGGTTGTTGCTAAGATCTGACAGAAACAACTCTAAATTGTAAGGACTGACACACCTGTCATCAAAATTTCCCTTTTGTTCTCCCACAGGGCACTTTAGTTGCAACTTCTAAGTGAGGAAATATCTCTACTCAGTTTCATAGAGCAATAAAGGGAAGAATACAAGAGAATGATAATGCATATTTGTTCTTGCCATAGGTCCAAACTAATTCTGCCACCACTACTGAAGACTGATCTTTCATATCATTTTGGGAAATGAGAGCTTTTAATTGACTTAGACGTACGTTCCCTTTCTCAGCCTGGACTTACCCAATCCCTAATCATTTTCTGAATATTGTACAGGGTGCTCTCTTGGTTATTTACCTTCCTAATCCAGTTTCATGTGTCTGTTCATCTGTTATTAAAGTTACATATCCTTTAGCCTTGTTTTTCAGTGATAACTGGGTCATATCAGTGTTGATACTGTAATCATTCTCATTTTCCTTATCTGAACTCTTAGGAAACATGATCACAATATTCATCATGTTAAAAATTAAGTTAGTACAATCTAGACACAAAGCATAACAATTAATCCAAAGGCAATGTCACGAGTGGTCTATTAGTGCTCACCATTACACCATAATTACACGATGAGACACATCGCTTCAAGGGATGCAACAATGCATGTGACGTTATGTGGACTACAGATTATGGCTGCCAACATCAACGGCAAAAACACAGTGACTATGTAAAAACAGCTAATCTGTGCCTTAGCCATGTGACACTAAAAACAGTTTTGTTTCTAACCCTATTTTGGAGGGCTACTGTATGAGTTTTGTACCTTTTCCCTAAATTTCTGGATCCATTTCTCAAAATCAGGACTTTTGCATCCTGGTGCAAGGTTTCTCAGAAAGTAGAATTTTCAGTGCTGAAACCAGAATAGTCCTGGACTAGCAAGAAAGGTTGGTCACCCTAGCAGATCCCTCCAATCAAAGCTTATCTCCTTTTCTTTATGCCCCTATCGCTTTCCTGTGAGCACCTCTATGTCCTCACAGGAAAGTGTTAGATACCTAAGAAAAAGGCCTATAACTAATTCTGTATGCTGCTGGCTTGCAACTGCTTAGCAAAGTGTTTCCAGCATTTGGACTGCAGAAGGTATTAAGAGGTAAACATGTTTTTATTGAAATATCTCTGCCCTCCAGCATATTTATTTTATTTTTCAGGAGTGGCTTCCTGCAGCTCTGCCACTGAGTGAAAGAAGGACTTAGAAGAGTTTTCTTTGTAATCTCAAAAATCTGGCAGACTGACTGAGTCTGGCAAACTGACTGAGCATAGAGCCAGCCTGGTATGAATGGCGATGTACGCAGGTTTTTCCCAGCTATGCCTACCAAACTGTGTGACCTTGAGCAAGGCATTTGACCTCTCTTGTTCTTATTTTCAAATCACATAGCAAAAAACAAATAACCCAATTAAAAAATTGGTAAAAACTTGAATAGACATTGCTCCTAAGAAGATACACAAATGGCCAATAAGCATATGAAAAAAGCACGTAATGTCACTAGTTATCAGGGAAATGCAAATCAAAATCACAATGCAATATCACCTCATGCCTGTTAAGATGGTTATTATAAAAAAAAAAAACAAAGATAACAAGTGTTTCCGAGGATGTGGAAAAATTGGAGCCTTGCTGGTCGGAATGTAAAATGATGCTGAGGCTGTAGAAATAGTATGGAGGTTCCTCAAAAAATTAAAAATAGAACTGCCATATGATCCTGCAATCCCATTTCTGGATATTTATCTAAATAAATTTATCTAAAATAATTGAAATTAGGGTATGTTTGCATTCCCATGAGCATTGCAGCATTATTCACAGTAGCCAAGATGTGGAAACAATCTAACTGTCCATCAATGGATGAATGGATAAAGAATATGTGGTATATACATACAATGGAATATTAGTTAGCCTTGAAAAGGAAGAAAGTCCTGCCATTCGAAACAATGAATGAACTTGGAGAATATTACGCTAAATGAAATAAAGTGATCACAGAATGCATGATTCCACTTACATGCGGTATCTAAAATAGTCAAACTCATAGAAACAGAGTAGAATGGTGGTTGCCTAGGGCTGGGGAGTTACTAATGAAGAGTTGCTTATCAACAAGTATAAGGTTAAAGTTATACAAGCTGAATAAATTCTAGAACTCTGCTTTACAACATAGTGGCTATGGTTAATCTTGTATGGCATATTTAAAAAATTGGTTAAGAGAGATTTCCTATTGAATGTTCTTACTAAATTAAAAAATAAATAAATAAAATGAGAGGCCTTTGCCATTCTTTCACCAAGTTTTGCTGGGTGCTATTATGTGTTAAGCACTTTGCTGGGTGCATTGATGAACTATCCAGTGGTAATCCAAATGGACAAGAACCTTGTCCTTTAGAAGACCCATAAGAAATTTATACTGAGGAGGAGAGATTGGCAGCTATAACCTCAGGAATCTTTGTGTTATCTGGGGGCCCTTATCTCAGATGCCAATTTTTGGCTGAATTTCATTCTTTAGAGGTACCAAATAGGGGACTGTTTAGAAATATGCAGGTATCTGCAAAAGCAGTAGGCAGGGGAGCAGGTAGGGTCCAGACCTGGCAGGCTGCCGGGGCCTTCCTGAGTGTCCTGAGGCCAGAGTGAAGGCCATCTCTGAGCTGCCAACTTGCCTCAATGTCACTTGTATCTCTGCTCTATAAAACACCAGAACTTCCTAGTTTAGGCTCTAGCAACACTTTTGTAGCAATTTGCAAGCCTGGTTTTTATTTTTTTCTCTTGTGGATTTTTTTACTTATGATTACTTTCTTTTCTATTTTATTCTTGATTTTCTCCCCAAGAGTTCGTCAGCATTTGCTTTCCACACTCTGTTTTAGATCTGGAATTGCAAGACCTTGATGAAATTCTAACTCTGCAATGGCTCTCTCTACTGCTTCCCTGAAAGTCAAGTGGAATTTTTTTTTAGGCCATAACATTAACTGTGATCTTAGCACATCACTAATCTCTCTAGGTCTCCTTTCTTGTCTATAAAATGTGGATAACAACATTTGGCAGATTTGATAATATAAGTGATAAAGCAATATGTCCATGTATTTTTCCTTTTATTTGTTCATTTTATTCATTCATACATTTATTCATTCATTCATCCATTCATTGGTAAGCTACTATATGCTAGATCTATCCATTGAGAATCAAGATGATTGTAGAGTTTATATTCTAGTAAGAAACCTAGACAATAAACAAATATGTGAGTCCATGTGTGGATGGAGTTGCAGTATCCTGTTTTGGAGAAACCTGTTTCTGCTTATCATGAAATTATGCTGAGCATACTGATATACTGATGTTTACCAAGCCCATCAAACAAGCCCTGGAATAAAGACTCTCAGAACTCCATGACTGATCCCTCTTGGGATCTCTCTAGCTAATACAATGCTGCCAGCAGGATGTCTGATATTTGGGTAGCCTCGTGTAGGGTCCTATAGAGAGAAATTTGTGCTGAAAGACCAAAAGTTAGGATAGTTCAGAGCAGGAAATTTGGTGTCAGAGCATAGCTGGATACTAAATGTATAATCTTGGATAAGTTACTTAACCTTTCTAAGTTGGTTTCCTTATCTGTAAAACAAGTGCCACCTAACTACAATCATATAGTAAAGAGCCTTTTCAGATTAACTTCTTTCATTTAATAATATTTATTTAAGTTTCTTCCATATCTTTTTGTGGCTTGATAGCTAATATCTTTTTAACACTGAATAATATTCCATTGTGCAGATGAACTGCAGTATATTTACCCACTCATCTACTGAAGGCATCTTGGTTGCTTCCAAGTTTTGACAATCATGAATAAAGCTGCTATAAGCATTCATGTGTAGGTTTTTGTGTAGACTTAAGTTTTCAACTACTTTTTGTACATACCAAGGAGCAATAACATCCTTCTTTGATAGCCTAATTCTCTCTAATTGATCTACCAACAGAAAAAAAAGGTTATTTTCTAACTTATTTTAAAAATACAATTGACTTATTAATTCATAATTTTTATTACTACTTCAATGAGAGTTATTGGTTTAGGTTGAGTCAAAGCCTCATTTATTCATAATTCAGCCAATGTTTACAAAGCTTCTCACCAGATACTGAACATGGTTCTAGGGATAAGGAGATTCATAAGCTGTCATATCTAAGACTAGTCCAGGGCAGCAAGGAAGCAAAAAAGTACAGTATAAGGCTATCCTAAAGGAATATACAAATGTGTATAGAATGTAGAGGCCGGTTCTACATGGTGAGATTGCTTTAGGAAAAGATTTATAGAGGAAGCAAGATGAGAGGTCATCTCTACCTTGAGTTCCCTTCATATCTTCCCCTACCCCTCTGGTTAGGACTTGCTCCACTCTCTTGAACTATTTTGCACATTGATAAATATGTGTGATAAACACTTAGCATTGAAGACTGAATTCACACAAGAGCAGAGTGAAGGAAAATAAATTGATACATCAATGGACATGTAAAGCCAACAGGAGTCATCTAAAGGAATACAGTGGCAAAATTGAGAGTGGCAAAAAAGAAGACTAACTCCTAGAGCAAGCCTGGGGTATGCAGGTGCACCTGTGTGTAGACATGAAAATATATAAATGTACAGGGAACTTTGGCTTGATGTTATCATTCTCTGCCTCAAGGAGAATTTGATGTGATTGTGATCATACATTTTGATCAGGTAAAGTGAAGTTGATGTCCTGGAGGCTGGCATGATGCTCCCAGTGCATTGGTCAGGTGAGCATTTCTTACTCTATTGGGATAAGATGAGTTGCTTGTGATACCATTAGCATTCAACATGACCAGTTCTTCAGTTTGGCTTCTCTCAGTGGCCTCTTGCCATCTCCTGATCAGAAGTGACAACAAACTGGGCTCAGCACACCTGCCCCTGGAAATCCAGAGGAATCATTTCCTTTGTTTCTGCTTCATCCAGAACAGAATCCTCTGATTGAGCTGAGTGTCCGGGCTCAGTCCCTATTCACAGCTCCATCTAGTGTAACTGATTTGTGACTTCTCTCTACAAATGTGCTGATTACTTAAATTGAGTCTTCATGCTCAAGCATTTAGAGGAAGCTTCAGATGCAAAATTGTTTATAAATTTCTTGAGTCTGAACTCTGAATGTAAGAAATACATTTGCATAAATCTACAAATGCTAAAAGGCAAGCACAGGTCCCATTAAATACTCATCATGTTAGCTTCCTGCTTGCTACAAGCATGCTGGAGTAGCTAGAAACTTAGTAGATGGGGTCCTGGCAATGTCTCATTGTGGGCTTTGCCATTCTAGGATGAGCTGGATACAATTCTGGGTGAAAACATTCTGCATTTCCTTGCCACAATCCTCTAGGACCCCAGTCTCCTTAAACCTTGAATTACTTCTTAACTCCACTTCCACCCCTTTCTCAGTTAAGACCCTGGATGTTTTACTACTTATACAAAACCTTCTGACTCACTCTAGCCTATAGTGGTCATGTTAGACACATCTTATGTATCTCCTCATATTTCATCAGTCTTGCCCACCTCCCAGTTCTATAGATTTTTCTATGTCTCAGCTGCTACCACAGCCAATCTATTACACTTGGGGTCTTAAGATTCTGCTATATGGTCCTGACAGATGTTTTGTCCTGGATTACTGGGCCTCTCACTAGCTATTACCATGAGCCCAATGGTCACTTGTTGAGTCTATGGCTCCCTTGATTATGTTCAGAATTGGATGAGCTGCCATGTCATAAATAGGATCTGGTTGTCCAAACAGCTGTCAAAGGGTTGGATGGCACAACCCCCTTGAGAGGGAATTAACTCCCTATAAAGTCAGCTAGACAAATGGAAACCAGGATACAGGATAAATGGACACAGGAAATTAAATTCCTTCTCACCTTACTTTCCTATGGACTACTTCACATTATGTCTTTTCCTATATCCTATATGAAGAAATCCTATGAAAATAAATACACAAATATGCAGAATAACTGATCATGTTTCATTATAGTTCATGAAACAAAGGCCAGCATAGAATCACACAATCTTAAATAACTTTTCTTTCTCCTCTTTTCCATCTACCATTTTTTCACTTATACTAGGATTGCATATTCTAAATAAAGCATACATTTAAATTCTCATATCGGGCTTTTTTCCCCCTAGGGAAATTGGGCTAAATGAATTATGCCAAGTGTATTTCTAGAAAGCCAGCTATCATGGTGGGATTTTGGAATTGGATTATGTTAAAATTTTGTTAAATTAACATTTGTTAAGTAGAACACAGGGTGCTAGATGGTGGGTTCAACAACAGATCACACACAGGTCTTGGAGGAAGTACAAAGCCTGCCTTAAGGGGCCACATGGAGAGGTGCAGGCAGAGAGAGTGATAAGACCTGGGGCATGAGCCTTTATTAGGAGACGCAGGTGCAGTGCTTTGGGGTTTCTGGATTAAAATCAGTTTGGTCAGTTCAAACCAAATGAGCAGTTTTAGTAAGCTCCTCGGGGCTTGTCTAAATGGTGTGCAAAGGTAAAGCCCTGGGTGTCAGGGAAAGGTGAGGCCAGAGATGTTGGAGGGGAAGTGCCCCCATCTCAGGTCTCAAAGCCTGTTCTTCTCCTTATCCTTCTCCCTATGAAGATAGCATGCAGAAGTGAGACAGCATCAGAATGTTCTGCTGCTACTTTACCAGGTGCCTTATTCTAATCTCTTTATTCTCTCTGGGCCTCACTCCCCATTTGTAAAGTGGGTCATCGATCTCTGACATCATGAAAGTATTTGGAGCTCTAAGCAACATGGTCACAGGCAGCTTACAGGTGAGATGGTCACAGGTGGTGCAGACTGGAAGGAGGGACATTCCAAGGAGGCCTCCAGAGGCTACCCAGATGATAGGTCTCTACTGCTTCAAGCAGTCTGAGGTCTGAATGCCTGCAAGGGGAGCAGGTAGGGAGAAGGTGCAGTAATGAAGAGGGTGGGTGCCAGGGGATGCCTCAGATTGGGAAGCCTGTATGTCAGGGGCCGGATCCTGGCTCCTTGCGCTTTGAGGCAATCCACTGAACCAGCCTCAGTGTATATCCCCATGGGAAATGCTTCCCCAATGCATGCAGGGTGTGGTTTGGGCATAGATACACGAGGCTGTTCTGTATTTCCACCAAGACACAATGAGGAAAGGTTTTTTGATGTAGGGGAGGAGCCAGTGGAAGCTATGAAGAAATGTAGAGGAAGGAGGAGAGCTCAGTCCTGCCCTTGGAAAGCTACAGGCTAAGGAGGAGGTAGGAATGAATCCACATTGCAAATGCAACATAGATAGCTGAGAATTAATATGATCACTCAGGATATCGCTGAAACATCATGGAAAGAAGCACTAAACTTTGTAATTATGAGCCCTGGGCGCACCACCTACCAGCCACATGACCTTGAGTAAGTCTCTTGACCTCTCTGAGATTTAGCTTCCATGAGCCTTTTGTTCTGCTGAGTGGTCCTTGGCAGGGCCCTAAGCATTGCTCTGATGTGAAGTCTGATTGTTCTATGACATGTCACTGGAGCACAGTGACAATTTATGACCTGACATAGAGTGATTAAACCTTTCTGTTCACATTCTGGGTTAAAAATGGGGAAGGGTAAACAGAATCTGGGTTTGGAAACTTGTGTAATCTGTGTTTTCCTCTCTGGTTTCAGGTTCCCATAGCCCAAAGAAATCAGGGATGAAAATCAAAGATATTTCTAGTCATCTCCATGGTATAACCTTGAACAAATCCCCAAATGACTGTGCTCTGAACCTCAGTTTATGCATCCATAAAATGGACTCAAAAGTTAAGTATGAGACTTGATGAGGTGATGAAAGTGAAGGCTCTTTGTGACTTTAAAAGGCTCATATAAATATTACTTTTAAGGTAATAATAATGTAAATTTTATTAATATAGTTCCTAAAAGCCTGTCATTTCTTCTCTGGGCATTACCACCATGAGACTGTAGCCTGAGACCGCCTGGGCCCATCTCATGGCATCAAAGCAGATCCACCAGCCTTGGGCAGGAAAACAAAAAGTGCTTCCAGGATGATCCCTAAAAGAACATTCTTCAGGCTTTGCCATGACCAAGTAACTTTCTAGAAACACCACCCCCCAAAGGCATTGGTGGCTTTTCTTCCCTACAAAGAGCATCTTCAGCTGTGGCCTAGGTTCTTCTTAGAACCCCTGTCACTCAGAGTTCTCTTTGGTCTCCTTTTTGAACACCTTTTCAATTAGTGAACAGGGTTGGTGATGTCAAAGCACAATTTACATCTGGAGATATATGTAAAGTTCAGCCTTAGGAGCACATTTTGGCTTAATGCAGATTAATCCAGCCAGTGGGCCCCTAACAGATGGTTTCTCCAGTGATCTTGCTAGGGAAGCTGACCAATTTCTTGGTCGCAATCCTTCAATAATAGAAGGTTTTCTCTTTTAAGAATCCATTTTATTAGGTACCCCATGTGAAAATCTCCTCAGACTCCCCGACTAAATTGGAAGGTGAAACCTTCTGGATACAACACTCCTTCCATTTTGAACACAGTACTCCATTCCCTAGAAAGCATGCTTTCAAAATGGAAGGAGTGTTGTATCCAGAACACTTTTTTTTTTTTTATTGTGGCACTTTTATTTTCTGGTCATGTGCTACTGGCATCTAAGTATGTGGCTTATCTCCCTCACAACATTCTAATTCCCCCAGGACAGGGGTCCTCTTACTTTTCTTTGCACCTTCCACAGTGAACTCTGCACGGCATCCAATGAGAGACACAGTCCCTTCATGCCACTAATGAGATTGATCAATAATTTATAAACCGGTTTTATATGCATTATCTGATTTAAGCTTCTCTGAAATCCCCTCATCTATGTCTCTTGAGTGTAGGTACTGTGACTAACCATCATGTGACTGACCATCACAATGTTTTACTCCCAGTTCCCACCACAGGATCACATGTGCCCTGAGCAAATCATTAATTTAGTCCCTCTGCTCATATAAGAGATGTTCCATGACTGTTTATTGAGTGAATTCTAAAGGAACTATCCTCATTATGAAAGAACAGTAAAGCTTTTTGAGTTAAAATGATCATTCAAAGGTTTAGTAAATGCTAATGACTAGACACAAATCCAAGGTTTCTTTTTCTAATAGCAACACTTTTTCCAGTAGAAGAGAATTAGGTATCAGCTATGATCATTCTGAGTTTAAGATTACATTTTTTTTTTAGCCTCGTTAATCTCTAGAATGCATGATCTTTTCCACGACGGCTCCTGATCTTTTCCATCTCTCCATTCCTGTTCCAACACTGGTCATATTTGGACACCAATCCCAAACCCCAAACCAGATTCCCAACAAGTGGGCCATGCATCTTGTTCTGAGAATTGGTTCACATATTGGTTGAGATGTAGATTTCTCATTCCTCCAGCATGGGGCCTAGGACTGCAAGGATACCCCAGGCAGTCAGGAACCACCCCATTGATTGATCCTAGCATGCCTTAACAATACTACCAGACTCCATGTATGCCCATCCTGAAGGATAATGGGGGCAAGGGAACCAGTACTCCCACCCGACACA
>NW_011889209.1:754605-757469 GCF_000151845.1 Pteropus vampyrus | reverse complement strand
TTTTTTTTTTAGCCTCGTTAATCTCTAGAATGCATGATCTTTTCCACGACGGCTCCTGATCTTTTCCATCTCTCCATTCCTGTTCCAACACTGGTCATATTTGGACACCAATCCCAAACCCCAAACCAGATTCCCAACAAGTGGGCCATGCATCTTGTTCTGAGAATTGGTTCACATATTGGTTGAGATGTAGATTTCTCATTCCTCCAGCATGGGGCCTAGGACTGCAAGGATACCCCAGGCAGTCAGGAACCACCCCATTGATTGATCCTAGCATGCCTTAACAATACTACCAGACTCCATGTATGCCCATCCTGAAGGATAATGGGGGCAAGGGAACCAGTACTCCCACCCGACACAAAGCTCACTGCACACACGACTGCCCCATGCATAAAGCCTTTCCTGCAGAGGTCGGAGACCATAGACAGCTCTCTTGGTTGTCTCCTGCAGGAGCCCAGGCTGTGGGGTGCCCTCTCTAGTTTGCTGAGTAAAACATCTCTCTCTACTTCTTTCATTTCTGTTCCCCAGAGTCACTGTATGAGATGTTTTCTTGCATCAGATTTACCAAACCCCACAGAGGGTTAGGGAACTCAGGTTTTAGAGTGAGATCGATTTGGGCCCAAATTCTAGTTTTGTCATGTACCAGCTGTGTGCCTTGGGCAAACCATTAATTTAGTCTGTCTGCTTATTGACTTGCTCCTCTATAAAATGAGGATGGACTTGACTGAAAACAGTATGTGAAGCATTTGGCAAAGTGACTGGCACAAATAACCTTCAATATAAGTACTACTATAATTATTGTATTGTTATTATTGTCATCATTATTGTAATTACCCAGATTTTGCTATTATCTAAAAATCTCCATTTAGATTCATCATTTTGATAAAAATCAGGCACAATGCAACAAGAGCACAGTAACATCTATGATCCTGCAAGACAACAAACTAAAATCTAATCGAGCATCTATATTTAAGCATCCAGGTTACATTTAAGTTAAACATTCCACTGAGCTCAATATAGAATGTGGGAAATTCTATAGGAACAGATGGCCCAGTTTTTTTCAACAAAATAAATGGCATGGGAAAAGAGGAATGCAGGGAAAATGTGACAGATTTAAAGAAAACAATTACAATGTGTAAACTTTGTATGGTTCTTGATTTAAACATGCCAACTGTAAGGACTCTTTTTGTTGTCGGAGAAAATCAAGGAATTTGAACATAAGCCAAGTATAAGATGACATTAAAGAAATGTTAGAAATTTTGTTAGATACAATGGTAGAATTGCAGTTATATGCTAAAAATGTTTATTTATTATAAATAAATGTTGAAGTACTTTTAGGTAAAATTATTGTAATGCTGAGATTTACTTTAAAATCTCCTGGAGGTGGAGAGAATGAGGATGGGTAGATGAAATAAAATGGGCACAAGTAGATACTTTGAAGCTGGGAGATGTGTACATAAAGGTTAAATTGACCATTCTTTACTATTCTTTTACTTTCATGCATGTTTGAAAATTTCTGTAATGAACTAAGTATAGAATTAAACCCAAACTCCCACTGACATGATTTTACCAGTGTCCCCACTGTTGTAGCACAGCTGCATGCACTCTGGGGAGGGGACTCTTGTCCAGACCCAGGAAACAGAGGGGGCTGGCTCCTGAACATTCACAATCCACCAATCCCACAATATCTGCTGCCTGCCGTTTGGGCCTCAGCACTGCTTTTCCAGTCCTAGGCTGTCTTTGCCACCTACTAGACATGCTTGATTTCTGGCCAGTGACCTAGCTTCTCTAAGCCTCAGAGTCTCGTCTCAAAACTGGGAATGGTGATTTCATCTTCCTAGTTCGAACCCTCAAAATATGTTACTCTTTTATCTTCTCCCAGTCTGGTTTCTCCTGGTTTAGCTAATCTTCAGCTAGCTGGGAGAGCTGAGCACTTGTGGGCCTATAATGGTGGTGCCGACAATATAAATGAGGCAAGGATGGCGGTCTTTGGTGTGTGGAATATAGCTCGGGGCCAAGCTGCCTCCTCCTTCCTGCACATCGCTGTGAATCATAGTTTCCAGCTATTAAACTAAAAATGTATCTTTCACTGTCAAGCAGTTCCACATAAATTCAAGATTTCTTAGCCATGAAAGTTTGATATCTTGGCCTAGAAATGGGATATCTGAGCCAATTTAATATCTTCCTTCAAGAATCTGCAGGTTTTAATACCAAGAGTGTTTCACCAGCTCTCAGCAGCTCTGGTGAGAAATGAACCAAAGGAGCACAGAGGAGCTACATTTGACCTGTTGTGAATTCAGATTCCACCCACAGGCATGGGATCCAGAGACAGGCATGGGCAAAGGACTGTTGTCAGCCACTGTCTCAACGGACGGGTTTCAGATGGAGGATCTACTATCAAAGGGCCCAGGCCAGGCAGCACCAGGCCTTATAGGCAATGGGAGGGATTTTGATTTATATTTAAAGGAACGGGAAACTTTGGAGAATGACAGGATCTAATTTTCATCTATAAAATGACCAGAATTAAACATCTATCTTTAATTAGCTACAATTAGGTCATCATAAAATTAACAGAATTAGTAAAGCTTTCAGATCAGGTGACTTCGGTTATGAGCTTGCACCTGGGTGAATTGTTAAGACTGCAGGGACCACCAGAGTAACTGGAACAGGTCATTCTCACATGGCCCAGCCACTCGCAAGACACCCTGGCTGGAAGATTCAGCTTTCTCAGACCCTCCCAGAAGATTATGGCTTGGAAGATCTTCACACAGCTCAGTCATCTCCTTATCCCCTTTTCCAGTGTCTGCAAAGGGTAGTTTTATTTGTATTGCCCAGCTCTCTAGTTCATGACAGGTGGGCAAAGG
>NW_011889209.1:751294-753395 GCF_000151845.1 Pteropus vampyrus | reverse complement strand
ACCCTGGCTGGAAGATTCAGCTTCCTCAGACCCTCCCAGAAGATTATGGCTTGGAAGATCTTCACACAGCTCAGTGATCTCCTTATCCCCTTTTCCAGTGTCTGCAAAGGGTAGTTTTATTTGTATTGCCCAGCTCTCTAGTTCATGACAGGTGGGCAAAGGGTAGTTTTATTTGTATTGCCCAGCTCTCTAGTTCATGACAGTTACTCCACCAGGCCTGAAGCAAAGCTGCTGGAACACTTTCTGCTTCCTATTGGCTTCCTTCCCTTTACTAGACAGGTCCTGGTTAGAGACCTCCCTGGCCAGCTGGGCCTCAGCCTGGCAGGATCTTGCCTCTGGTCTCTGGCATGGAACGGATTTAAGGCAAGTCTCTGAAGCTTGTGCCAACAGCATCCTGTTTTGTCCTCCAAGGGTTAGAGAAAAGCTATCCCTCTCCCATCCCCAGATCACCCATTATTTATCTTATGTATGTTTGTCATCACTCAGAATTTGTTTCTGTAGCCTGTGTCCATCTGACTGAGGGCCCTTCTCCCAATCCTTCAACCTTGAAAGGCTTTTCCTCTGTTTGAACTCTCTGGAGCCACCGGTGGTGGGTGTGTAAAAGGTACCTGAGCCCACTGCTGTTTTAACTGCATCACCAATTGAGTAAACCTCCTTGGCATCATAAGAGGAAAATTTCATTATAAACTCTAAAACATATTTAGAAAGATCTGCATGATCATTATAATACATTATTCAGTTTGTTAAATGTACTTAAAAAAAATCTTCATGAAATATATCTTCATTGTAAGGGCATCTGTTGTTTCTTGCAAATGATTAGCTATTACTGAATCATCCATTTTACTTTGTTGTGTGGCTAAGACTAATTTCTCTAATTAAAGACCATGCATGAAGCTAACCCAACTTGCCTCATTCTGTACAAATGAAGCTTTCAGTCTTGCTTTATGTAACAATTCTAATGTGTTGGATGAGCAATCTCCCAGGAATAACAGGCCTCAAGCTTCTGGACAGAGGTTTGAGGGTCCTGTGATCTTAATTCCAGCCTTATAGGAACACTACAGCCCTCCAGGGCCACTGAGGTACCACAGGTGTGAGTCCTGCCTGAGTTCCCCTCTCTGGCCTTCTGCAGCATTGATTCACCAGACTGTCTGCAGACAGATAGCCCTGGCAGCTCGCTGTCCTGCTGCTGCTGGCTCAGTCTGACCCAGGTGAGATGCAGGACCATTATAATGGATCCCTCAGATTCTGGGCCAGATAAGAAGCTGGAACCACAGGAAACAAGTGCTGGGAAAGAGGCAACTCCTGAGACTGGGATTCGTCCCTGATGCCTGTTTCCCTGAGAGATTTTGATAAGAGTTTCTTTAAATATGAGTACCAAGTTTGGGGAGAATTGTCAACTTTGCTATGTTGAGTTCCTAACCTTCAAACCATGAATATTGTATGTCTTTCCATTTATTTAGATCTTCTCTTGTTTCTCTCATTAGGATTTTGTCATTTTTAGCATACAAGTCCTATATACATTTTGTTAGACTTCTAAGTATTTCACATTGTTTTAAGTGATTATAAATGATATTATAATTTTAATTTTGATATCCACATGTTCATTGCTAATATATAGAAATCTGATATGATATAATCTTATTAAACTCACTTATTAGTTCTAGATTTTTTTGTAGATTCCAAATGATTTCCTACATCGATACCCATATCATCTGCAAATATGAACACTTATTCCATTATAATCTGTTGTCTTTTATTGACTTATTATGCAGGCTCAAGCTTCTAGTGTTATGTTGAATAAGAGTTTTGGGAATGAACATTGTTATCTTGGGCCACATAACAAAGGGAAAATAATCTTTCATCATTAAGTATAATGATAGCTATAGATTTTTTGTAGATATTCATTATTAGGTTGAGGAAGTTACCTCTCTATCCCCAGTTTCTAAAAATTTTTTAAGAAATCACTTTCTTGGTAGTGTCCTTTATAGAATAAAAGATTTTTTTTTAATTTTGATAAATTCCAATTTATTTATGTTTTGTTTGGTTGTCTATGTTTTAGATATCATATCCAAAAACAAAAAAAAGCAAAAGAAAATTACTT
>NW_011889209.1:749014-749968 GCF_000151845.1 Pteropus vampyrus | reverse complement strand
ATAAATTCCAATTTATTTATGTTTTGTTTGGTTGTTTATGTTTTAGATATCATATCCAAAAACAAAAAAAAAGCAAAAGAAAATTACTTAATCCAAAGTCTCAAAGATTTACTTTATGTTTTCTTCTAAAAGATTATTTTAGCTTTAACTTTACATTTAGTTATTTTTCACTTTTAGTTAGGTTTTATATATGGTGTGAAAAAAAGATCTAACTTCATACTTTTATATGTGGGTATTCAATTTTATCAATACCATTTGTTGAAAAACTCTTTCTCCATTGAATCGTTTTACAATTCTTGCTGAAAATCAATTGTCCACATATGCATAGTTTTATTATATTTATTGCATAAGTATATGGATTCATGTATGGAATCTCAATCCTGTTTCATTGATCTATATGTCTATCTTAATGCCAAAACCACACAATCTTGATTACCATAATTTGTAATAATTTTTGAAATTGAGTTATGTGAGTCTCTGATTTTGTTATTCATTTTCGAGATTGTTTTGGCTACTCTGGATTCCTTGAATTTCCATATGAATTTTAGTATCAGCTTTTCTATTTCTGCAAATAAACAATTTTGATAGTAAGTGTGTTGAATCTGTATATCAGTTTGGGGAGTGTTATCATCTTAACAAAATTAATCTTCTAATCCATGAACAAAGGATGTCTTCCCATTTATCTAGGTATTACTTAATTCACTTCAATAATTTTTATAGCTTTCAGTGTTCAATTCTTGTAGTTTTTCTTTTTAAATTTACTCCTTAAAATTATCCCTAAGTATTTTATTTTTTTAGTGCATTGTATATTGAATAATTTTCTTAATTTCATTCTCCGAGTGTTCATTTCTAGTGTCTAGAAATACAAGTAAATTTTTTATGTTGATCTTGTAGTCTTCAACATTGCTGAACTCATTGATTAGTTCTAATTGTTTTTTACAGGTTTCCTTAGGA
>NW_011889209.1:743031-746625 GCF_000151845.1 Pteropus vampyrus | reverse complement strand
TTTGTTGCTTTTAGGTTTATATCCCACTTTAAATGATATTATGTGATTTTTAACTTTTTCTGTCTGGCTTATTTTGCTTAGCCTGATTATCTCGAGGTCTATCCATGTTCTCGCAAATGGCAGTATTTCATCTCTTCTTATGGCTGAGTAATATTTCATTGTATATATGTACCACCGCTTCTTTAGCCAATCATCTATCGTAGGACACTTTGGTTGCTTCCATGTCTTGGCACCATGAATAATGCTGCTATGAACATCAGTGTGCAAATATCTTTATGGATATGAGTTTTCAAGTCTTTGGGGCAAATACCCAGAAGAGGGATTGCTGGATCATATGGTAGATCAATTCTTAGTTTTTTGAGGATCCTCCATACTGTTTTCCATAGTGGCTCTACCAATTTGCAGTCTCACCAGCAGTGTATGAGGGTTCCTTTTTCTCTGCATCATCTCCAACATTTGTTTTTACTTGTCCTGTTGATAACAGCTATTCTAATAAGTGTGAAATGGTATCTCATTGTGGTTTTGATTTGCATTTCCTAGCTAGTGATGATGAGCATCTTTTCAAATATTTGTTGGCCATTTGTATATCTTCTTGAGAGAAGTGTCTGTTCAGGTTCTCTGCCCATTTTTTGATTGGATCTTTTATTGTTGTTGTTGTTGTTGTTGTTATTGAGTTGCATGAGTTCTTTGTATATTTTGGATATTAGACCCTTATTGGAAGCATTGCTTGCAAATATGTTTTCCCACTCGGCTGGTTGTCTCTTTACCTTGTTGACGACTTCTTTTGCTGAGCAGAAGCTTTTCAGTTTGATGTAGTCACATTCATTTATTTTTGCTTTTACTTCCCTTGCCTTTGAGGTCAAATTCGTAAAATGCTCTTTAAGTCTAAGGTCATTGTGTTTAGTTCCTATGTTTTCTTCTATGCATTTTATTGTTTCGGGTTTTATGTTCAAGTCCTTAATCCATCTTGAGTTAATTTTGGTGTGTGGCGATAGAAAACAGTCTAGGTGCATTGTTTTGCAGGTGCCTTTCCAGTTTTCCCAGCACCATTTATTGAAGAGGCTTTCCTTTCTCCACTGTATGTTTCTGGCTTTTTTGTTGAAAATTATTTGCCCATATAAATATGGGTTTATTTCTGGACTCTCAATTTTTTTCCACTGGTCCATGTGTCTGTTTTGCTGCCAATACCATGCTGTTTTAATTGCTATCACTTTGTAGTATAATTTGAAAGTATAATTTGTAGTATAATTTATAGTATAATTTGAAGAGCGATTCCTCCAGCTTATTCTTTTTT
Organism: Pteropus vampyrus; assembly: GCF_000151845.1. NCBI lineage: Eukaryota > Metazoa > Chordata > Mammalia > Chiroptera > Pteropodidae > Pteropus > Pteropus vampyrus. The sequence continues at coordinate 745,331 of NW_011889209.1, read as the reverse complement.
CTCAGGATGGCTTTGGCAATTCGGGGCCTTTTGCGCTTCCATACAAATCTCATGATTTTTTCTATTTCTTTAAAAAATGGCAATGGGATTTTGATGGGGATTGCATTAAATCTGTATAATGCTTTAGGTAATATGGTCATTTTAACTATGTCAATTCTTCCAATCCAAGAGCATGAAATATCTTTCTATATCTTTGTATATTCTTCAATTTCTTTTAATAGGGTCTTGTAGTTTTCATTAGACAGGTCCTTCACGTGTTTTATTCCTAGATATTTTATTCTTTTTGTTGCAATTGCAAAAGGAAATATTTTTTCTACTTTTTTTTTCTGACATTTTTATTATTAGAGTATAGAAACACTATGGAATTTTGAACGTTGATTTTGTATCCAGAAACTTTACTGTATTTGCTTATTGTTTCTAGTAGTGTTCTTCTGGAGGCTATAGGGTTTTCTATATAGAGAATCATGCCATCTGCAAATAGTGACAGTTTGACTTCTTCATTTCCTATTTGGGTGCCTTTTATATCTTTCTCTTGTCTGATTGCACTTGCCAGGACCTCCAATGTTGTATTGAATAACAATAGCGATAGTGGACAGCCTTGCCTTGTTCCTGATCTTAGAGGGAAGGTTTTTAGCTTTTCACCATTAAGTATAATGTTGGCTGAGGGTCTGTCATAAATGGCCATTATTATGTTAATGTACTTTCCTTCTATACCGATTTTGTTAAGTGTTTTGACCATAAATGGATGCTGTATCTTGTTGAAGGCTTTTTCTGCATCTCTCGATATGATCATATGATTCTTATTTTTTAATTTGTTTATGTGGTATATCACATTAATTGATTTGCCTATGTAGAACCATTCCTGTGCCCCTGGGATGAAGCCCACTTGATCATGGTGTACAATCTTTTTAATATGTTGCTGTAATAGGTTTGCTCATATCTTATTTAGGATTTTTCATCTGTGCTTATGAGAAATATCTGTCTGTAGTTTTCTTTTTTGTGTTATCTTTACCAGGTTTGAGGATCAGGATAATATTGGCCTCATGATTTAGGAAATATTGACTTCTTTTCAATTTTCTGAGAGTTTGAGGAGAATAGGTATTAAATCTTCTTTGAATGTTTGGTAGAATTCACTGGTGAAGCCATCTAGTCCTGGACTTTTTACTTTTTGGTAGGTTTTTGATGATTATTTTAATGTCCAAACTGCTGATTGGTCTATTTAGATTCTCCAGATCTTCCTGCTTCAGTCTAGGAAGGTTGTGTTTTTCTAAGTATTGGTCCATTTTTTTCTAGGTTACTAAATTTGGTGTTATCTACTTTTTTCATAGTACTCTTATATGATCTTTGTATTTCTGTGCTCTGTTATAATTTCTCCTTTTTCATCCTTGATTTTGTTTATTTGTGTTATTTCTCTTTTTTCTTTAGTGAGTCTAACCACAGGTTTGTTAATTTTATTAACCTTCTTGAAGAATCAGCTCTTTGTTGCATTTATTTTTTTTATTGTTTTTTTGTTTTGTTTTGTTGTGTTTACTATGTTATTTAATTATGCTCTAATTTTTATTATTTTGTTCCTTCTGCTGTGTTAAGGCCTCATTCTTTCTTTTCTAGTATTTTAAGATGAAGTGTTAGGTTGTTTATTTGGGCTCATTCTTGTTTTTTGAGATAGGCCTGTAACTTTCCTCTTATTGATATTAACTTTCCTCTTAATATCACTTTTGCCATGTCCTGAAAGTTTTGATATGTTGTACTACCATTATCATTCGTTTCTATGTATCTCTTGATATCTCTTTTTATTTTTTCTCTGACTTAGTCATTCTTCAGTAGCCTGTTGTTTAATCTCCATGTATTTGTGGTTCTTCCCACTTTTTTTACAGTTGATCTTTAGTTTCAAAATATTGTGATCAGAGAATATGGTTGGTATGACTTTAATCCTCCTATATTTGTTGAGGTTATTTCTGTGTCCCAGTATGTGGTAAATCCTTGAAAATGTTCCATATATACTAGAGAAGAATGTATAGGCAGCTGTTTAGGGATGAAAGGCTCTGTAAATTTCAATTATGTCCAGTTGGTCTAATGTGCTTCTTAAGGATGTTATTTCCTTTTAAATTTTCTGTTTGGATATGATCTGTCCATATCTGATTGTGGGATATCTAGGCCCCATACTACAATAGTGTTTTGGTCTGTTTCTCCCTTTAGTTCTGTTAGTAATTGCTTTACATATTCGAGGCTCCTTGATTGGGAGCATAGATATTAATACGTGTTATGTCTTCTTGGTGCATGATTCCCTTTATCATTACAAA